>NC_031498.1:8769326-8803845 GCF_000237925.1 Schistosoma mansoni
CATTAGTCATTCCGAAAGGCATGCGTCAGAATTCATATAGCCCAAAAGGGGTTGTTACCGCTGTTTTTGATATGTCTGTGGGAGCGACCGGGATGTGATAATACGCTCTAACTAAGTCAATCTTCGAGAATACTGTAGCACCTTCTATACTGTAGGTAAAATCATGGATGTGTGTCTTCTTTTCTCTTTTTGTTGTTTTTGATATATTGTGCTCGAATAATCGTGATCGTCTAATTCTGGGTTTATCCTAAGTTTATTAATCACGCAATTATAGTTTGATGTCAAACGGTCAGTATTAAATATCCTATTTCAGAGATTACTAAGTTTACAACTTTAAAAATAAAGAATCCTAATCCCATAAGAAATGACCTTATTTAAAATTCGCTAATATTTTTATTTAATTACAAAATTCAAACATGATCTCATTAAGGTGACCGGAAGTAACTAAACTATTTATCAAAACTTGTATTTAGTCAAGTTTATATAATCAATAAAAGAAGTTTGAGGTAATTGATTGTTTTATTTCATTTTTACATTTATTTACTATAAATTGCCAAGTTTCATTTACAGGAAAAAATGTAAAATATTATGAAACGCTATGTCAATTAGAAATAAAGCCAATAAAAAGTAGAAGATCCTGACAGAGTTACAGTATTGTTCAAGATTCGGACTCACTATCTAATGAAAATTACATACTCTAGCTATTGATTAATAAAAGCTTCCTGCTCACTCTTGGTTTGGTTGGGTATTCATATAGGAAGCACGTGTATCATTAGCAGACACGAACAACCAGAAAACATGACAAATTGAGTTTCATTATTGAAGACTTTTACTTGGATGACATTTATGTATCCAATCTTATCACGAGTCTGCTCAGTAACCATTCATAACTTTTATCATTTTATACACCAGAGACCAAACATTATATACTTAGTTTATTTATTGCATCATTTAGTGGAATTCCAAGAAGATTCGTTTTTATAAAGTTTCATTTTAAATCAAGATCTATCATAACTTATGGTATCTTATGATGATGATTATTTTTAGTTCAAAAATTCATAATATTCCATTCAAATCTATGAGAATGGTAATATTAAATTATCAGTGACAATTTTATTACTTTTAACTTTCCCGGTAAATGTAATTTAATTTTTCACAAATTTGGCACAGATCAACGGTTACTGAAAGACAATAATACACAGGAATACACTATAGTAATCATTTCAATAAATGTATGTTTTGTTCATTGTTCACACTAGACTATCCATTGGTTATCCCTATCAGCTTCATCACTAGATAACCGAAAATGTACATACAGTTTTCAGTTATTATGTGCTTTGTAAAAAAAGAAACTTATGTGAACAAAATGCAATTATGATTTAAATAGTTTTGTTATTTAAAAAAAACTGGCATACAGAAATAATAATTTTCAGTTAAGCGGCAAAGCAATTAAACCCATTAACTATTTATTCACTATACTGGTGGTCTTTGAAATATTTTAAAAACAAAAAAACAATTTTTTAAATTTCTTTAAAAACGCTGTGTCTTTTGCTCATAGACCTCTTCAGTAGATATTTGCTATAAAATCTTGTTTCGATTAACTGAATAGTACCGGTTAGAGAGTGATCAAAAATTAAAACTGACGTATAAAAGTTATTTATACACGATATGGGGGTAGACAAAAAGAGCACAGTTGTGATGATACATTATAACTATTTTTTTTCGGGGAAAAAATAACACAACATTACCATTAGCATAAAATATGACTCATGGTTTCCTACAAGTAACTGGGGCTTAATTATACTTGATGACATTTGTATATGTGTAGATGTGTATATAAGTATTTGATGAAAGGGAGAAAATCCTTTCCACCGTATAATGATAAGGATATACTTTAAAGTTTCGAATAGTTTCATGTGTGGTCTAAAAGTGATTATTTTAATTTTCGTAAATATATACTATACAGCTACTAATTTAGATTTAATTATTTTCCCATAATTGCCATCATCATTATGATTATTACTACCAATATTATCATTGTTACTAACTCGGATACAAAATTTCATATATAGTTTCTGGTATATTTTACATACATCAAAAATTGGTAAATATAAACTTAATTTAAAAACCATACGCAGTTTTTGACATTTTTAATATAAACAGACGAAATAATAATAGTGAGACAGTAAAAAGAACTCTGAAAATTTTGAAGATAGACAAGGAAATTGAGCTAACCGTTAATTTATCTTCTTTTTTAGTATAACCTGCTGGTAAGAAAATCACCTAATCGTAGCCCTCAAATATCTAGACAAAGAAAAAATACCTGTAAACTCTCAACTGAAATCTACATATAAAAATTTACTAAAATTTTTACACAAGAATGATAATTCCATTAAGCTGGTGATAATATGCCGATTATTCTATCTTACATCACTTGTAGTAAGGTCTTCGATTATCCCCCGTTGTTGACTAAAAATTGATTATTATGGTTTGCAGAATACACAACTTCTACTGAGATAACATACAGATTGAGCTGATTAAGTCAGACAGGGATCTAGGTAAATTTGTATTTGGAAAAATGATTCATATAATACCGAATCGTCGGAAATTAACCGGTGAAAGTTGAATTGATTCAAAGTGGAAGTTCTTATGAAGTCTACCTGATTTCGTAATTGATTGGTAAACAAAATCTGACAAATTCAATAAGTCTACGACCTTCTGCTAGACCTTGAAATATTTACAAATAAATGTGAAAAATATTTGGCTTCTTACTGTAAATCCTTGGTAAACTTGACTGATTTTTAAGAACTAAGAATTACGAAATATACTTATCATGCTTAATAATAGAAGTACTAGATGTAAGTGTAATATAACTATTTACGAACCATAATAATATGTGGATACAGTTTTATTTTTATCTAACAACTGTCAAGGAAATTTTCGGTGGCGGGATAGTGGATACTCATGCTAGAACAAACAGCTGTCTAGTATTTCAAAATTCTCAATGGTCATCTCACTTAGATAGTTTGGTTAGCTCTATAAGATTCAACAATCTCCCCCGATCCTCATGTTGATAATTACAGCCTATTTAGCCTAAAAAAGAACAAATCCTTTCAATTTAAGATATACTTTTTGTTGTGATCCATCTAGTTCTTTCTTTTATATATTGCAGTTAAATTTCAGATTTTAACTAATCACTGTCGAAATTATCAGTATTTAGCTGTAATCAAGATATCTGTTGATGATTATTACCGTTAAACTTTATTATTATTATTATACATGCATTTATGGCAGATTTAGCTCATTCAAGCTACAAGTTAGATAGTGGATACCTAAATATTTTATCTTAGTTCTGCTAAGACGATTATAGAGTGAATACTTTGCACGATATTCAACTGATAATGATCATGATACAGCACTCATTTTAAGTTATACGTATGCTACTTAGATTTATTTGGATTTGAGTTTATATGCATGCGTTTATGTATTAAGAAATCCGAGAAATCATTCATAATAACATAAATTAGAAGTGAGTTGTTAACAATAAACCAAACGGGAACTGATTAGCCATTATTCATTGTTCAGAGAGAATTATTCTTTTCACTAATTACATTTAAAGTTGTACAGATAGAGACTATATGCTAAGTTCTGGGTTCTTCGCGATTGACTTGGTAAGATTCGTACAGATGATGTATAGTTAGACGACAGAATATCTTTTAACCAAGAGTACATGTAATTACAATAGTTTCTTTGTGTAGTTAAAACACATGTTTTTGATTGTAATGAGTGTATGGATACTCAAGCGGTGCAAGTAAGACTTTATTATCATATAAAATCCCAACCTTTCACTGTTAGCTAGGCCTTTCTGAATTCAATTATTCAATAATTCACCTTATTATCTGAGTCTTCCAACCAATAATATTACTACTAATCAGCCGGTTATATAGTTTGCTTAATTTTAGTAAATTGTAATCCACCACTTCGTTTACCATAATGACCTTCATGTTCGGTGACTAGTAGAATCAATATTTAATTAGCAATTAACCCTCAAAAAAACTCGTTATAATTCACTATATGCAGGTTGATCCAGAAAATTGTAGTTTGATTTCCTTTTGTTAAGAAGATTCGTTTCATTTCAACTCGTAACGTTTGAAAAATTACTTGTAATTTAACCGGTATTATTTGGATATGGCCTATAAATGTGTGGCGTCAGCCTAAATTAAGCAAACAAACTATATATATATATACATAATGTTTGTACATGTAAGTAGTTATGAAATGGATAAATAACAAGAAGGTTCTTTGAAATACGTTCCTACATTTTATTTGCATGTTCTCCTTCAAAATATGTTTATTATAGCATTATCGTACAAATAGTTAAACATATAATAAGTGACGCCAATTATCAATAACTATCTACTGAAGTCTACATTGAATATAAATGCAATCATACATTTATATTCAAGTGTTTATATTTACTTCGTTTATTGTTTAATTCAACAACCTATGAAAATTTATTTACAGCTTATGTTTAAAATTTGAAGCTAAATATATTTGACTATTTTACCATGGTAATAATAATAATAGATTTGTTAATTCTCTAAAGTTCATAATACCATCTTACCAAGTATTTGATGAATTCGAATCGGAAAATAGGTACTTGTGTACTGTCTTCATAGGTAAGTGTAGATTATTTGTAAAAAGAAATTGAAATACTAATTAACTGGCTTGCTTTCGTTTTAAAGAAATTCTCTTAAAAATATTGTGAATTTCTTATTTAAAGTGAGTAATGCATGTTTTATGCAATCAAAAAGTGTTTTATTAAACGTTTATTTGTTTTTAAGGACACAGGGGATTGTTTAATTAGGTTTCTAAAATCTGTTACTGCTCATAATAAGTGTTCATCAAATAATAGCCAATGTTTGATTGTCTCATTTTCAGTAATGAACGATTAGGCCGGCTAAGTGACCACTTGAGTAAAGAATCGTACAGTGAACTTTGAACAGTAAAATAGTCCTGTTTCATAGAACGATCATGAGTAATACATGTTTTATCCACTAAAAGTGTTCTTAAGAATTCGTAAATATAATGAAACATTTACTTTCGCCTCAAAGTTCCAATTTATTCTCTTTTGTCCATTTATTCAGAACAAACATCATACTTCCAACCTTGAATATTTGTCTTGACTGGTATGCTTGAAAACTCAAGTGTTTTATGTGGACTCAGTTGAAATTTAAATTAATAAATCTTTTGACATAAAAAAACATAATATTATAATCCTTGGCTTATCTATTATGTACATTATATTTTGAGACATGTTGACTGCTACAGAAATATAATATATAGCCTTGTAAAGGAATTAAATGGCAACAACATTATTATCATTGTTAGGATCAGTAACAACATCATTCAAATAAAAATCTGTCATTGAAAAGAAAAAAAATATTTGAATTATATTGTGGTGTGGGCTACATATATCGACATAAGTAGTATATATCGTGAATAAGGAATAGAATATTTGTCAGCAGAAGATTGAGATCAAGAAGAAAAGAACAGAAATAGAAAGCAATTAGTGTGAAAATCCAGGAACAATGAAGCCTTGGAAAATCAATGAACATTTTGCGAATAGAGTATCACAGTATGGTTTTTGTATTTTACCAAGCAACTTTGTAATTTGTTGGTTGTCCTCACCTGTGTTCTCATTCACTACAATATTCCTTGTACGGTAAAAATTCAAAAACAAATAAGACGGGTAGACTTTACCAAAAAGAAACAGAAAAGATTTAAAATAACTGTCAAAATGTGTATGAGAGAAAAATTTCCACGGTAGAAAGATAAATTTCTTTAAAATAGAAAAATAAAAGTAAATTATCTTCAGTTAAATAAAACAAGAAATTTTATAGAAATTAGTTACCGAACAGGAAAGAAAATTATTTGAATGCATCAGTGAATAAATTTTATTGGGGGGAGGAGGGAAGTAGGATAAGTCAATTTTTTTTTCACATAAATAATATTCGATTTTTAAGGCAATTAATAATTTTTTCTCATATAAAAAGTATATTAAAAATTTACTTAATCTCAATGAATATTGCTTTGTTATATCATCATTGCTTGGAGACTCTGTTGATCGATCTGAAACAATATTATACACTACAAATAGGTGTCTTTAAATAGAACCGTTTGATTACAAGTACACGTGAATCAAAATAGTAAATGAAAAAGAATATTGAAATAAGCTAAAGTCTAATGAGCTATTGACAGAGAGTTAGATCTGTTTAAGTTTAGTTATTAGATGAATTATAAGTTTTTGGGAATTTTGATTAATTACAACCTCACAGGACTTATTGAGTCGGTGTTGTAGAGTAATTTAATCGCTATGATCATGTATAGACTTGCTTTCCATTTAGCATATTATTACTAATCGATGTAGGCAGTAATTGCGTAGATACGTTACATTTAATTTTTAATTTGTGTATATTTTGGATATTCTTCTTCTTCTATTATATGTATTCATCAAGCTTAGAAATAATAAAGGACATATTTATGGGAATCTTAATTTGCTACTTATAAATATAACGTTTTTACTGTTTAGTCATCTTGTAAGATTGTATTATGTTTTACTGGTAACTAGGATTATGTTCCAATGCTCATGATTATTTGAGCTTTGTCTTTAAAATTGAGGAATATTTAGTGCTTCAAATAACTTCATATTATCAAACGATTTATGTAACTCTGAATACCAATTAAACTTTCAGATGAGGATGACTCATGATAAGGTTGTGTACATGAATTTTGTGTTTATGATGACCTATGAAACATGTTTTCATAAATCTCTGTTGATTGTTCACAATCAATTTTGCATTGTATCAACCCATTTGACCGTTTGGAGTTATTATTAGGAAAATGATTACGATTCAGGAAGCGTTGCACCGAGAAGTCATCAATTATGAAAACACTAACTACATACTATCAATATTCAACCAAAAACATTAGTATACAGGTATCAGGTTTGAATCTAAGCTATTGTTTCTGACGAATAACTCCGTTATGGTAAAAATGTATGTATTAGTATGCGTGCTCTGGGAAGAATGAGAGTAAACAATTCACCAAATATATAAATTAGACCTCACATCTTTATTTCTCTTTAGCAGTCTGATGGTATTATTAAAAGTCGCACTGTGAAATGCTTACATTGAACTACATTGAATGCAGAAGTTATTTTTAGTGATATGTAATTATATATATATATATAAAGTTATTCGTTGGTTATTTCTTATTACTATCCCATGTTTTTTGTTAATTTTATGAATACTAAATTATTCAATGAACAGTGAAAACCTTGGATTTCTTTTCGAACATATAATATGAATGCTTAAAACCTCAATCAGTTTAATCTACAAATAACATTAATCCCTCATCAAAGAAAAAAAAATCAATTTTAATTAGAGATATCATTTTATTTGATTGTTTTTGTTCATAGTAAAGAAATGTGACACTTTCGATCCTTTTATTTTGTCTTTTCTTAACTAGTATATCAATGTGAACAAAGGACAACAAAGAGATTTGGAAAGATAATTTTAACTGGTTATGAAAAATGTTTTTTTGTCTGGTCTTTTATATCACTCTTTTTTAATTATTTTAAAAACATCACTACTGTCAATAGTTATATATAGTCCATCATATTACTATTTCTGAGAGATGTTATTAATATAGATGATGTTGAACAAGCTTATAGATGGATAGAAAGTGGTTTTGATGTGGACTTTGATATTGTTTCAAGGAACTTAGAATGAGATTTGCTGGTTTCTATAAATTTTCTTCAGTAATATGACTGTATGACACGGGATTTTTGATGATACAGAAGAGTAGAGTTGAATTTCGAAATGTTTAAAGCACTTCGATTTCAAATAAAAAAAAACACGAATATTGGTTAAGGACTGACGAATATTAGCTATTATGACATTAAGTTTTTAAGATATACTCAACATTATTCAACAAGGAATAAAGTGATAGTAAGTAGTCGTAAAAAATGACTCAAAGACAATTTAACCAAGAGATCAAGATCTACTATTTAAAATACCTAATCTAGATTCGAAAAGCAACAATAAATGATTAATGTTCTTGTATAAAACCTGATACTTTGATCTCAGAGTGCTTAGTTGATATTAGAATCCATGAAGAATCTTTTTAATACAGTAACAAACTGTTGTCGAAGCAGTTAAGATCGATCCACGATATTTGTAGTTGATTAAAGATAATGTGTGGATCTTTTTGTTAAACGTTAATTGTTACTTCGAATCTAACTTTTTAGTTGCTTGAAAACATTTGTCTAGTTGATTGGAAGATTATTTTGAATTTATTAGTTTGGACTCAATCTCTTAAGTGACAACCTTTGCATATTGTCTAGAAGTTCCAGAATACATTAGTACAAGTGTCCTATAATCCCGGTTTCTCGAATAAAATTTGACTGAAATAAACAGTGGGGAAAACCACGTTTACTCGGAGTAGCAACTCTGCTTTGAAAAATACGCCTAATCAACACTCGAGATTTAACTTAAGTAATATAGAGTAAACTTGGTAATAATCATTGAGCTAAACTTATAAATCTGGAAATCAATGATAAGTATTACATATAACTGGAATTAGTACAATGACAAATTATCATTTAACCTGTATAAATTGATACATAACAGTCCATGCTACTGAATTTTCGAATAATTTACTAACATTTATTCGAGGACTGAGAATCTTAGGAGTTCAAACCAGTGCATGTTTCAAACACTAATTATTAAATTCCAGCGATTTAAACATATTTTACTTTCCTTGAAACTTTAGGGTTTTTGGTTTGCCTCCGTGTTACTTATGTTTCTTTATTGGTTAAGAGACTGTTACTAGGGAAAAACCATTGTACACCGTTGTCTGGTTCACAGTTGTTCTCCAGCTGACCTCAGTCTGGAACAAAAGATGTCTTGATGCCCAATGAATTTTAATAGAGCACCCAACTAGTCATTCATATTCAGTTTTCACTTTGCAATTGACTCCACCTCCAACTAACCTGACCTTTCACTCATGAAGAAATGATATATATCCAAACTATCAACATATAAAATATCAGTAGTAAATAATTTATTTGAGTTTTATACACTTATTAAAATTTTTCTAGCTTTGAAACTGTGACTGAATATACACACTTAGCTAAGGGCAGGTCAAGCATAAAGAAGAATTTACCTTGTACCTCCAGTAACATAAGTTGTTTTGACATTTTTATATGCTCTCCAACTTTTGGTTACCCTGATAATAATGTTATGCTGAGATTTTTTTTGGATTTATAAATTCAGTGTACTGAAAAAAGTAGAAAACAGATAAAAATCTTGTCGGATATTTTGTTATTATTTACTTTTTTTCATTATACAAAGCCATTTATTATCATTGTATAACTTATAATTTATTTGCAAATGACTTGAATTTAACATCGTTAGTGTTGGGTTTGGTAAACCATTCAATAGAAATTAAGTAAATCGGCTAAATGTGGTGTTATGTGTATATACGTAGTGTATATAAAGAAAATGTAACAGCAATCTGGACAGCCACAGCTATAGAAATAATAATAATAATAATCTTATCCGTATGTAAAATTATCCGTTGAATATTGCGCTGGTATCATAAATTATAAATTTTAATATTAGATTTGCGTTGATGTCCTAAAAATAATATTACACTAATGAAAAGGCTTACTATAATTGAATGTAATGGTTGTCAAATGAGTACATTTGCACGTCTTGACTGTTATGTGCGCACTTAAGTCGCCACAAATATATATACTGATTAGTAAACCTGCAGATGTAACAAAATGAGTAACAAAGCAAATTAAGAGCTTTAAGAAACTGTGCGGTCAAATCGCTGTTTAGTTACATAGTATTTCATTAATATAGATACTAACGAGTGTAAAGATATTGTTTTCTTAGAACTAACTAATGCATTTTTTACATAAATATTAATAGATCAAATGTAAAGATAAATAACTAAATTTAGATGACAGATTTATAACATTGTATAGAATTGGATATGTAAAGATAATATCACAATATTGCAGGCACATAAAGACAAACACATTGTCTATGTGTCTGTATGTGTTGATGGGGGGTTGTAATATGTTCATATTCTAGCATTGAAGAACGGCTATTTATTCACATGAATATTCAGTAATTAAGCTTTCAGTTATCGCATTGATGTTCATTTACAAACCCATTTATTATGATCCATAAATTTGAATACATCAGGTTAAAAAAATGAAGATAAAGATCAATGCAAAAACTTTTAAGGCAAATTTATCAATCGTCTTTTTTGATAATATACAATTTGAAGTCTGTAATATTAATGTATTATGTTTGTGACCATAATGGTGTTTGATTTAAAGAATTCGGCTATGCAATTACATAATCGAAACTTCTAAGTGTCACTTTCACCAAACTAAATTATATGTAGATATTACAGTGAAGGGGTTGTGCCTCGCAAACCAACACCGATTATTTTGGAATTATTCACCAGAATAATGATCGGTTTCCTACTCTCTTCTTCCAAAGAAGTAATTTTCTCGTTTATAACCTTAAATTTCTCTAAGGTTATGGTAACGTTTAAAATGACTCATAGTATTTCATACAAGATTCAGTAAATAAAAAAGGACAATAGGCTTCAAGTTTTAAGTTCCTAATTTTCTGTCAAACATCAGAGAATACGTTGCCGTGACTTGGGGAATACTTTACTCTGATTTACTTCATTGTAGTTAAGTATTTTCGCATAAAACAACTCAAGTTTATACCGGCGCATAACTTAAAAAATTATCAGAAATGCCACCAATATTTAACATTCACAAGCTTACTTCCACAAGTATAACTCAAGTTCCATTTCATGCTCATCGATGTATTTTGCTTTATTTCTTTGAAAACATGGCTGACTTTTGAACATTGAGTAAATTCAACACTTTCCCATTAACGAATATAAGACTGACATTGTCCATTAACTATTATTTTGGAGTTTCTTTCTTTCCAGTTTAGAGTAAACTTTCTAATCATGTATCAATGAAAATAGTTTTGACGACAATTTATCGTTTCATTTTCAATATTTTCTTAAATTAGGAGCCAAATTATTTTATTGTTCAACTTTTATTTTATTCGTCACGACTATGTTTTTTCTCGTTCTTACTTCATTTAGTAGTCGTTGAAAATTTGTAGTGTTTCATTATTAATTTCTTTTCTACACACTAATTATTTGAAATACACAGAAAGGTATAATTACAGGTTAACCAAAAGAGATCATTGTACTGAAATGATTCCTCTCATGTCTGTCTGTCTATCTGTATGTGTGTATGTAGGCTAGCACTGTTGGTGAGACAACGGTTAGTCTCTTCTAGTACCTATAGCAATGATGAGAATAATTATAAACTAGGAGAAAAACTTCATGTTGATTGTTAATTTTTATAGCTGATTATTTTGTTTGATTATACTATGCTTTGAAAAGAAAAATTTATCTACTGACAATTTTTAACATTTTTTGCTGAGGTTTGAATAAAGGAATAATTACAGCACATAAAAACAATTTTCTTATCATATGTCAATAATCACTATTTTAATCGTTAGATAATCTTAGTGTTGTTGAAATTTATCATGAGTTATAATTAAAAAGTCATGAAATATCGACTAGTTTTTTAACATTTAAAATAAATAATTTTGATATAGTTAAAATCATGAGTCAATTGAAGCTTCAATTGACTTATGATCTCAACCATATGAAATTACTAAAATCTGCACAAAACCCCCTTCAAATAATTTTGAGTTAAAAATTATTGTTTTTTCTCGATAAAATATAATGAAACGTGAGTAAATCATTGATAGTTGCTTTCTTTTACTTTGAGACACTTCAATGAGATCTAGTCATAATTCTCTATTGAACTGTAAATACTGCTTACAATCTGTAAAGCGACTTGGGATTCATTAAATTTACTTTGTTTTGTTAGAAAAGTCAGAAAGCGAATACTTTTGAGACAAAGTTTTCAATTTGTAACAAGTAATGGATAGTTCAAATATCATGTTTTTAATATGAGATAATAAAAATGTATGTTCCGGACATAAAATCATCATATTATCTTGATAAAAATTTCAAGAAACTGGGTTAATGAAATATGACCAAATAGTTCAAAGGTTACTAACTTTAACATATGATTATCAATCACACATTTAAAAGTAAAACAAGTGTATTCTACATTTTTAATAGTGTTAAGCATCGATTCATGAGAAAGCTTTAAAAATTTGTATGTCTTTATCCACAAATATTCAGGGGTATTCAGTTCATCTACTTCAATTAAGTGATTCTTACAAAGACTTGTATCCCCTTTGACCATATCTGTTGAGATCTCATATTACTTGATGATATATGGTGGCAATTGTTTTCAAAATGTCTAGTTTTATCACTTATCTCTTATTTTAATCAATAATATCCTAATATAAAAAATGACAACTAAAAATGAGGTCAGTTAGATAGGGTCTGAATGCACAAAAAGAAGGGCTCTAATTATTGATCACAATCAAGCTCTAATCACTTCACTGTGAAGATAAACATTTACGCCAGCTTAAATTTTATAACTAGTAGTGCCTCATTACGACCACAATAATTGAAGGCTTGAATCGAAACCATCATGTATCAGCGATACATTAATTCATGTTTTACACTAAAGTGACGATTTTCAAAAAATGATACCAGTCACTGCTTACATAGTGATCAACGCTCCCAACTGTCGGTTATTATCTCAAATCTGTAAACTTGTTTACACCTTCCCATAACATATGTATATATATATATATATATATATACTACTGATACAAGTACTGAATACAGTGCACTTTGTTGTCGTGTAGTAAAAGCAAAAATGACTTTTATAGATAAGTATATATGGGTATGTAGTATAAAGCTTAACCGAGTAAAATTGGAAGTGAACAGACGGGCAAATTTGGATGATAGAAAAAGTAATGATAATTTTATTGGTGTTGAGTTTATTCTATCGTAATTCGATATGAAGTCATGATTATTTTCAATAATAATCTATTAGGAATAACTATATTTATTCAATGGTAATATTACAATATGCTTGATTGGCTGTCTTGATCATATATATATATATATATATATATATATATATATATATGACGGCAATACTCATAACACAAATTCGTATCTCCTATCGAAATCTGAAATAATTATTGTCTCAGATTTCAGCCAGTATTAGTTTAATGATTTATAAGAATAAAATCGTTAATGGATAATTGACAGGATATCATTTCTACTGGTGGTCATTTGGAACAAACTACTGATAGGATGAAATTGAAAATTATCTTTGAAAATTTTATATTTTATCCACTAGTTAATGCACTGAATCAGAAGATTAATAAAACATTACTCACCATAGACATGTTATCAGTGAAATTAGTCTCAATCAGACAATAGCTTTAAAACATTTAAGCAATTTCGGAATAATATTACTTAAGTTGATAAATTCAGTAGTGTTTAAACGATGGGAATCTAAGAAGATTGCCAATTGTTTGAGCTAGCGAACGTATCTAAGGAAGATAAGAAAGGATGAAAATTATTTGTTAACTTTATACAAACTGATGATTTAGGAGACAATTACTTTATTCTTTTGTTCAAATGACCATAAAGATTTATAATATTTATTCACTGAAGTTAGGCTGGTTATGTTTCGTCAAAATTCTTGTGTCCTATTTCTTAAACAGTTTCTGATCATTTCATGACACTTGATTTCGCAGTCAGCGATATTTAACTGTATTGAAACTAATGTAAACCAAAGTTAAATCCCGTTTTGACGTGATAAAGCTCTTACTTCATTGCAACTTATAAAATATTACAAACGATGAAAACATTACACAAACCGCAGAAATATTCGACAATTTTTTTAAATTTTTGCGTAATTTTTAGTGAGAGCAATCTACCGAGTTGTTTCTAAGTGCGACGTTTTGTAGGGTGGTGAAGAACAGAAATAAAACTTATAATGATAATTATTATTATTCACAAAATGATATAAAGGAAGAAAGTTGCATGCAAAATACCGAAGAACTTATAATCTATTCTAATTGTAGGTTTCAGCTAATAGAAAAACAATCATACAATAATTTTGAGTCATTCATAGAGGGATGACAAATTTTGATAAACAAAAATGAATCATGACGCGACTAACTATAATTTCATTAAGTACACATCGAATCCTTATTGATGTAATTTTTTCGAGTCTTTTCACTCTAAAGTCTAGAAGTTGACTGGGATAAATATTTGGATTGAGAGGCAAAATTCAGTTACTCCAGTACTGGAGTCAATGATACTTAAGTACTCAGCTCATTAACGATGTTTTAGTTAAAAACTCGGTTTTAAGTTAATATTGTTGCATCTTGTAGTCATGGGAAAAAGAGATACACCGTGAATAAAGCGTCACATCACCTGCTCAAACAATTTATTATATTGACCTTCATTGAAAACGAAGAACAACGACTTATAAATCATCCGTTATACTGATCAGGTTCATGTAGGGTGAGAAGCTGATTTTTGTTTCATACAAAAGATTATATTGAACTGAGCTTAATTGTTCTAAAGTAAAATATTGTTATATCTGCCGTGATAGCTAGTTAAATTGGCAATTGTTGATATACATTGTGAACTTCCAATGATTTACACAATTATTATATTACTTCAATAGTGATTTGTTCATCACTGATGTAGTCAAAAACCATTAGTATCTCCATATGATTATATATCCAGGACAGAACAAAAATACAAGATAAAACTTAACGACTATTCAGTACTTTAACGTTGTTGAACTGCTTAAACATCTTTAAGTTATTCCGGATACTTAGGTAGTTCAATTGCTAATGGTTTGTCTGAGTGCAGTTATAACAACAGTAATAAACATAGTTTCCATGACACAAAAAAACCATTTCATTTGAAAGTAAACGCAAACTTAATTCACTAAGAGTTAAACCGAAACAAAGCAAATCATAAATTCATCATGGTTTCAAAAGTTTGGTTTCATTTTATGCGATTCTCGAAATTCACTTTTGTTTTTGTATAAAATATACAAAGGGGTTTTTATCATATAGAATAGTTAAAAGAAACTTTTACATTTGATATACTAATCCAGTAAAAATACACATCACATTGAATCAAACATTTATTAGACATGTAACATTTTGAATATATGTTACAGTTAAATTCTAAATATAAACAAAATGTTGCCTACATTCAATGGAATCAAATGATCAATGTATCATTTATGTTTAATTTGCTACTTAGAAAGCAGGAAATATAACTGCATTTCAGACTAATATGTATATATCAAATTATTAAACAACTGTTTCATGTTCTATATAGTAAAGTTACAAAAAAAGTTACTGAATAAAACATATGTAAATACATTCCAGAATTGTTTCTATAATTATAAATAGGAAATGGAAACCTTGCAGTGCTTTGATACAATTTAGAAAATTGGGTATCATGTTTCGATTTTCAGGACATGTTTACGTGTATTTAAATGTGATTACCGAATGTAACCACTGAATGGTTCTAAGGCAATAAGAGAAGGGTTTCTTCAAATTAATACCAGTAACTTTATTGTTTCTTATTAATAAAATATCATGACATATAAATCTAGCAGAGATGTATAGTAGCATGTTTGTCGTAGCTTATATGTATACATAATAAATTCAACGAAACAGACTGAATTGACTTGTACGGGGTGTTTGGTCTCTAGCTTAGTGATTAAGTGTTAGGAAATGAATCACTATAGTCAAAACTTCAGATGTGGATTAAATTAAGGAAAAATTCATTTGAAAATTCGGAATACTTTAAGACGAAACCTATGAGGCCATTGTCATCTAGTAAATGCAGTCTAGCTCCAGAAAAAAATGAATTAAAAAAGACATTGAAATTTTTAAATGGCAACTCATATAAGTAACCTACCATCACAGTCAACTTCTTAAACATATATAATTGAAGTCTTATTCCCACTAATAAGATACATATGGAAAATAGTTTTTTTAATCAAGTTCGTTTACATGAACTGCTTGTTGTAAAGTTATATGTTTTTATCTCTTATTTCTTTGGTTCTTAAAATTATTTTGTAAAGTATTTCTTGTTTGTTTTTCTCATTAAATGGACTAAACAAATATGACGTAGGCTGCCACACAATGAGTATCCAGTTGCAAATATCTCAGTCCTACTGGAGGTCAGTTGAGAGTCGAATAACTCAGTGGCAATATTTCACACAGTTCATTATAAGAACTAGAATGTAACAATTTTAGCATAAAACGTTTGAGTGTTACGCACTACAATGTTGAGTTTTAAAGTAAGATAACCTGTAGTGAAGAGATGAAACACTTATTTATTGAAAAAAAAACAGACTAGACACCTAGTTTCTTTTCATACGGTCTTATTTTTATGATTGTTTTCATATAGTTAATTATAATTCGATTTCCTTCAGACATGTTAGTAATTATATGAGAGTACTGGTTAAAAGATAATTAGATTCATGTGTTGAATAGTGTTAAGTAAAAAGAGACGATTTCTTGGATTTCTCTTATCATGCTACCTCACTTAAGACTGATGATGATCATTTAATAGGTTGAAATCGTAGTTTTGATTCATCAGCATTGCTGTAAATTCTACATTATTTCCAGGTGGATTTTATTATACCTTCTAAACTAAGAGGACAAGGAAAATCGTTTTCAGAGTTATGTAAGAATGCTTTCTGAGCTGAAAGTACTGAATGTGACTCAGGCCAACATTTTCTTAGGTGAATAACACTAATTAGGAAAACGGATCAGGATTACAAGCTTTTTTCTTAATATGGAAAAACTTCATTCGTCTAGGGAATATTGTATAGACTTATTAATTAGTAAACTATGATTTTCAGTCAGTACTTCCATTCTCTCTACTTTTAACATCTTCAGAATTGACAATTATTATCTCAGTGTTACATTACCTTGCTACAATTACTCTACTAACTAGTTTGATTTTCAACGATGGAATGCCGAATTATGATCTGGCTCTATGCTATATTCGTCCTTCTCACAGTCCAATGAACTTTATGATGAGACTTATTGCCATTCAATGTCAACTCGCCTAGATCATCGTTATACTGAAATATTTAGTAGTTGTGAATTTCGTTAAAGTGCAGAAGTTCAATTTAAAGTAGACCTGTCTAGCAACCTTCGCTGCCACCAACCATGACAATTAATCTTTTAGAGCTGTGTACGTATTGAGATGTGATCCCAAAATGTCAAACTATGGTAAAATTATGAAGCCGACTCTAAAGCATTTGAATTTCACCTTACAACTAAGCAAAATGTTTTTTATAAGATTCCTTTAAGTCCTAACTTAAAGCACCGAGCACTCTTATTCGGAGATATTTAGATGTGATACGCTTTAAGTTTTCAAATCCTAAAAGAATAAAATACCAACTGTAGTTAGCAAGTTAAAAATCAATTCCATAACTAGTTCTCAGTAACTGTCTATAGATACTTGTCAAAAAACAAATTATACACATTAACAAAATGACTCAGTTAGATTTAGAAAACATTGTGTAAAGCCTCAGGTAGCCTTGTGGTGTGGGTCACATAAGTAGTATATGGTGATGGTCGGTCATAGAATGTATTTCGGCAGAAGATCGATAAGGGAAGAACAAGAACGAAGTGCAATCGGTATGAAAACGCACGAACAATGAAATCAAAGAAGATGGACTGATATTTACAGAAGGAACAGTCAAGATTGAGACGACCGATTGTTATTTTGCAAATTGGCTGTTTACTGCATGATTATCAGATTTTAGTGAGACAGTCTGTAATTTGTGCTTAAATACATTCAACTGTCCCCACCCGTGTTCCCATTTACAACGGCCTCATGATCGTAAATTCAAATTCAAATATTTGTGTACAACAGATAGTTTCTTTACTATGTAATGAATATATTCATCAAATTTGTCTTTAAGTATCTGCTTGGTATTATTCAAAACTTACTCCGATAATCAAACATCTATCCGGTCATCTCGTTTGTAAACCAATTGGTTAATATCTCTTAAATATTTCCTAATTCAATAATTCAGCAATATTCTTAAGTTTTATTTATAATATAGTACTTATATGACCATACAAAAGTAGTTATAACCAATCATATTTTGTCATTTTTCACTTGAAGTTGAGTTATAATCGATTTAGGCAAAAAAATAGTGGACTTCTCAGGTCACTGATAATAAATATACTAGACTGTTCTAACAAACACTGTCATTAATGTATACCGGTTTTTTCATCATATATATTTTCTGTGATTTTTCGTTTGATTCCTTATCTATGATGAAATGACTCATAATCTATTAAAACAACTAATTTTTGCATATTGTCTAATTCGAGAATGATTTTTTTTGATAATCTATTTGTTTCCTGTTTAATTTTAATTTGCGTAGTTGAAGGCATGAGTCAATTGAAGCTAGACCACCAAGGAAAACCTGGAAGCACTGGACGGCCGTTTCGTCCCATTGTGAAACTCCTCAGCAGTGCGCATACACGACTCCGCGTCGCGAGATTCGAACCCAGGACCTACCAGTCTCGCGCCAGAGGAGTCCCACAATAGGATGAAACGGCCGTCCAGTGCTCTCAGGTTTTCCTTGGTTGTCTAGCTTCAATTGACTCATGCTTTCAACTATGCAAATACTAAATCTCCACAAAACCCCTCTAATTTTAGTTTTACGAAAATCATATTCATTTATTAAATTGACTGTTGAAAAAGTTTCACAACCATAAAATATTTAACTGATTTGGTTGGTAGTTCATTCTAAAATCACTACTCATTATTCATACTAATCAGATTGATAGGTCCAGACATAAATTATAACTAACGAATGTAGTACATAGAACAGATAGAATGTAACTAACAGTTAAATCCAGGTAATACTATTTGTCTTAATTTGAGCTTTTCAGCTCCATTAACTTGCATCGACAACTCGATAATTAATCCAAGCCCTCATAAATTCAATCAATTTAGTACATATCATGCGTCAGCTTAATGTTCTTTATAAATAAGCTCTTAGCTCCTTGTGTTTTGTGCTAACATGATGAGGTGTTTTAAATTCATAAATCTACTGTTTTATATTTGCTATATCTTTGAATATTTGACATATGGGAATAAATGGGGAGCTCGAACAAATCAAGTTATTTCAGACTTCTTAATCATAATCTTCAGTTTTATTTTATGGAATGTATTAAAAATTTGTCTAATACAGTACAGTTTTTCACATCATTTCAATGGTGAAAACTAAGAAAAGTTTATGTTGTACATTTATTCTGATATACAACTCTTAGCGATCTAAATGTCTATCTCAATTAAGTTGAATATTAATTTATCAGAAAATTTTATCATTAGAATCTATAATCTACCGAAATATCATCACACATATTCTAAACAAAAAGTCACATGTTTATCTAATCATGTCAATCTATATGAAGATTAGCGGATTTCACTTTTTTCATATGTTAATATCATTAGAAAAGTTAATGAAAACAAAGAATAAATTTTAGACGGCAACTTTGTATTCCTTTACTTTGTAAAAAAAAACTGTTCCATTTGATTGAAGATCATCGTTATGTATTTCATCTGTTGTCTTAGAAATATACAAATCTCAAAGTAATGAACTTAAGTCAAAAACATAACAGTAAATACTGAATGAATAATTAACAATGAATTAATTTGTTGTTGTTGTTTTTACTTTATCTCATCTATGTCTTATTATTAATAAATGTAATTTTGCTGAAATAAACATTGAATTGTAATAATAATAATAGTCATTATTACTGTTTTCTTTGATCCAGCGGCTGCCTTAATAGTGGACTATATATATATATATATACTTTCTTGTTAATGTTTTGTAAATACCTACTATTATTATTTTCATCTTTTTTATGATTAAGATTGTCATTAATTTACAACAAATTCCTATGATTTTCTTTTCAACGTTTATTATCTTAACAAAACTGTACACCATCAACTGACAGATGATAATATTACATCTATGTAAATAAACATTTACGGCTTAAATAATTAAAATAACCGATTTAATTATTATAGTCATGGCTGTAAATAATGCACTATACACTATGAATTAGATAATCGAAATTCACCATTATATTTATCTCCTCCGCTAGAAGGCCGTTAGTAAGACTTTTCTGGGAGTGACCGTATAAGCGTACCAGGACATTTATGAGCTTCGGATCAGAAATTAGACAACCAATGAGTAAATATTTTTTTATAATAAAATTTCATACTAAAAATCAAATAAGTTAGATGTTGTAAATAGTTGGTAAGGTTCATGTTTTTGTACTTCACTCACTTTCTCATGTATTTGGTCATGACTTTTCGTTCAATCTGGGTCCGTCACATTACTTTTTTTTAAAAAATATCAGAGATGTTTACTTATTACCATACTGAAACTCAATAGTTAACCAATTGGCGTGAAAAATGTCTAATTACATTAAAAATAGGGACTTCTATATCTAAATTATTTGTGCTTAAGGCTAAGCGAAATGTATAATAATAATAGGGAAAAGCAAAACAGTAAGCTTTTGGTTTAAAATTTCTAAACATTGTTATATATATATATATATATTCATGGAATTCAATATTGGTCATCATAATGTCATATATTTCATGACATCAATTTCATGATCATCCCTAACGCATTATACTATGAGATGTTTTCGATTCAAGCGAGTTTCAACCACATTCAGAGATATAAAATATACAGCTTTACCATGTTTTTTAATAAATCAAGATGAGTTTGTTTTCTTCAGAAATTAAGTTTTTTAAAGAGGTTGATATTTAACTATGAAATAATCATTTTAATAAAAGTTTCAGATTGTGATTTTACTGTTCCAGATCAAAAGCAGATCCAGAAATAAAAAGATGCGTGTGTTGTATTCTTTCTGTGCTCAACTAATGATAGGAGTTAAATCTTATTTTGCAATCCAGATGATTCAAAAACCTTTAGTCCTTGTCAGGGTTCATTCAATGGTTAAGATAGAACTTGATCAAAATAAAAATATCATTAAGTATTGAAAACTGAAAACATTGGAGCAAAATCATCACACTAGACAAAGGTTATCAACACAAATTTGGATGAGAAATGGGTTTTTTGTAATTAAAAAGTCTCGTACCAATATTATTGAATTTAAAGACCATTCAGTTTAAATATATTCATCATATTTAGTGATCATATATATCCATAGCATAGAAATTAAAAATTGTATTATTTTTCCATTAAGAACAATGGAAACTAAATTCTAATGAATTAAATTGTAATTTACTTGAACAGCAATTCACTCAACCATAACAAAACTAGTGAAATAAAAATGACAACGTCCATTCAGATGACATCTAGGATGAATATAGAAATATGAATTACAAAAATGTCATCAATGTTATTCTTTAAATAACTAACTAACATATAATAACAAAACACTAGATATTTTTATCTCTATTTACCATGTAAGTTAGTCAGTCACAAGAGATATAAGAAACTAAGTTAAATGTACATCTACTCAAATTATTATACCACCTGTAATACATAAAATAAACACTAACGAAGTAGAAACAGTTTTATTGATAATTATGAAGAATAAACTTTAGATAAAATGGTTCGAGAAGAAATAATTCGGCGAAGTAAATCTTTGACTTAAAGTTCTTTTGTTATACAAAGTAAATGGGAAAAGTTAGTGGTAGAATCCTTCTTTCTGTTTCTGACTTGTTAGATGGATGTACCTGAAAACCATAGTTGATGTTAATTCCAGGACTCGAAACCAGCACCGTTCATTTAAAATGCCAATGCGTCCTCTATTTAGCTACTGAGTCCTCTATATAACCATTATGTGACCGGTAAATATAAAATAGATATAAAAGGATGAAAAGTGAGTCATAGTTTCCATTGCTAGCCATATTCCCTTTATTCTACAGAAATTTGTGATATAATAAGTATATTGAGGCATATGGCAACTAAGACTGATTACATTTAAGTAAACATATCAAGAACGAGATAATCAAAATCAGTAAAAATTGAGCTAGGTTTCTATCGTTTGTTATTAAAAGTTAATATCATCCAAAAAGTATTGAATAGGTAGTAGAATTCGACATACAACATTTCTCATTGCTAAACTTTTCAGTGTTCAACACCATTAATTATTTATAAATCCAATTCATGGTACTCATTCCTAACTATCATCAGGTCATAACTAAAAACTAAAGACTTTGACACTGATTAATTAAATTTTTATAAATCCAAACTTTCATCAATAACAAATGGATGTCTAGAATGAACTTCCATAAAACTGTCCGTTGTTTTTTTAAACTCATTTCTGAATTTGTTGTTATTATTTAAAATGATTAAACAATAATAGAACAATTCATTGATAACACCTTATCTGTCAATTTTGACACAAAAATAGATTTTCATCTAAGATTGAGTAAAATGAATAAATGGGTAATATATAAATATGGAGAAGATATTATTTTCATCGAAACTTAAACAATGGTAAGCAAAGATGAATAGTGGCCAGCAGTGGAATCCAGGACGCAAGTTTCGTCCTATTTGGGACTCGGCAGCTGGATGTACCTGCACTTCATAGTTGATGTTCACTCCGGGACTCAAACTCAGTACCTTTCGCTCCAAACACCATCGCGTTATTCACTCAGCTATTGAGTCCTGATAGCCACTTGCTTGTGCAATGGGGTGAAGTTTAAATTCACTTATTATTGTTTGAATCTTCCCATTGCTTACAGTGCTTGTGAATTAAGGTATATCGAGGCAATACGCACAGTATGCACATATGCCAATTAGAGACTGACCAGTTGCAGTCCTAAACACATCGATGGGAAGATTCAAACAAACAATACTAAGTGAATTTAAACAATGGTAAGTAGAAACAATCGAAATAATAAAAGAAAAAACAACAACAGACAAACAAAAATGTATGATTCATTCAATTATAGATACCAAAAATGATGCATTTCATCTTTTTTAAGTGCATTTTATGATCATATCTAATAGATTATAATGAATATTCTTTCGGCATAAAAAAATTTATTTCCGTTTCGAGTAATTCGAATAAAAATATATGATTATGGCTAGTTATTAGTTTTATTAATCATAAAAAAATGACATTTATGAGTTGATGATAGTGAGTTTATTAAATTACCAAACGTGATTAATCTCCTTATTGTCTCACATTTTATGAAATATCATACATTTATAAAACACTCAGTAAATAATGATTATTATATATATACATATACAGTTGACAGATTACTTTTCATTTTCTGTTCATTTACTACTTTAATATGTTGATAAATGTTAGAAAAATTTGCAACATTTTTCCACTTAAGAAGCATTTGTTTTGATATTCAACAACCTATAAATCGTATTAATTTTCTATCTATTAACATTTCAGTACTGGACTATAGGACCTGTGTTTCAAGGTAATGATGTACAAATAAGTTTGCTTTAGCAATATAGGGTGGTGGAGACTAATAAATTTCATTTAATTCATCAATTGATGTAAGTTGGTCAAATATTTAAAACCCGGAAGCACTGGATAGCCATTTCACCCGAGTATGGAACTTATAAACAGGGAGTACTCACATTCCTTCTGTCGGTAATCGAACCCAGGAATTTTAGTCTCCTGAATAAACGCTTAATCTATAGACCTCAGAAAAATCCCACACTAGGTCGAGATGGCCGTCCAGTCCTTTCAGGTTAATTATGCTTGTTCGGCTTAGATCGGATTGTGATTTTATTAAAG
The DNA here is from genome assembly GCF_000237925.1 of Schistosoma mansoni. Classification (NCBI taxonomy): domain Eukaryota; kingdom Metazoa; phylum Platyhelminthes; class Trematoda; order Strigeidida; family Schistosomatidae; genus Schistosoma; species Schistosoma mansoni. The sequence continues at coordinate 8,793,221 of NC_031498.1, forward strand.
TTCGTTTTGATGAAAACTTATTTCAGAATATTATTCTTTGCCATTTCAGACGATAATGATGAACTTTTTTGGAGTAAACTTGTGATTGGTTATGTGACATACAACTAATCTATAAGTAATGCTTCTTATGGCATTGGCTGTCATAATTATCACAGCATCAATAATAGTAACAGAAGCAGTACAAATGAGAAAATAGGTTGTATTAGTCATCAGTAGTTGCAGTAGTATTAGTGGTAGTAGCGTAAGTATTATTGCTGTTAGTAACAGTAATATTACTAGTAGTACGTAATGTTGTGGTGCTACCAGGGAACTATTTCAACCTAAAAGCAATTATAGGACGAAACGGCCGTCCAGTGTTTTCAGGTTGTCAATGGTGGTCTAGCTTTGATCGACTCATGAATTCAACCATTAAAATAATGTAAGTAACTAAGAAGAGCTTCATAAAAACACAATCTTCAATTATATATGCTGTGGTCAGTACAGTAACTCTTATTATTCTTGTATACTGTCTAAAACTTCACTGATGATAAAAATAAATGAATCCAATAAAAACCTAATACCCAAAATATCACTTAGTACCATATACCACCTCTACATTATCTCTATCATCCATAACCAGTACCATTGACAAGTTTAATAGTATTCATGAAAAGAAAGGATTGTATGTGTACGAAGTAGCCTATCTATGGATAAATATATTATTAATAAAACTTAGGAGCTTATAATAACAAAGATATAACAATTCTTATAAATTAACCTCAAGTTATTGTGAATTATCCTTCAGTCTGAAATCAAATATATCTACCTACAAATAAGCTCGTTTGATATGATAGTGTTTCTATTATTTTATGTCTTTAGTACTAATATGAGTAATTTGTGATTTGTTACTGGTTACATTTATTTACGTGTTTTACACCCTAAAATCTTCTATTACCACAAAATCAACATTACAGTAATTAATCTTAAATATAATAGTGAATTTGACAAGCCAGAACGTGACTAAAGGGTGTAATTTATATGAAAAAGAAAGAAATTATTACATTATATATACTGATCTGTCTAAGCTAGACATAGTACTCTTGTCTGTTGTTAATTAAAGAATTCATCTTTTCTTTTTCGTATAATAAATTATGTACAGTGCATATGTACTGAAATATGGAAATCATTTTTTAACACGATTCAACTATTGTATATATATATAAACCAAAGATTTCTTTTGAATCATTTACAATGCAAAGACTAAATATTATTTGAATTTACAAGAGTATCGTTTATTAGTCACTGGATATATACTCAATGCAAACAGATTAATTCCCTTCTTCCATACCATCATCAACTACTTCAGAGGGCGCGATCTCTTTCTCGAGACCATTACATGGGACTTCCTTTGCTTTTATCTCTTCACCGAGAATGGCATAAAGTAACCAGTAGTCATTTTATAAGTTTATCTGTTCACCAATGATTAATTCTGGAAAACGAAAAAACTACATCAGTTGAAGCCTAATTTTTTTTATTTCAGAAAATCAATTAGTCATTGAAAAACTTTTGCGTTATACTTAATGTCCCGGAAGTAGACTTTTTAGTCAATATGGAATAGCTGCCGTTGTTGTGTTTTTTTCGATATAAGACAATTCATTTACTTATGTCTCCTTCTTGATTTGCTTGAGAAAAAAAACGGAAAAATCATTGTCACTATTATTATTATTATTAGTAGTAGTAGTAGTAGTTGTAAACCTCCCAGCACTTCAACTACCATAATTTTGACATTTTTTAAATTAATATTTTTGATTAAATCCCTATGCATGTGTATGTGAATGCAAGTGTCAATATATATGCATATATATCTAATAGAAAAATGTATATTGTATTGTAATATAGGAAATGTACATAATGATTGACATGATAAAAGAATTAATTAACTGGGATAAACATTAAAAGTAATTTTTTTAAATGAGATTCATAAGTGAAAAAACTTCTATTTTTACTTCCTCATATTTATGAATGTTACACATTCATTAGAGGAACAAACTGTTTAACTATAAGTATAAATTATTTGAGGATGAATATATACTTTATTATTAGTCTACATTGAAACAATTGATTAACCAAGTTCTTTATACAGAAATTAGAGTAGCACATGGATGAAGTTAGCATTACTAGGCTAGATTTTCCGCTTTTTTTTAACTTCCACTTGATGTCTCATTATTCTAAACTTGAAAAAACATACAGTTTCTCATTTAGTTTATATAAGGGAAATAATCTCTCTATCCATTCATGTGATACCATACTTTAGTAACAGTACGATATCAATAACCTATAATCTTCCTAGAGTGAATAGATTATGATCTGTTCATCATCCACATAAAAATAAAGATATATGATATGACGGACAAACTTCTATCTACCGGAAAATTCTCAAATCTGTTATTTTATCTCAGTATTCAAATCTGTAATTCATTTGGAAATTTCATTCGAAATGAGTGTTTTTATTAGTGTGCTTACAGAATTTCAATAGTATATTTCATGGACAGTTGATAGACACGTTATAAAACTTAAATAAATATCTATACTGAGTGATACACCTTTATTCAATTTACTGATAAAATCACTCACATTATCAACTGTTGATGACCTAAATAATCAATGACCTAAATGGAAAGTACTTTTTGTTCACTACAAAAATGATTGTAATGCTGGCATTTAATGTTCAAGGTGAATAAATTTTTCAAGCATTACCTAGGTATATGTGTACATTTAACTGAATACCTAGATATGATTCTAGAGTGGTCATTATTAGCAGTCTATATAAAAATAGTTTCGGTTCGTAAAATTGGTATTTATAAGGAGACAGCTGCTTAGTCTCATGCAAAACCATCAGTTCTCTTTTTTATTACAAAGTGTACAGATGAGAAGGTAGTGATTTAGTTTTCTTTCTGATCTGTTATTAGAGTAGCATAGTCATTCAAGACTTCATATCCAATTGAGTTAGCAACATCTTTTAGACCCCCTCTTACGGGAATGGGAATAATTCGAATGGTTCACTAGTATTACAGTATAAAGATGAAATGTAGAAGGCCAAAGATTTTTCCTAATTAAGTTAGTAAGTTACTCAAGGTAATGGACCATCAAGTTAAAGATAGATGACGTTGATCAATCTTTAAACAATGGAAATGACTAATTTGTTAGTTGTTCTGTACATTCATGATTAATTCCACTCACCATAGATTTCGAATCGTAATATGTGAATTCGTCTTCATATGAATAAGTTTAGTGGGACATATTTTGATTACAATTAAGATATAATGTAACTTATCTTTGAACTTATTAGAAACTATCTAGTCATTAATTACCATTTAGTCCTAGAAGCATAGGAGAGGAAATAGAAGTTTAAAATCTTGTTTCCGAAAAAAACCGTCTTAATCTAATTACATTTCGTATGATAATCTAAAAGCGATCATATTCAACAAGAGATTTGAAAATACTGACATCTATTTTGTATCGATTTTATACGTTATTTTAAAAAAAAAAACAGATTCTTATATGTTTCACTAAACGTTTTCGTTTGTCAACTACTTCTATTTATAATTTCGATTAATATGCATAAAATTATTTTTGGAAAAATTGAAAGTAAGAAATTCATTCCTATATTGCTGTCTAACTTGTTAACCTCAAAACTATAAGTGTATCATCCATTTAAATATTCTTAAATGTATACATATGTATATACATATACACATACATTCATATTCTTGCTAATAGATTGACCGTTACATAGCTGACATCTGTGTGAGAATAAAAAGTAGAAACTGCTGATGGTTGGTGTTCAGAATCTTACAAGATACAAACATATATATATATATATATATATATATATATATATATATATGAGTGAAGTATGTTAGTAGAGATTTGTCAAGTGATTTTGATACTTCGAATTATTAACTTATGATTCAGAGGTGTGAAGGGTTGCGCGCTGCAAGGTCAGAAAGTAGTTGGTCAGATATTATTGAGAAATGCCAGATCATGACGAAACTGTTGTTTGGTCCTCATAACTCTCAACAGTTTTTCAGTTGATGCCATATTGTGCTGAAAAGTATTCTGAGATTGTGCGAAATTTCTTGTAAAAACCCCTAAGTTCTTAAAACGTTTGGTAAATCTTTGTATATAACTTGTTTGTAACTGAAATTTCCATTTTATGGTATGATTTATAGTTGACTGGAAAGAACGGTAAAATATACGCAACTGCAGATCTACACTATCCCAGTCGTCTAGTCATATCTGACGATTTGACAGATTCAAAATTAAGAAATAACGGTATTAAAGTGTAATCAAACTCAAAGGGCAGATTTTTTGATGTTTTCTTCAGATATCAAAATGGTGATGATCGAATAACGTATTTCAAATAAGAAGAAGGGATATCAATTGGTAGTATAAATCAGGGATAAATTCCACTTGAATTAGTAATTGACAATGATGTCCAGAACGAAAATGAAAGCTTCATGGTTAAACCAGTTACCCCGTAAAGATTACCGTTACCGACGAATAATTATCTAATCCAAGCACATATTACTACAGGTCATTTAACTCGGTATAAGTATAAGTTAACTCATGTCAAGTCAAAACAACAAAAGGAAATAAACATGACCCAAAACAAAGATTTAAAAATAACATCAATGATAGTGGAAAGTAAACATAAGGAATATCGTTCAAAATCAAGTTTAATTCAGTAAGTGTAAAGTACAAAGTGTCATAAAAGCTCACGATTTCAAAAAAGTAAAAAAAAGGATATATTTAAATCACGCTTAACAACCCAGAGTTATATAACTGATTGATTGAGAGAAGATGAAGGAAGACTATATACATTCTGAACTCAAACTATTATTATCACAAAAAAGAAGATATATAACACATTTCTTTAGTATATGCTCATAACTACTTGTCAGGATGGATATAATATTTGAAAACATTTTATTGGACAGAAAACTACTTTCATTTGCATACACATCTAGACAATATTTACTATCACTTCCTTTCTTTTTTTTCTTCTAATGATATACATAATTTGGATAGATTAGAAGAAATTAGTAAATGACAAGACATAGCCATGAATTTAAACTGAAAAACAAATGTGTTCATAAGTAAACATGTTAGTGGACAGCTAAATAATATCAAATTTGTTTAATTTGCCAAAAAAGGAATATACATATAAGAGTTTAATATGAAAATATGTTTAACATTAGTAGTCTGTAGAAAAATATACAAAAGGAACAGAGTTCTTTAAAAAGAGGAATCATTTGTAATTTACTTTGAATGAATGAATAGTTGTCAATGTTGAATAGTTTCATGTTTATTTTCAATAAAGTCTAATGAAAGCGTATAAGCAACAACAACGACAACCGAGAAAATGATTATTTTCGACATGTATAGTATTTCAGTATATATATATATATAACAATAAAGTTTTATTATGGGATAGATTATTACTGATAAGAGGTGAATAAGAAAAACTACAGAATCACAGTTGTTTACATATTCCTTAAATTAAGCGATTTCAAATTTTAACATGTCATTGTCAAAATTTGAAATTACTGTTTGAAATGAAAAGTGAATTTAATATATATTTACAACTATGTATTATTGACAATCATTATGTCTTACTTGAGTAAACGACATGTTAGAAAGAAGATTCATAATTGCTTACAATATACCAACGAAATTTATACTGTATTACTTTTCCCTTCAAAATGTTTGAATGAATTAGTCTTACAACACTCATTGATATTTGTTATAAGTAACAGGTTTGGAAAATAAATATTTTGTAGATACTTCAAATAATGTATTTCAAGAATTGAAAACATATAGTTGGTTATATGGGATGTGACTAGCAACGGGATCCAGGACACACAATAAATCTTATTTAGGATACGTCATCTTGATTTACATGGATCGTCGAGTTGATGATAACTTCAAAACGATCCCGATAACGTTCCCTCCAAACATCACCGTGTTATCTATTTAGCTACAGAGTCCAGATATCCACCGACTTGTGCAACAGGTGTGATTTTTAATTCAATTTGAAATGATTTGGATTATTCTGTTGTTGATATTTTGACTGAAGATTGATAGGCCTCGGTTAACATATGAGGATTCTGTGCTAATTATCTCAATCAGTCAGTCAGGTACAACATAGAACTTCGTACGTACGTACATCAGTTCGAGTTGCCATACCACATTAGCACAGAGATGAAGTTGTCGATTCAAATCCCATATTGGTAGAAGTAGAAGAGTATAAGTATTATGTGAAAGATAAGAGTTTGAAGATGTTATTGAAGGAGTATAATACGGTGAGATAAATTGGGAAAGAGAAAAAAGATAGGGACATGAGGAATTCAGAAGATTATCTCAATATAGTTGCGGAGTAAACATCAACTCTGAGATGCATGTACATCCAGCTGACGAGTCCCAAATAGGATTAAACGCACCCTGGACCCCACTACCAGCCACATTTCACTCATTATATATTGTGTCATAATGTTCAGCTGGAACCAAACTGCACAGTATACTCATATGCCAACCAACGCTAACCGAATTTCAGTTAAAATATCAGCATAGCATAAAATTTTAATATAGTTATTACATTTGATTTGTCTATTTATCGAAATACGATATTTGTGCATTGTTTAAATTTACAATTGTCAATAAATATTCAAAGTAAGTTTTTCTATGAGTCTTCGACAGTGACTACGATCATATTAGTTTTACTGGACATGAGATTAACTAAAGTGTCTTAGTCAAGCTTCTCCAACAGATCAGCCTTAGGCACACCATATAAAGCACCTTTTCTGATAATATATACGGTATTGTACCTCTACCTATAATTAGAATATATTTACCCTACAACGTCTTGTTTTATTGACTTTGGGATTATTATATTAGAAAACATTCGGACAGGATCACAGTCAAATCCTGCGCATTCGATACCTCTTCAAAATAGTTCTGTGAGACATTTATATGACTGAATATGTTCAATTTCTTTGCTCTACATTTAATTATTTTTAAAATTGCGGTAATCAGCCATTTTTCTTCCACAAATATTTTATTTTCACCATACAATATCTGACGTCATTAAGAATAACTCAAGTGAATTAGCTTTATATATATTTAGCCAGGGCAACTTCTTAAACAATTTTTTTGTCACATATTCATTGTGTTTTAAACCTAGTTTACTTTTTATGAGTTAAACCCACATTTCTGAATTTATTTGTACCTTGGACTAGTAACACGTTTTTACTTTAAAAGGTGAACACGATCTTTTCATGGTACATTCAAGTTTTTATGTGTTTTACCATAATATTTATTTTTGATTAAACCACCCAGAAATAATGAAAAAACATTAGTGAAATTTCGAAATCGTAGTGGTTATGCAATAAATCATTTAGTTCATATAATATGTTGTGATTATTCGAATAGTTATGCCCAGATTACGTAATTTTAATGTATTATATAAATCTAATTGAACAAGATAATAAGGTTTATTCACAAAAGATTTTGTGTGGTCAATTCATCGACCCAGTAATCCTTAGGTAATCACTCGAACGGTAACTAATTTAATTTTCCGAATTAAACTACACTAGATGACAATTAATGATTGTTCAAACGTGTATCCGTTTCATCGATAGTAGAAGATGAGGGCTTTGTAATCAAGCTAATATAATAATGGCTAATTTATGAGTTTCCGTCCTAAACTACATGTTCGTTATTTTCTAGCTTTTAGGTGATTTTTCTAATTTTTCATGAAAGGCTATGACAAGTACAGTTCAACCATACACAAGATTGACTGGATTATGGAGAATTCGACATCTGTTGAAATGATTTCAGTTAAAAGTGTGAGTCATCAATTTCAGAAATAGTGAATTGAACATATCAAAATCTGCATGGTACCTAAAAATCCCAGTTTCGATATCATGTGGGCCCATGGGTGCTGACCAGTTATGAGTCCTAAACTTTGATGAAACATAACTCTAGTGCTTCTTGGATTTTGAAGATTCTTCAACTAGTCAGTGACAAAAATAGATTAAAATATTAACCATTGTTCATAAACGAGCAAACTAGGTAAAATACACTACTTATTGTTATAAGTTCCCATCTTCTTATATTTGACATTAAGGACTGAATTCAGTTCACTCTCTTTTGACATAAACGTATCCTGGGAGTGTTGCCTCGATATTGACATTAAGTCATAAGTGTATAAGTTCGATGATGGTTAGCAACTGAATTAGGGACGGTCTTTCCGTTCATCTTAAGATTTATCGACTTTATAAACCTTCATCCCAATTTTGATGCCCACACTGAGACAACGTTTTGTGTGCTTGAGTAAAAAGATACATAGTCTAAATCCTAATACATCCAGCTGATGAGGATGAGGTAAAATACGTGTCCTAGATTTCACTGCCAGCTTTACTTGAATGAATTATGTTTAATCACATTGTTTTTCGAAAATAAATAATGGTTAAAAGATGAGGTTATCGATTTGAACTAGATATGGTTTATTGTGTCGAATACATGGTTGACTGATCTTAACATTCATTGGGTTTGTTAGTTTTATTTTTTCTATGAATAATTATGTATGACCTACAATATATACACTGTGTTGACAAAAAACAAATAGGACCCCAGTTTTTTATATGCCTAATCAAACACTGCTGAACATGCATACAAGTGTTTAAAGGACTGAAATGACCTGGTCTCATTTCAACCAGCTGTTAAACATTAAAATAATGATATTCACCTGACTATATTTAGTGTTTGCATAAGGGTTAACATGGGATGACAAATATATGTGCGTGTATTATAGTATGATTCATTTAATTGTATAATAGCCTAATAAGTAACAGAACATGCAATAAATTACTGTTAATTGTATCCAATACAACAATTTTTTCAGTACTTCAGATTTGTTTCATTGAATAGTGATTAGGAAAAACTATTTTCACTGAAAAAAAGTATTAATTTACCTGTGAGAACGTGCACAACAAAATTAGGTCGACTCATGAATTCAACTATTAAAATAAAATTAAACAGAATAAATATATGACGAATTTGGTTGAACGTATGTCTAAGAAACTCGTCAAAGTAAAATACAACGGCAAGTTTATTAAGTCGACGGAAATATTGAGATATGAGTTGTGGATAATGCAAAAAAGAACTGTGGAGTACAAACTGTGAAACAAGCAAAAGGTATATGCTTTAGATTCATTTTTACATGTTTTTGTAAGTTAGTTTCAACTTGTGACAAATTTGTTCTTCATGTAGTCAAAGTACGATTTTTTTAAGGTAGGCTATCGTGATTGTCAAAATGTGTCCTGTTCAAGCGGTGAAAATGTTAACCCTGAGTTATGTATTTAATTTAAAATGTTGTTAACACTAAAGAAAGATAAATAACTGTAGTTGAAATCATGAGTCAGTTGAAGCTAGTTAATTACTTAGGCCGAGACCACTTTTATATTAATAACATATTGTGTTCATTCCTTGCAAAACTAATTATTATTTTTATTGTTAGCATTAACTCGTCAACCAGGTTCAGGTTGTTAAACTGACATCACCCTTAGAGTGTCGGGGCTATTGATGCTGTTCACCTTTTAAACATTTCAACTTTAATTCAGAAATAACACATACACAACTTTAATAGTTGAATTCATGGGTCGATGTAAGCTAGATCATCATTAAAAACCTGGAAGCACTGGACGGCCGTTTCGTCCCAACATGACCCGGCATCCAACATACACAATTATTACATTTTATCGGTTTCACTGAAAACTTTCATTTAAATTAATTATTTATCTGCTTATTATTCTTTTTCTTTCATTTCATACGAAAAAATAAAATGAACAGATTATTTACCGCAAAGCAGAAGCAATCAATTTTTACGTATTTTATAATATCGGAAAGCTTTATACTCTTTCATTCCTATTCTGTTATGCAGTCCTTGTATATTTCATCATATTTATTCATTTTGTGTACAATTACTAATTACAGCATGAATAGATAACGTAATTTTTCGTAGGCTAACATTTCATTTCTAAAAAAATAGATGCAGTTTTCCTTTTTTGATGTTGGTAAAGTAGATTTCCATGAACATTTATGATAAATCAACTACCCAGGAGTTTACTAATAGATGGAAGAACATTGAAGTAGAAAGCAATATTCACCTTTTCATTTCACTAATTTAATAATAGTTTTTAAACTTTGTCTTCTGATAGGTTGGAATGAAAATCCTGATGCTCGACCGAATTTCGTGGAACTGTATAACATGTTTAAGGATTTTGCACGTCAACCACATCTCTATCTTCATCCCAGAGTAAGATTCTATATTTTCTGACGAGTTTTATTTCTACATTTAGTAATAGCCTTTTAGAGCCTTTCTAAAAGGCATTTTATTACTCCTTCAAAAACATCATCAACTTGGCTTTACTGATGTGATTCAACAACTCCAGGTCGATAATTCTAAATAGTAAATGGATGTATTTAGGGTAAAACGGTAGTTTACCCTTAAACTTGTTTCACTTTACTCTTATTTCATTATGCGCTCCCTACATCTGATAGGTATGTGTTAAATTGCAGCTAAA
>NC_031498.1:8804045-8850284 GCF_000237925.1 Schistosoma mansoni
TATATTAATAACATATTGTGTTCATTCCTTGCAAAACTAATTATTATTTTTATTGTTAGCATTAACTCGTCAACCAGGTTCAGGTTGTTAAACTGACATCACCCTTAGAGTGTCGGGGCTATTGATGCTGTCCGATTACCCGAATTATTGTAGGTTGATCTCGTTTGGAACTTAGGATATGATGACTAAAAGCCAGATTTCTTAACTACCGAACTACTGCTTCATTTGTTACACTATCTACAACTTGGGCTATTTGAATTATGTTGCTTATGATCATAATTTCCTGAGTGTTTCAGTTGCCAATAGATCTCTTCATGTTGAACACTATGGTTCTGTAGTAAAAACTTATGTATGTTACTCAAGTTGGACAATAGTTTACAGTGGAATACTAGGTCCACACCCATCCCTTTCTGACTCGTCATCTAGAGACATTTGGACCCGCGTTAATTTTCACGCAAGGACTCGAACCAAGTAGTTTTGCTTCAAACACCTTATGAGTTATCCACTGAGATGCTGAGTCAAGATAATCAACTTCGTGTCCTTATCGTTAATCATTCAACTTATTTGTTGAGTCTAACAAAAGAGATTTCCAGTTATAAATGAGTGTCAAATTTATTCCATTGATAAAGTCACCTAGTCTTGGTATAAATGATCTTTGAAACCAAATATATCTATTGAAGAGCAATTAAATGTTATTCACAAAGTGCATATCCGTACAAACTAATCAATTAAAATATGAAGAGTTATTTAACCAACTGTTTACTATCACTATGTCACAATCTGATCCATTCATGCATTTCTAAATGATTTTAATGTTGCTTAATACTAATTTTTTTATCTACAAACCATGTTTATTATAAAATAAACACAGGTGCATTATTCTTAGAAATATTAAAACAAAGAGAAAATAAGTTGGAAAATATAAACTGATTCCAATGATTTGTTTATGTTTATTTAAACTAGATTTAAGAATTCTATTTATCTAATCCCTCTAAAACTGAACTTATATTTTCAAGGAAAAAAAATTAATTTAAACTATGGAATTTGTAAAATTGATCATTTTGTTGTTTAGATGAAAAAGAAAACAGCGGATTACGTCTAGTTGTTACCATGATATCATGAATATTGAATCATATATGTTAACATCTTTTGTTAAAAAAAGTTAGATTCATCTGTTAAAGAATACTTGGATACTAAGTAAGAAGAGAAATGTCAAAGCCAATTTAGCTGAAGTTGTATACATCTACCAACTAACAACCCTGAATACTTCACAATCACTTCACATAGACACATAGACGATAAAGGAAATATCTTATATAACAAAGTCTTTCGCATTAAATTATTGAACAAAAAAAACTAAAACAGAATAGTCTGAGTAAAAATTTTATAAAATTAAAACAGAAAGGAAACCGGAGCTATTTGATTTCACTTTTATTTTTTTTCAGACATGATTGTTTAAGACAAAAATAATTTTCATGAATTTCACCTAAAATTCACTTGTCAACAATAATGGGTATTAAAGAAATTTTTAAAGATGAAATGCCTTAATAACACGCAAACACATCCATTCATATATATATATATATATATATGTACAGACAGGTTGAAATAATTAGAATCTCCCATGGATTATACATCATAACCCCTATACCAACATCTTCTCATCTTACTACTACTGATACTAATACTAAAACTTTCAAAACTAGACAAGTGAATATAATACAAATGAGACAATCTAGAAAAGTGAAATATGACTATAATAGGCTTTAATTTATTTTAATTTTTTCACCATAACTTTCTTCTTTTATTTCAAAGAGAATAGTAAGAAATATTATGATAAATATAAATAATAACTTTCCATAAATTTAATCGAAACTAAGCCATAAAAAAGATGTATACTAATTAAGAAAAAGATTATTTAGAATAATGAATTAAGTTCCTTTGTTTTCCTCTAATTGTTATTTATATAATAAGGAGACTTGTTCATAACTATATATTTAGTGACCTCTCTCTCTCCCTACATATATATATATATATATGATATTACTGTCATTATTAGTCTAACGTCTGTTAATTTCTAAAATTTAATTAGTCTATGGCGATTGGGGACCATATTGATTAATAAATGTTAAGGAGATGATTCTGAGCACGACGACAAGTCGTCGAGTAATTGATTTATTAATTAATAAGTTAAGTGTAATCATATTTGTTTTGCCCCCAAATGCCCTGGTACTGCCGAGAGTGAGGAGAGTCCGCTCTCTCCCTCGAAATGATCTCACATGGACACGCGTGTATAGCCTCCGTCACGGAAGTCCTACTCATTGCCTTCTCACAGTGGCATTACTGTTGTTTACGAAGTTGAGAGGACGAAGACCGAATGTCTGGCGCTTTAACCGGGTTGGTGGACACGAAAAGTCCACCTAGGGGAGTTGGAAAACTCTGTTTCCTAACCAATGGTGCACATGGGCTCCAGTATCGTGAGGGAACAAATGGCGTATGAATCAATCGTTGGTCACCGGCTACCATGAGAATGTATCTCCTCACGATGCTCCACTGCCTTGTGGATCAGACCTTTAGGTCAAAGGCTCGGGGTGTGGCCCCTTAAGAAAACCACCTGCTTGAGTTTGGGCACCTAGGCTGTATCACAGTCCTCACACAATTCAAATGAGATTTGTGAGGCGCATATGTATCTGGTGCGCTCTTGTACCAACATTTATGTGTTTAAATAAAAAATAAATAAATAATTTGTTTTTGATTATAGTATACATATATTGTTTTTTTATTTACCTTGAGTTTCTAAGACTTTCTATATATTCACAAACAGTATGATAATTCATTTGGTAATTAACTAAACTTTGTTAATTTCTGTTTTGTTCTATACCAAGAGACGTATGATAACAAACGATTGAGTTATCACTTGATTTGTTTCACATAAATATATGACAAAACAGAGTTTTTCTAGAATAAAATAGAACTATTACAAAGATAGTTCTCTGAATTGAAACTGTTACTTCACATTTTATAATGAATAATGTATTTTAGTGTTAATTTTATAAGTATTTGTCCGTATGAACTGACTAATTTTTTCAACAAATAAACTTTAACAACATTTTTCAATAGCGTATTAGATAAGTACGCATCATGAATGAAATAGAACATTCACCCACTGATAATGTTTGATGATGGACAAAGAACATTATGAACTGACTGAAAATGTGGGTCATTGAACTTCGAGTCATCAATCTATTGGCATAGTTCTCAACCTCATGTAAGGTTGTGCACCCAGACAGAGAGAAGTCACTGGCAGAAATCAAAAAACTGATTCGTGTTTCCTAGTTGGCTCACACTAAAATATAGTCTGACGCTGAATAAATCTTCTTTGCTTGTTAGTGTTGATAGGTATATCCATGATTTGTGAAGTTTATCATATTTCATGAACACCATGATACTTTCAAGCACACTTAAGTAAAGTTGACTTACATTATCAATGAACTCAGTTGGAAATCGAATGGGATGTATTTATCTAGCATAAACTATACTTATTTGATATATCATGGTTTTGGAGATCCCTTTTCCAGTTTATGATATGAAATTTCGGATTAGTTTTGGAAATAACTAATAAACAATGAACGTTTTCAACGAAATAAATTACTATAACAAGCATACTATGATCAATCTCACATTTTATTTGATCAATTAAAATTTATTTTCCACCATTCACTACAGTGAATATTTTACCGAAATCGTTAAAAAGTGGAGAGTTCGATCTTACGAAACGAAAATGATCTTAAGTATTCTTTATCCGATAACAAAATGTACTTGTTACTTAGATAAGTTGTAACGTTTTACATCATTATTGATTTCTAATACTTTACAAAATTATCTATATAATTTTTATTTTATACATAAATTTTAAATTACCAAAAATAGATACCTCCTATCATGACACTTTATAGCTTGCCATTATTAAAAGATGTTTGATTCGTCACACAATAAACCAAAACACAATCATTCATAGACAAAAGAAAGAAAATTAGTTAATTGATCTACAAGTTATGCGCATAAACCTACATTTGAGGAAGCAAAATAAACAAGAATAGACATTTTTGCAAGAAGAAAAAACATAAATTTATTTCACTTGGTATTGTTTGGTTGAATCTTCCAATTGTTGTTTAGGACTGTAATTGATCAGTCTCTTATTGGCATATGTGCATCCTGTGCGTATTGCCTCGATATAGCCTTAATTCACAAGCATTCTAAACAAAGATGGATAGTGGCTAGCAATGGAACTCAGGACGCGCGTTTTGTCCTATTCTGGACTCGTTAGCTGGGTTGATATTCACTCTAGGACTCAAACCCAGTACCATTCGTTTCAAACACGATCGCGTTATCCACTTAGCTTTATGATATTCCTTTCTAATTTCTACTACTTAGTGAAGAAAAGAAGAACATTTAAGTTATTTGCCTTTATGGAGTTGTTAGTGGAAATATATGTTTATTTTGTTTGTAGGTGATTTGGTTTAAAACTGCTCTTGTGGTCTTTATACACTTTAATATCATGTTACGTTACTTGTTTAGGTGTTTTTTTCTTTGTTCTCTAAATAACAGAAAACGGATAATAGTTCTACTAATTACAATACAAATTAAATAGAAATGAATGTGTATAATGTTAATGTTCAATAAGAAAATAAAAAATGGATTAATTATTAATAATCAATAAAAATTAAATGACTAGGGAATAGAATAAGAACATGTTTCAATTTATTGTTTATTTTATCATTGTTTAATAATATTTCCTTATTAGAATAAATAAACAGTTAATATGTTATTATATACACATTTATAGTTTATATCTATTTAAGTGATTCATTTCGATTAATTCCTTATCATAATACGTTATACGTTTTAAGAGTACTTCAAATACAGTCTATAGTGTTATTCTTTATGTACTGGGTGAATATTTATGTATTCTAGATTGATAAAATGTATAAAATGAATCTAATCTATTTAAATTTTTTAGATGGCTTATGATGATTATATTCACTTAAACTACGAGTCAGTATTCAGGTAGCACCTATTAATATACATACATAAGAAGTAGTGTTCATCGTCGGTATATATTCAACTTTTTCTTAGTAGGATTCATTCTAGAATTAAAGGTTACATAACTCTCTCATCTAAACAAGCGATGAGTTTTCTGTGAACACTTTGAGTAATTCAGTTTTTACATGGAATTAATGATTCTCCAGTTACAGTTATATATTTTGATTTTGATCATAAATTCAATGCTAAACATCCAGTCTTGTAGGTTTGTGAGTGTATTCACCAGATAATACAAGAAATATAATATATATTGGGGAAGCAATATGAACCCTTACTTAATTACCCCTGTTACCCCTTGTTGCGGAGCATAAGCTACCCACCGGTAATTTCCACTTATTTAAAAAAATTAAGGATATGTCTTACAAAAATATCTCTTGTATGTAGTGAATTCATGGATTGAGCGTTGTTGAGGTTATTACCTGAGTACTAAGTAAAGTTAAAAAATTGGTTGATGTAGAATTGAGTTTTCATCGACCAAGGTAGTTCAGTAATATGATACATATTGTCAACAACCGGGACATGCCATCTGGCTGGAGTCGCGGTACATTGGAACCTGACTATTTGAAACCAAACAAAGACGTGAGATCAATCCGTGGAGCCAGTGACCGCTGACGTGAACCTTATTTGAAAATGAATATTATTTAGTGGAGTCTTGTTTGATAATTATCATAAATAGTTGGGAGCGTTGGATCATATGACACCAGATCCTTCATAGTTGCACAGATCTTTTCAGGCTTTATCTTCAATTTAAACTTACGTTTTAATATTTATTCATTCATTTTGATTCCAAAAGTTTATTTTTACATTTTTAGCTCTATTATCAACATTTACCATTTTCAATGACTAACACTACTATTATTTCGACTGTTATTATTTTCGATGTGCTGAAATAGTATAGTAATTAGTGTACTGCTAAACAAATTCTTTTACATCATCAAATATATGATCTTCAGAACAAGTCATCCATGAAGCTTGTTTCTTAATAAACATATTAGCAAAAAATTTCCCAAAATTATATAACATTTTAATTGTCATAGTGATTTATTTGCATTTTATAAGTTGTACATTCAGACAAGGTAGTATACCTGAAGTGTCATTTTAAAATATAGTGAAATATTAATTATTTGAATTTGGTGGAATTATCTTTTTTATTTAGAATCTAAAAGAAAGTTTTGACTTAAATATCAAGACAGACCTATAAATTTGATTGATTATATGATCGACAGTTTTGTCATTGAACGGTTAAGATAAGACGCTTAACGATTATATTAGCAACATTTCTGTGCTTTTTTGCCATGTTTCTTATGAAGCAGTCTATCAATTTAATTACGAATACAATCTTACTAAACATTCCAAAGACTAATTATGGTGGGATGATAGAAATAGTCCCGTATATTTTACAGCAAATAATAGAAATGTTAATTCTTATTTATTTGGTGAATGATATCCTGTGATATTTGAAGAGGTTGACAAATTTTAATGATAAATAATACAGATTACTGATTGTTTAATAAATAATATTCTAATTATTTAGACCACTATTGAAACATTAATTTTTAATGGGAATCTGTGTCACGAACTGTTTATTTGAAGAAATGTGAACATACATCCATATATATATATATATATATATATATATATATATATATATCAAATGTTATATTTTACGGGCGCTAGATTTCCGATAACATTGGTCACGACAATCTAACAATAATGTCCTATATCATAATTATTTCATTTCTTTTTGGCAACTTCCTATTCATTAAGACTAATTTACAAGAAATAAATAAATAAATAAAGGAAATAGCCTTCTCCTATTTGATGTTATGTCCTTGCTACATCCTGAACAATTGATTGTACAATAATTTTAAACATAAACAATGAAACCAAGTACTAGTTAAAGAAACTCCAAATTATTGTCCTGGTGTTTTACACTATGATGACCTTAAATTTCTTTTTTTAGTGTTAATCATTATGAAATTATTTATCATAAAAAATACAATGCCTTAATTTATAAAAGTAAATTATTATTATTATTGAGTAATTAGGTTAGTTGATCCATATCATAGAAAAGTAAAGGGTTTTTAAAACTTTTGTAATTCCTAGTGAAGAGAAAACAACCAACGTGTAATAGAAAATTCCATTGTAGCTTTTTTTCGTATTAACCTTAGCTGAAGAATTAATCTCAGCTTATGTGTTGATAACTTGTTTAGATTATTCTAATCATTGTTAAAATGTAGATGATATGGGTGTATTTAGTCAAATAAAGGAATTGTTTAAAATTTAAGAAACCCATCAAGCGTTCTTAGAAAATATATAAGCAAAATTACAGTTTAAAAGTAGAAAAAGTGTAATACATAAGTTTAGTTTTTTGTCTGATTGTAATATGTTGTTTGAAAATAAAAACTAGTAATATTGTGTACGCTTAGTACCAAGTGAGTGTAGATGACCAACACTATTTTTTTAAGAAATCAGTTCAGTCTAAATGAAGCTTTTATAGAACTAATTATCCATTACGATACTGATATATTTGTCATTCCCTGCTGCAATTACTAGTGAATTAATCACTCAAATTGAGTCAATTTTTGATAAGAAGCATTCCTATTTTTTTGAAATGGAATATAGTGCTTTTTAATTTGCATAAAATATTCTGTAATTACTACGGCGAAGTTCCATTATGCTATATTCAGCGATAGAGTCTCAGAGATGTGAAAAATATCCTACTGATTAAGAGTTATAACTCAGTATCGTAAGTGTAAGACATTGAATTCTTTAATCAAAACAAACAGTTTTATAACAAACATCTCGGCCAAAATGTTGAAAACAATAACGTTATAGAACATCTGATGCCATTAGTTATTTGAATTAACTGTTATTTGTTAACCATGCTTTACCACTCAGTTTATGGAGCAAGATCAGTAACTTGATATTCCGTTTTTATGATTTTGTTGATAGACATCTAACATTGAGCTGAAAATCCAGGGAATTGTAGAATGTCGAGTCACCTAGACTGGTGGCCACATTGCAACATGGTCGATAGGATTCAATCAGCATCAAGAAGAACCTGACATACATGACGTTGATCACCACCCAGTGATCAATCAGTTGTAAACATTTAAGAATGCAGAAAAATCTTATTTCAATATTTATATCTAGTTTAATGTCAGATTCCATCACCGATTTCCAAGTGTGGCAAATTCATCAAGTTCATCTTGAACAAATGAAATATATCTAATCCTTAATGAGGAGTTTGCAATGGAAGCGTAGATGAAACAAACTTATGCATTTATGTGAAGCTAAAAAAGTCAGATACCCAAATTTCAGAAGAAAATATCAAATTAATTACACAATGATTTTAAAATAAAACTTGTTAATAAAAGTTAAATGTAATTGTTGACTCACCGAATTGTTATGAAAGTGTTTTCAGTGACTAATTTCAAAATAATTTTCGTAATTATTGTCTATGTAGTGCATAGTATGATATAAATCCACAAGATAATCTTATCATAACTCAACTGATTATTGTCCTTTAAAAATGTACCAATAAATGTATCAAGTTTATTATCTCACTAGCATCCTAAAATCTATAAAGTGTTAACACGAAATGTAAACTAAGCAAATGAAACCACCAAATGAATGACCAAAATGTGGTAACGATTTGATTGGTTCAAAACATGGGAGGTTATGATTGGTTGAAAAATCAACAAATCATTTTTAAAAATGATGTGTTCTAATTGTTTGATTAGTCAAATCAAGAAAATTTTCAGGTTAGTTCACCCATGAGAAAAATTAGTTCAAAATAATGATCGGGTAGAAAAAATTATGGGGAGTATGAAGACAATACTAAAAGTTATTGTGGTGTGATCTATATATATCCATATAAGTAGCATATGGTGTTGGTCAGACATAGAATGTATTTTGGCAGAAGTCCGATGAGGGAAGAACTGAAATGAAGCGCAGTCGGTGTGAAAATGCACGAACAATGTAATTAGAGAAGAAACAGTGAAGATTGAGACTGTTGGTTGTTAATTTGCAAATTAACTGTCCATTGTATGGTTTTCAGAATTTACTGAGATAATCTGTAATTCTTGCTTAAATAGATTCGATTGTCCCCAGTCGTGTTCTGTTCACTACATTATAAATAAAGATAATATATTTGTAATATGCCAATGAGTAGGAAAATTAGTTTTTTGACGTTTTGTGACTCAGTGTAAGCTACTTCTTCAGAGAATAAATAATCAAATTGAAATAAACCCAAGTTTAAGTCGTATCATATTACAAATGTATTATTTTTATTCATAACAATCTACTTCATTTGAAACAATCAAGTAGTATTATTCAAATACCGTTTTCATGACTCCAAAACGCACTATGAATTATTAATTTCGTTCGGTGTTTCAACCGATATTATTGACAAAATGTTAAGGGATTTAAATCATAACAACTCGAACGATCCTTTCACCATGATGTTATGGTCTAGAAGAATACGGAAGACAGTGTGCTACATGGATGATATTCAACATTTTTGTTGATATTAAGAATTAGACATTAAAATATATTGAATTTATAGGTACTGAAATACAAATAAGTGATACTGATGTGTATAAATGAGTCATCACATGTAATAAATAGCTTTTGTCTTTTCGATATCTTCATTTAGTCATTTAAACATTTAATCCACTGAATGACAAATAAAAAGTATTTTGCGCAAAATCTATAGAAGCATTTGAAATGGAGACTATTATTTTATTAGTATAAGGGATTTGTAGGGATTATAGAGTTTTTACAGTTTTAAATTCCGAACTAATCTTAGCTAGATCTTTATTGAAAAGATGGAATTACTGGACTGATGGTTAATGGCTCACGTGCGAAACTGAAGATCATTTCTAAAACATTCAATTAAATACATTTTTCGTGAGAAATAAATACTCATACAAGCTTACTCATACAGGCTTAAAGAACTACACATGGATCAAATTTACGGAAATATACAAAGAACAAATTTTCATGAAATAAAATTTTTTCTTACTAAACTTTTTTTAATAGGTAAGAAAAGACAAAAATGTATTGCGTATCTTCAGACATCTAGAAAGCCCTCATTATGAAACTTCTAGACGGTACTTCTCTTCAGGAACAATCTATTAAATTTAACCGTAGATGTTTTTATAATTCAGAAGCATTAACATCATAACCATGCAACATTGTTCTGGATATGTAAGTTCCGACATAGAAAAGAAACAGTAAAATATTTTTTCATATTCATTTGTCGCTGAGTTGGTCAAAATTTGTGGAAATCTTTATAGTTCACTGACTGATTAAGGAGTTGAATGACCCGTCAATAAAATACAAAACTATACGATTTTGCGCACCATCAAGTCAACAACAGTGTTTTAGTCGAAAATCTAAAAGTATATGGGTTATTTATTTTAGTTTTTTTCAATGAGCCAAGCTGATCCCTTTAAGATGATTGTTAATAATGTATCAAGAAGTGAAAGACATTACACATAAAAGACGATACTTCTCAATACCACTATATTTATTGGATAATTAGATGAATAAGTTGTTCTAACTAGGTGTACTGTCTAGTAACAAGATCTATAAACTAATTACTGTAAAGATTGCTGTCAGGGTTTTTAAAATTAGTTTTAATTGCCTGCTCAGACAACATTTATATAAAAAACATTTAATATTCCAAATTTTACCTAAATCATCAAGTAACCAAGACGTACATTCATATTTATTCAATCTATTTCTGTGTCAGTAGAATTATTCAGTGAGTACTGATGTGCAACCCTCACTAAAACAGAACGAAAAAAGAGAATAACACTTTATGGTTCAATATGTTTTGAAATTATTGTACATCTGCTTCTCAATATTCAATATGCTTTCAACATCTTCAATTTTTACATTCTTTAAATAGTTTTATCTGAGGATTTCAATACAAGATCTAATTATTGTTCAATCACCTGTGCATTACAATAATAATCACTTAGTTATCCAAGAAGTCTTGATTTGCCAAAAATAAATAATACGGTTAGAAAAGAGAATGGGTGTAAAACGAAATGTTAATATTTTATTTAAATTAAAATAAAACGATTCATAATTTATTTCTTTTTGACGATAAGATTTCTATCAGTATGATTGACCGCTTTCTTCTCGTTATATTGTCTACATAT
Organism: Schistosoma mansoni; assembly: GCF_000237925.1. Taxonomy (NCBI): domain Eukaryota; kingdom Metazoa; phylum Platyhelminthes; class Trematoda; order Strigeidida; family Schistosomatidae; genus Schistosoma; species Schistosoma mansoni. The sequence goes on from NC_031498.1 coordinate 8,815,325, forward strand.
AGATGAGTATATGTGTATTCTGGTTAGCGTATTTTTAGCAAGGTTGTTTTCTATGAAATGAGGTTGCTGACCCCATACTCAACTCTTCTCCTTTACCCGAACATGGAACCGTCAATAACCCTAGAAGAGCTACGGACAGAGTTGAGTATGTTTGTATGCCTGTATGTAATCGGTTGTATTTGAAAACAAAACGCTAATACATATTAGTTCTGAAAGTATGAAATAATATCACACAAGTTGAATAACGAAAATTTTGTTATTAATTTTCCTTACATAATTCATTTCCTTTATATCATTCCTTCCCTCTGTCTTTTATCATTTTTTACTTTCAACTGTATGTCATTTTTCATCGTTGACACTAACAGTTTGACGATATTTGCAATAAAAATGTGAATAGTAACACGTCTATTATACAAAAGAAATGAAAATGAAACACCTATAAATGTATATGAAAGGTACCCAATCTTATTCTGGTACATTATTAGTCTTTATTTGTTGTATGTGTTGCTATCACAAGTACCTCTATTTAAAAAAGTGAGTAAACTATTCCTAGTAGTGTTATATACAAACACCAGACTAATACTGATAGTAGTCATAATAATAACGGTATAATAAACGTTATTTATATAATTCTTTGTAAAAATGAAATTTGTCAGTTTATGTAAAAAATACAGACTTTTATCGAAGGGTTATTTGTGTAGCTGATTACGTCAAAACTTTATACATATATAAACCCATGCATGTGGACGTGCACTCTTTCAAGTGCTTTACTCTAAGATCTATATACGAAAACAAATACCGACACCTTTATATACTAAACAGTAACAAGAAAGACAAACGGACAGACAAGAATATATAACGTAGTTAAACACGTTTTTTCCTGTTTCGCATAAGGAAATTATAATGTAATCTCACATTACGTAAAATCTCATTATATATATTTAATATCCAATTACACTATGGAAATTCCTGGGAATTAAGTTTTAAGAAAAATTAATTTTGGATTAAATAATGACATGGAGATGTCGGAGTTAAAGTCTGTGAATTGTAGAAAGAAAACAAATATCATTGTTTATAAAAATAGTAATATCTTTTAATGTAGTAATGTGTGAGTTTATGTAATGAGAACAAGATAACTCGATGTCACATTCTGCTGCTAACAACAACTTTGAACTTAGAAATAACATAAGAACTAATATTTAGCATAAAATATATAACACAGGGGATTATACTCAAAGTTTAATATAAATAGAACTCCTATAATAATATAACTTTTGTGTATTTGCACAATACACTATACTCCAACACTTTTTTCTTCGTATATTTAAGATATATTCTATGAACAGAACTATGTACGTGTTACATGTTTCTTTCACACAGAATCTTCAGCTGGTCCATTTTGTAGAAATATAAACGCTAAGTACGTTCATGCTTTTTTGAGTTCTTAATTCCCTAAAGGAATGATTATGCATATAACAAAGATTTGAATGCCATTAAATTCGTAAAGGCATTCATATATCCCTATTTAAAAGTTATTTAAATATATTGGTTTTCCTGTAGTAGAATATCATGAATGAATGATAAACAGTAGTATAAATGTCCAGATATGAAAAGAGATTTGATTTTTCTGAATAACGCGATGATAAAAAAAGTCATCTATTCCTATTTACAAAGTAAAACTAGTACGTTCGAAAATGTTGTGCTCACTTCTGTTTCTGAAATATAGTATTAAAGTAAAGCAAAATGACTACCTCAGAGTTCAAAGATAATTTATTTAATCATATTTAACCATAAAGCACGTTTATAGTTTTGCAACAATTCATATAGGCACGTGGAACGTCTTAACTATGTAGAAGATAGGGTGAATTTTGCAAATAGACACATAAACGAGAAGATATGATGTGGCTCTAATGGAATATGTGAAACTACATGTCATGAATTTGAAAATAAAAGACTAACTTCCGAAAATATACCGTTGTATTCTAAACATTAGAAAGTAAATGTTTCCAACACACAAAGAAGTTGCACCGATGCTGTACAAAGACGCATGAAAATAGCTTATAGAATGAGAATCCAATGGCTCCATGATAATCAAAGTATCCTTCCAAAAAAGACCAAAGGATTACAATAAATGTCATTCAGTGCTATGAAATCACAAATGACAGCAGAAAAGGTGACAAAAATTAGTTTTATAAGAAGCTTCAGTCTATCCTATACAAATGGCCAGGAATAGACCTGACAATCCTGATAGGTTGTTTAAACTCCAAAGTTGAATTGGACAATACTGTGTGTGATTGTATTATGAGGTGAAATGTTCAGAGAGAAGGAAAAGAGAATGATAATAAACTAGTAGATCTATGGTGTTTCAAAAACATGGTTATAGATGGCTACACTATCCCTACACAAACTACATGGATTCGAAACGGCCACATAACAGGGAAACAGATCAACCACGTGTGCATAGACAAGAATTCAGATAGTTCGTAGAGGACTTAAGAACAAAAGGAGGAGCTGATCTAGACTCGGATCACCACCAAATGGTGTTAAAGCTAAAGAAACTTTCGCTAGTTGGATAAGCAGGACTGCAAAAGTTTGGTACAGTCTTCTTTCGGGGTTTTATAAAGCTCAGCTGTTTCCAGATAGCCCTAAGCGTCAAATTTCAAGCCTTCGGAGACATACTAGAAGAAGAAACCACCATGGGAAACAACTGAAAATAAATTAAAAAGGCAATAAAATCTCTGTGCTAGGAGGTCCTGAGGCTTAAGAAGCCCTGGGATAAAGAGTTAATTCGTATAGAAACGCTGGATAAGATCTTAGGATTGAAATACAAGAAAATATTAGTCAGCAACAGCCAAACATGAGCAACGAAAGTCGATGAACAGGTTAAATACATAAAATCAAGTAACCGAGTGAAAAAAGAACTACAACTGGTAAGTCTTAATATGTGTAAGATATGTCAACTTTAAAAGAAAAAGCTGTAAAAGGAGAAGGTATGAGACAGTTAAAATGGAGATGTCAGCATGGAAATAGAGTAAACCGGAATGATCTTTGAGGAACAAAGAACGACAATAAATCACTGAGATTCAAGAGCAGCGGAAAAGGAGGGTAAATTACTTTGAAAAGTACACCAGCACCACTGTACCTGCCAAATGTCAATGTAGCACATAGAGACCTGAACGTAGATTTTACCCCACCAACAATAGAATGAAGTAGCTCAGCCTTCAGGCAATCCAAGAATTGTAAAGCGAAAATACCAAACAGCATATCGGACGAAGCACTGAATTCGGATACAGAAAGAACTGTCGCGATGTTCTGAGTTCTCTTTAGAATATTTGGACGGAGGAACAAGTGAAAAAGGACCGTAAGGTGATATATCTCATCAATATATCGAAGAAAGGAGATATCAGTGTGGGAACTACAAAGAGACCCTACTACCAAAACAAAGTTTTCAACAGAGTGTTGCCAAAGTAAGTAGAAAATTTAGCGGACTCGTTACTTCAAAATCGACGATCTGACTTTCGTATGGGTAGGTCATATACCTTCGAAATCGTGACTTTAGAAGTCATTATTGAACATTCGTTTGAATGGATAGTATCACTAAATATAAGTTTCTTTAATTATGATAAAGTTTTCGACATGGTAACTCCACCCGTAGCTCTTGTAGGGTCATTGCCTATCCCGAGCCCGGGTAAGAGAGGAGGGTTGGACATAGGGTCAGCAACCTAATCCCGTGGAAAACAACCTTGCTAAAAAAGTGCTAACCAGGCTAAACAAATCAATCCATTTAAACTCTGACCTTAGAGTTTGAGGATCTTCATTCATAAGAATTATGACAGCTCATGGCGAAAGTCGATATTCTTCGGAAGTCACGAGGCTGGTGTCCCTTCTAACAACTACAGAAGTAATTAACCTAGATTCATGGGATATCCGGACATCGTGGGAAACCGGCAGGACTAATCAAATAGATATGGCAATGAGGTGATACAACTCAACGGTCCTCGAGATAAGTGGAACCCATTGAACCCCAGCTACACAGAAAAAGACAGATTCGGTAGAGATGCTTCTGTACTGTGGTCACGAAGAAGAAAATGCTCCAAATAATCAGGGAGTCACTCTGATGCTGTCAAAAGAAGGACGCAAAGCACTTATAGGATGAGAATCTCATGGATCCAGGGTCATCAAAGCATCTTTCAAAACAAAGAAGGAGGGAATCACAATGAATGTTATCCAATGTTATGTACCCACAAATGATAGCAACGACGATGATAAGGATCAGTCTTATGAGAGGCTTCAATCGATCACAGTGAAGTGCTCGGGAATGGACATGAGCATCTTGATTGGAAACCTAAAGGTTTAATACAGCCTTCCGTCGAGATACTGACAAACTCAACGAATTTAATATAATTCTCATCATCAGGTTACAAACTCTACCCAAAGAAGAAGAAATTTTTATAAAGGATAATTGGAAAAGGGTCAAATAAGCATTAACTTCAAAGTATCAGAAGGTTGTGAGCCGCAACAAGCATCATCATAAGGAATGGATTTCTATCAAAACCCTGGACATGATTCAGAGAAGGAAGAACAATGAGACAAAAGAGATGGTATGTACAAACAGCTGTCCGTTCAAAACACCATCAGTAATAAACGACTACGGCAGAGAACAATCCAGCTGCCACTTAAGAAAGATATTAAGAAAGGACTCTGAAGTAGAATAGGATACACTTTACAGGACCCACTAAACTACATCGCAAGGCAGGCCCTTACTTGGATCCCTCAAAGAAAAGAAGAATGGAGAGACCATATAAGAAAAGGCACTGAGATCTGGAGGCAGTCATCAAAAGCATGAAAAATACTTGGCATCAACTGAAAACAAGAGCGAGATTTATAGTCGGGTAAAGATCTTTGATAGACAGCCTATTTTCTAAGAAGGGCAATATGGTTAAGTAAGTGTTTATTTATAAATGCAGAAAAAAACAAATTACTTAGAAGTGAAATAATATCCACAACATTGCTGGTAAACTCTATAGATTCTTGATTTCAGTTAAGTTTAGTTAGAGCATTAGCTGTTTTGTTGATAATAATACATGTATTCTCAGAAATCTTTTCAAATCAGTAAGGATTTTATGAATAGAAATGCTATATTGAAATAGATAAGATCAATGCGCTGATGCCCAACGAAATACGTCTTTTGGTATATACGTATGTCAACAGAATTTCTATCAACAAAAGTCAAATTCATGAGTTGATCTAAGCTAGATCACCAATGAAAACCTGGAAGCACTGGATGGCCGTTACGTCCAAGTATGAGGCTCCTTGACAATGCGCACCCATGATCCCGCATGTTGAACATAAACCCAGAATTAATGTTGGATATTAACGTCGTTCGATGCCGACTCCATGGTGTGAAGGTTAAACGTTCGTGGCCAAAGGTCCCGGGTTAGAATCTTGAGTGAAAGGTCGTGGATGCACATAGCTGAGGAGTCTCATACTAGGATGAATCAGACATGCAGTGTTTCCAGGTTTTAAGTAATGATCTAGCTTGGATCGGCTCATAAATTCAACTGTTAGGATTGCAAATATCTCGACTAATTACTGTTCTGTGTACATTGTATTTGTTTAGTGTATAGTCATTCCATTCAATTAGATACCTCTAAATAATCATAAAACTATTCATGATACGACATGTACAAAAATGGAAAAGAAGTTGTGCTAATCTTTCATTTTTTTCAATTAATTGGCAAAAGAATAATAAATTTTGTGAGAAATTTATGTGGAATTTTGTGTTTACCTCAAATCAATTGATACTGTCTCTCATATATATAGATGTAACTCAAAGAATTAATTCACTAATAACGTCTGTTATATTATCAAAATACACAAGTTAAGCTTAAAACCATCAACATATAATGAATAGAGGCATGTATATAAGTAATGCATATTCATATATGTATATATATATGATAATGATTTCTTCTCCACAGTGTATCGGCAGGAGGTTAGAATATCTCATAAATGATGGTTGTTTTTTTATTAAATATAACTTTCAATATAACTTATAAACAAGTTTTGTCCGTATGCATATGTTGCCTTTTTCAGTTTAAACTTTCAATAGTTTATTATTATATTTTTAATTAAATATTAAGTGTAAAAACTACAATGAATTTTATCACTAATGAAAACTAGTAAAATGACTCATTACTATTTCATGATCACAGTGTAGGGATTTACTAGTTTTCTTTTATATATCGTGTTAGAACTAGGATAGAAATACATTCTAATATGTTTTGTACTTGTTTTCGCATTCTTTTTCCTAAATTTACTTACACATTAATGCTTTTATAGAATCGACAGACTGTAGCTATCAGTGAACGAGCGTTTCGTCATACTTGGGACTCATCAGCTGGGTGAACCAGCATCTTAGAGTTGATGTTCGGTCTGGGATTCAGACTCAGTACTTTTCACAGGTTTTTTGAAGTTTATCCAGCTAACGAGTCTCATATAGGAAGAGGCAAGCGTCTAGTTACATCCCATTTATTTTCTAAAAACATGTGGTATGATGGCTATATAAATTGAATTCTCACAGGACTTACACATATCAACTATGATTGATCCATATTCCGTTGAGATATCAGCAAAAAGATAGTCCGAATCACTCCAAATTGATATATTTATTTTTTTCAAAAGAATATTACTAGACCACTGAGCCGGCATCCAACGGTGTAAATGTCTAACATCAACCAATCCACGAAATTGAGCAACCATTCACCAATTGTCTTCAGTCAGTTGATATCTCCCAACAGACCTGGTCGGACTCAACTGTTTAGGCGCTCGCACGCGAGACCGATAGGTCCTGGGTTCGAATCTCGCGAGGCGGGATCGTAGATGTGCACTGCTGAGGAGTCCCATAATAGGACGAAACGGCAGTCCAATGCTTCCAGGTTTTCCATGGTGGTCTAGCTTCAATTGACTAATGATTTCAATTATAAAAAATTACTAAAATCTCCACAAAACCCCCTTTTGAAGAGAATATTACATTGAGAAGGCACAATATTAAAGCGGATGAATGACGATATTTAGTTGGATTTCTTTGAATGCGAAAATCGTTAACTATAGAATAAAAGTTAATTTTCTGAAAATAAGTACTAGAGTGTCATTTAATCAACCAACAAACTGAAGAAATAATGATCAGTAAATAGAAGGATTAATAATATCTAAAATAATTAAAAATGAAAATTGATTTATTATAAGCTATCTAATGAATAGAATTCGCTTCGTATTCATCAGTTAATTTATACTTTAATCATAAAGATTCGTATATCACATGAACCTTAGGAAACTAGGTTCTCCTTTGGATTGATATACATCGTATTTCAACTGTGCCCGTCAGAAGTCAATATACTTTCTTCTTTAATTTGTTAGTGAAATAATATGAAATCATTGTTGAATATGTATACTCTTTTTCGAGTTCATTTTTGAACTCCTTATCTCATCTAATATCTCATGAATGTACTCCCATGCTACATAATAATTGTAAGTTTAATTTGAGACTATGATCAGTAAGAAATTTTCATTTTCTACAATATCTAACTGACAGGAAACATTATTGATGTGAATGAATCATGTTTCCATTCCAATGTTGAATAACTTAAAAATCGGTTAATTTGGTAATGCATGTTATTTTAGGTTGGTTGCAGTTTTACGTACTGAATAATGAAATGTTTTAATCTAACATATACCATCTTACATGACGTTATTCAATTGTAGCCTGAAGATATCTTATGGAAAAGAACACTGGTTATTGAATTAAAAGTGATCACTTAATATATAATTTAAGTACGTTTAATTGCTTATACAAAGCATTCTTATAAATGCGACTAATAAGCATAAAGAATCATGGTCGATCTTAAATAAAACCAGTTATTTATGCTTGTGTATTTGATTTTTTTATTCATTTACTTGGAATTCAATTAATCTGTAAAAATTTATTCATCATTGGATTGATTCTTAGCGTTACGTTACTTCATTGACGTTGTGTCTTTACGACTGGAGTGCATGATGCTCATTAGCGAGATATGTTTTTCAATATTCAGAGAGTTGAAATTTCATACGATATTAACTACTTCAGCAGCACCAGATATTATCACTGAATCGATGTAGTGAAAAAAAAGTATATACAAGAAGGCAGTAAACTGTATTATTATTACATTTTTTATGGAAAGCATCAGTCTTACACCGTTTTCAAACTATAGTAAATTGTACACAATAGTGTAAGTCGACTGATTACTGCTTTAGATCAGTTAATGTTCTATAACGCAAAACATAAACTAACTTATAAAAGAAACTAAATATCTTCATATATAAAACAATTAATATCAACTGCTATATCCATAGTAATACATCGTTTGCTATACTTTCCAGAATCTAGTTAATTCATATGATATTTTCCTTGAGATAGCATCATTTACAATAATGCTTCTGACAACCATGAGATGGATGAAAACAAGGAAAAAAGATATCCCTAGTAGAAAATAAACATGAGTACAATTAAATCTCAACAAGTCAAAAAAAAGAACAAAGGAGAACTTAAAGTCAGTAAACAAATAATGTGATTATTATTATTATTGTTATTACAGAAAATTGATATCTTGTTTTGAAGGTTCATCAATCATATAGACTTTTTTTATTCTGATAAAACAAAAGACAAAGTAAATTTTAAACAATCACAATCTTAAGATGACGATGATGACAAAATTGTTATTCAAGTAAAATAATACAAATCATAAGAGATAGGACATTAGTAAGTTTTCAATATAATAAATACTGACAAGACAAGAATGAAAGAATAATGATGGTAAAATGTTATCTGAAGTAATTTATTAATTTAGGGAATATGTGGAATTGTATACAGTCTTTACAATTAGAGTAAATAAACTGTGATTTGCACTAGGATAAAGAAACCATATTTTTGTTTTGTTTGAGACTTGTTAACAATGGGACCTAAATCCGGCACCTTTCTGTGTGGACGCTCAATAGGTTATATACTGAGCAGTTAGGTCAAGTTAGCTACTAACCTGTTCAAAGAATATGATGCTTATATTATTAATTGTATGCATTTGAATGGAAAGTGCGTTAGGTATATGATGGAAAATGTACTGGGTTAGAATCTCACTGATCTAACAAACACTGATCAGAATTCATTCCAGAGATAACTTAAGCCAATTCAAATAATGATAACTATTTTTCATGTTTTCTCATTCCCAGAATTGTTATTTGGTCATTAAATAATTGTGTGTATATTGTAAAACATTGAAGAATGTATGAAACAAATAAGAGAAAACTATCGACTTGTAAGCTGTGTATATGTTCAAATTATTTGATGGGATGATTTACTTTTAATAGAAGTTTCAAACTGGTTAGGATGAAAAAATGAACTAAAACACACATTATCTGGGTCCATCCATTTTCTAGAATGCTTAAGCATTTCGATTATTCAATTAAATTCTTAGAGTAGAAAAGAAATGTAAAACCATTGTTTGATGGCTCATTATACTCAATATTTTGTATACTTATAATTATTATTATTTTTTCATCAGAAGGGGTTTTGTGGATATTATATTAATTTTAATAGTTGAGATCATGAATCAATTTAAGCTAGACCACCGGCTCAGTGGTCTAGTGGTTAAGCGCTCGCGCGCGAATCTCGTGAGGCGGGATTATGGACGCGCACTGTTGAGAAGTCCCATAATAGGACGAAACGGCGGTCAAGTGTTTCTAGGGTTTCCATGGTGGTCTAGCTTCAATTGATTCATGATCTTAACCAGTAAAATTATTATTTTTTTTGTTATTCTATTTGTTTTCAGTTTTTATTACTGTTTTCAACAGAACGGAGTAAAGTAAATAAAATTTCAAAATATAAGATGCTTATAATGGGATTATTCAAGTGGTCAAATGGTTTATTGCCTGTGAATTCTTGTTAGAGCGAAAAAAATAAGAGACTTATTTTGTAAATAATTCAATAGTCACCCTTTAAAGAAACCATTCATTTAGAGACGGTTTATTTTATGTAATTAAAGCAAACAAAGAAACTGTATTATCACATGATACAACAATTATTTCTGTTCAGTTGTTGAACATAAGTATATCACTTTTAATAATTAAGTCATATTCAACAAAACGTATCGTGTGATATAACCAGGTAATTCTTTTTTTGTAAAACATCCCGTTTTATTAACAAGGAGTTTTGAGAAAAAAGTTTTAAAAAAATCATAGAACTTTATTCAACATTTTTTGTCAAGATGAAGTAGCTCACTGAACAGTTCTCATATGACTATAGTCTAATATATAGAAAGTTCCTATGAAAGATTACTATGAAACTCTTATAGAAGTAATTACTTTCAATGAAAAATTATGTTCACTTTAAATAAATATATGCAAACAAGAAACGTAATGATGGATAGTGGTTAGCAGTGGAATCTATGACGCCCGTTTCGTCCTATTTGGTACTCATCAGCCGGATGTACCTGCATCTCAAATAGGGTGAAACCAGCGTATTGGATTGTACCACAAGCCACCATCCATCTTTGCTAATAGATATTGTGACTTAAGGCAATAACGAGGTAATCTACACAGGATGCACATATACCAACGAGAGATTGATTAATTGCATTCCTAAACAACAATCGGAAGATACAAACAAACAACAAGTGAATTTAAGAACAGTAAATATTTTGCCTGGAGAGAAAAAATGTGAAAAAAATCATCGTTTTGGTGAAAAAATAATTCACGGAAAATAGATATCATTTAAATGAAATGGTTAGTTGTTTTCAAATGAAATAAAGAAATTATAATTATCCATGAATTAAGAATGTAAACATTCCAAAATCTTTTATAGATGACGAATGAAATGTATAGGGAGGTATAAATGTAAAATTCTGACACTGGAATTTTTCTACATTTTATACTGTACGCCAAATATATTATTTATTTAATTTCAAACAGTGTTTACTATTCATTTGTTAATTTAATTTCTAATCTGTACACGTTTTTGTATCTCATGGTTTTAATTGATATTCTATGTGCTAAACGGTTTACTTAATGAGTTCTTAGTGATTTTCTGGAAGGCATCGTAATCTTTAATGTTAATATTGGATAATGATTGATTACCATCACTTGTTGTGCAATTGTGATACATGCTACTTATATTGACAGACATAAGTAATATATAACACCAACCATAAGCAGAGTGATTGTCAAACGAAGATTGAAGTGAAAACAAGAGGGAACGAAAACAGAAAGGAATTGAGGTAAAAACTGAATTGAAAGAATCATAAAGGATGTAAATGGCATTTGAAAGGTGTACAAATGATGTATTTGATGTATAATTACTGTAAACAACAAATTGGTCTTCCTTCACTGAATAATCCCTACTTTTTATGATTAAACTATCTACCTTGAAAGACACAAAACCATTAAAAATTCCCTTCTAGGCTACAAACTACAGACTGTTATAATTTAGGGCATATAAGAATGGTTGTAAAACTAACCTGTATGTACAAGAATTTATATTGTATCAAACCGATTTAAAGATTTTTTTTATACTTACTATTGTAAAACTGTTAGAATACGACTACGAGCTTTCATGGTGAAGCAAACACATTTTACAACAATAAATTGGGTTATTAGATATCATTTGGACACACATTTGCTATAGTTATGTGCTTCTAAATATTCAAATTCAATCATATTTTTCAATAATTATATAGCAGTAACTGATTTCATGTTGTTCGGTGCTCTGAAATGACCGAGTTACATTCATCAGTCAGTTCGAAAGTTACATGTTTGTCTCTGTGTTTAACTAGGTGATTTCAATGTACGATCATATCGGCCAAACATAAAACAATTATGTATCACCACATCTGATTAGTTTATTTTTCACCAACACCTTAAATTTATCTCTGGGATTAAATAATCCAAAATTTTAACAACTAACACTACTTTGGATAATCTAAGTGATAAAAAGTAAGTTGAAATAATTTTGGACCGAAATGACTATGGATGATTAATAAACCAGGCACAAAAATAACCAAGGTCAGTAGGTTGTTCTAACTGTAAAAAGATACGTTACGACGAAAAACAAATTACTGTGTAACGAGTTATCACAAAATAGTTTATTTTCTGTAGTCTGAAAGCCTGAAAAGTTTGATGTATTTCTCCATTTTTGAAAAAGCGGATTTATCGATTACTTTATGCTAATGACATCTTTAAATTTTTTGCTACAGTCTGTATTTATGATATCATTTTGTTTTTAAAGACATTGACAGTATGCTAGTCACATTTGGTGTTTTTTTCTGCGTATAGCGAACTCAGGATTAAAATCATTTATGAATATGTGTTCAATTACTTTTTTAGTTAAACTGTAAATATGGGCAGATCAAAATTTGATCATATGAATCAAATATTTTTTACTAATTAGTTTTTAATAGTATTCTCATTACATTGCCTGCTTATGACTTAAGCAAATGTGGCTATTTATATTAAGTCTACCCAATAGTTGGGATAAATTTTTGGTTGAAAGTGCCTCATAATAGTTTACTAACACTTGATCTTGAGATTTATTAGCAATTATGAAGGAAAAGTTTAGTGCAGTACTGGACAACAGAATGTTTGTTACATGATAGCCGACAAAAAGAATTTAATTAAGTTGGTTTACTACTACAGAATTTCGGTCAGTTAACGAATAGTTTAGTGGTTATGTCTTTGGTTGTGATACTTGTGAAAAATTTAATTTCTATAGGTCCCTGACATGTATTTTGGATGAGCATCCTCCTTGGTTTAAAGTTCGCTTTTGATTATTTGCAATAATATGATGTTCAAGAACATTATTAATTTGAGCACGACTGATGTACGACATTGATTCCTTCTTTACAGTCGCCCATGACATGTAATAATAGTTGAAAGAATAGTTATATCAGTTACATTTGTTAGTTATATGCGGTTAATTCTATAATACCGTCTGTCCATGCTTATTCAATAAATAGTTCACCAACTATTGTTAAGTACTATTCAGTTTATTGCATGCAATCCCAACTAATATTCGGTGTAAACCATATAAAACTTAGTGTATTCAGATATTCATTTTGATATATTTTAAGTGTCAAGTTGATCTTAATCTAACGTTTTCATATTCGTTCTTCCGCTATCAGATTTACAGTTTTCCTATTTAATTACCAAGATATATTTGCAGTTACAACATCAGAAGAATGTCACAGACTGAGTTTACTTCGTCTTCTGAATATGCTTTTTATTTCATTAAGGGAATCCAAAAGAAACAAAGGATTGGGAAAAGTAACATTAATTTCTACCCAGTAATGAGCTAGCATCTCCTTATCAGTTTTGACGAGTTACAAAAGATAAGAAGCGGAAACTGTTCATTAGGCCTTTCCAACTTTTCGATTCTCGGAGCTTTAGAGTCCAGTTGACTACTGGATTTAGAATACTTGGATTCAGATAGATTTGGATGAATAATACACCTAAAGGATGAAAGCATTCAAATAATTTTCGAACCTAAATAACTTTTGATTGGGAATCCATTGAATACTCCTATTACCAGCTCACTTTGTAGACAAAGTTTAGTTTGTAATCCTGGGGAATATATTTAAAGAGAGTTGATGAGTCATCAGTAAGTAATATTTGGTATTAAGTGAGCGTCTTTTATGAAAGTCCTGGATGAATGATGTGATTCTATTGTGATTTAAGAGTTCAATCATCAGAATGCTAAATACTACAGGAAACGTTTTAAGAGTTCGACAACATAAAAACAGCCTACAGTGTTTCAAATTGATGATATTGACTAACTCAGAACAAAAATTCGTTAAGATGAAACTTGAATCACATTTTTAAATTGTACGTAAACGTATTTTATGAAAATTTACTAGTTTGGACATAACTGTAATCCATTTTGTGCTAGTGAAGTTAAATATCAAATGCCAATCATATATGCAAATCGTCATATGTCTAGACTGGATATTCCTAAATATGCTAGATTATGTTCAAAAAGACTTATTAATTTCCATGACTTTAGCTAGTATTACCTTTTAGAATCATAAAACGTTTAAGTAAGTCTCATATCTTTAAAACAAACAAATCTAACAAAATGCTAGTTTGTCATTAAAATAAGCATACCTCTTACTATATAACCATACTATGAACCATTTTTTCCGCATATCATTTTCTAGTGAATATCAAACTGTAAGCCGAAATAAAAGAATGATGAAAATATTTTATATAGTTGAGATCACTAGTCAATTGAAGCTAGACCACCATGGAAAACCTGGAAGCACTGGACGCCTGTTTTGCCCTATTGTGAGACTCCTCAGCAGTGCGCATCCACGATCTCGCCTTCCGAGATTCGAACCCATGACCTGCTAGGTTAGACGTTAACACCGGTAGATGCCGGCTCAGTGGTCTATCGGTTAAGTTTCCTGGTGGGAGACTGGTAGGTCATGGGTTCGAATCTCGGGAGGCGAGATCGTGGATGCGCACCGCTGAAGAGTCCCACAATAGGGCAAAACAGGCGTCCAGTGCTTCCAGGTTTTCCATGGTAGTCTAGCTTCAATTGACTCATGATTTCAACTATATAAAATTACTAAAATCTCCACGAAACCCCTGATGGGGTGATGATGAAAATAAGTTCTTTTTCTCCGTTAAATTTATACTAACAAATTTTTTTCTTTATATAAAATGAAAATAGCTTTTCTACCATTTAATAATTAATAAAATATATAAAATTGAGAATGACCAGACATTGTAATATGTTAATTCATTCACTCTCTGTTTATATGTTGTCAGTAAAATCATTTTGAATGTACACAAAAAACCTCATTCATTTTCTCATCATTTTTCTAAGGCTTCATTTTTTTATTTTCGTTTCTTTTCATTGAATTTAAAACGAACACGTTTTTCTCTGTCATTCTCTATGTATTAATTCATTTTCGATGTGAATTTACACTTCTTACATTGGTACACTTTTAACCGTTATATATATACGTTTGTAAGTTGTTGTGTGTATGTCAATCTAGACGATTGGTTACCTAATAGATTTTTCTATAAATATATGCTCAAAATTTTGATTAATAACAAACGGAACTACTTGGCAAAATGTTGATGATCTAAATGATGACAACGTTATTGTTGTTAGTGTTAATGATTATGTTGTAGATGAGTAGAATGAAGGAATATATAATTTTATAAAATATTTATTAATGCTTTTTTCTTGTAATAGTGGTTAGAATTATTAAGAATATTAGTAAAGAAAGCAGAGATGGATAGTGGCTAGCTGTGGAATCCAGGATGCGCGTTTCGTCCTATTTGGGACTCGTCAGCTGGATGTACCTGCATCTCAGGGTTGGTGTTCACTCTGGGACTCAAAACCAGTGCCTTTCGCTTCAAACGCCATCGCGTTATCTACTCAGCTACTGAATCCTGATAGTCACTTGTTTGTACAATGGGGTGAAGTATAAATTCACTTGGAATTGTTTGTTTGAATTTTCCCATTGATGTTTTTAGGACTGCAACTGGTCAGTCTCTAATTGGCATATGTGCATACTGTACGTATTGCCTCCATATAGCCTTAATTCGTAAGCATTATAAGCAAAGATGGATAGTGGCTAACAGTACAATCCAGGACGCGCGCTTCGTCCTATTTGTGACTTGTCAGCTGGATGTGCCTGCATCTGAGAGTTGATGTTCACTCTTGGACTCGAAACCAGTACCTTCTTTGCTTACAATGCTTGTGAGGCAATATGCACATTATGCACATATGCCAATTAGAGACTGACCAATTGCAGTCCTAAACATCAATGGGAAGATTCAAACAAACAATACTAAGTGAATTTAATGGTAATGTAAGTTACTATGTTATTATCGTTGATCATGAAACAGTGAAATCTTAGCTGAAATTTTATACGGACATTTAAAATGAATATACATATACGTATGCTCATAATTACAAACGAATTTTTAACAATAAACAGGTGAGAAATTTCTTAAGAATAAAATCATTTCAAGATATTAGAAAACAATTTTTGAATAATGAAGAAGATTTCTTCCACTATGACTGTAATACTCAAGTTACAAGAGTATTACTTATTATGATAAGAAATCATTATGAATATAAGAATCTAAAAATGGAAACGTAATTTCATTGAAACTCTGATTTAAGGAAAAAAGCTACCACTTATGACTTACCAATAACAACATTTAAATATAAGTATGATGAGAGTAATATCAAACACTTCATTCTCATTATTATCAAGTTGTAAGGTTGTTCATTCATTCTTTACTAAGAATATCAACTGTCTGAAAAAAAGTAAATGCTTTAAACGTTGTGAAGAACAACTAAGTTGCTAATTAACGTCAATAGTTAAACAGTAATTGTTGGTTAACAATTATTAGGAAGTTTATTATCAGAAGTTCAAATTTTCACCAGTTTCTAAAATTAGATTATGTGACTAAAATGTGTAGATGTCAACATTACCAGATGTTTTACACACTTTTTGTTGCCTAATATTGTAATAACTAAGTTTACTTAATGTTTGAACTTGACTACTCTTTGAAGATAATTTAACTAGAAAATCAAAGAGAAACTAAGATTCATTCTTTGCTTGTTCTGTCCTATCATGGGACACTTCGAAAGTCAGCATCTATAATCTCGCAAAGATGAAATTTATGAGTTTAGGGTTTCGGAGTGAGCGTCTTGTTTTAAGAAAATTCAATCTACTGGTTTTAAATTTAGCATTCAAAAGTAACTTGATCACTATAGAACCTATATGTTTTTGAGAATGTTTTAATCTTCTTCAATTTTCTTCAATGATTAACCAATATAGATGGAACCACTATGAAATCAAGTCTTTCTCCAAAATGAAATTAAAGCAACACAGTATGTAAACAAATTTATGTAAAAACATATTAATACCATAATAAATATTTTTATGTTTTCTTCATTACAATAGAATCAACATTTTGAGTTTGAAGCTTCTTTATTTTCAATTTAACTATATATTTTGTTTGTTTTTTTGAAGTGGTTTATCACTTTCATTCTCTAACTATTCTAGATAATGGCAAAATCCAATCCTACATATATATAGTAAACAACGTAGAGTAGAATTGAGAAGAGATTATTTACAGATTACGTATTAGCATCATCTCTAAATAAACAAATGATTTAAAATATTCATTGCTGATGTTATTACTGATAAGATGAGTAATTTTATTTAGAAAAATAATCATTTACAAAGTGGACAGAAAGTGAAATTAAATATAAAAATTAACTAGATATTTTACTGATACAAATATTTTTTCAGATTAAAATCAATTTTATAGTTGAAATCATGAGTCAATTGAAGCTAGACCACCATAGAAAACCTGGAAGCACTGGACGGCAGTTTCGTCCCACTGTGGGACTCCTCAGCAGTCTACCGGTTAAATGCTCTGGAGCGAGACTGGTAGGTCATGGGTTCGAATCTCGCGAGGCGGGATCGAGGATGTGCACTGCTGAGGAGTCCCATAATAGGACGAAACGGTCGTCCAGTGCTTTCAGGTTTTTTATGTTGGTCTAGCTTTAATAGACTCATGATTTCAACTATAAAATACTGAAATGTCCACAAAACCCCTTCTGATTAAAATCAATTTCACTATTTATTAGTGATAGATTTAGATTGAGAATTATTTGTTTAAGTGAACTCTTTTATTAAGGAATCCTTCTGAAGTTATTTAGTGAAAGATTTGATTACGAGAAAACTAATACTTTACTGAAGATCGTAAATAGAACTATTGAAAACAAGATTTCTGAATGATTGAAAGCAAATATTGACTATAAATTAATGAAATTCAAAATAATCTATCTATGATTATTAAATCATTAGATTTAAAACGTTTTTTTAGGAGAACAATATGGATGTCCAGTAGCAAATAGAATATTACATTACTCATAAAACAACAGTTACTAGGAAATATTTATATCTTTGAGAAACCCACTGTGATATCACTTCGAGTTTACATAACTTTAATGTTCACGACCCATTAACAACATTAGATAAATAATAGTGCAAAATTATTCAGTTCAAACTTATATAAGAAGAGGAGGTTTATTAGAATATATGTTGTTAGAACATAGGAAAATCAAATGTTTGAGCATGCCCCTAATTTATTCGATTGAATAGAGCCAAGACAAATGCTGTCATGAAATCTTTGTTTAATTTTTCCTAAACATTATCTTCATTACAATGAATATAAGAATCAAAAGAATCAAAATGCAATATCAGATATGGATTCCTAAAACCTTTCGCCATTCCTCACTTGGTTGTTCAGTAATTTGGATCGAGTGGAGTTCAATTTACTGTTTGAGGTGAGGTGTTTGTGAGTGAGACTGAATGTAATGGATTTTTGAACGCAAACTAGTGACATTTCCAGGTTTTCAGTTACTGTTTTACCTAGTTTGGTTCATGGACTTCATACAACTTTAACAATCTCCATAACCCCTCTAAAGATTTTATAGAAATCCATCAAAATCTTAAGGGAAAAAATCAAGTATACAACGTAGCAGGCTTTTATTATGACTATATCAAACACAAAAGAATGTTAAAATCAGTATGTTAATACATTGAAGTAATTTTTTCTATACATTAATTTTTCTGATTTGTTGTTTTTGCATTACTTAAAATGTTAATACTGGAACGACAAAAATAGCACAAAAGAATACTTGGTTATCACTAAATGATATGAAACACAAGTAAACATTTCACATTATCCATTAAATATTTTATTATATAAAGTGGTCAAATGAAACCAAACTTTTGCTGATGTTATATGATTCGTTCATAAGTGGTATCAGAACTACCATTTTTTAGGGAACAACTAATTTTTTTAAGTAATAACCACTGGAATAAAATAATAAAGATACTAAGAATTTTTTTGGTCAATAAATGTTCAATAAAAATGATTTAGTAGATTATATTTAGATTACCAAAATTACGATGTGTGTATGCTTTTGAATGATAGTTCTATGCGTAAATGTACTTGTAAACGAACGTACAATAATTTTCACTTCTACCAGTTAACTTCATTTTGTTAGATGTGATCGATAAGTAATTAAGCATAGAACGAATAAAACACTAAATCTAGATGTCAGGAGAAATACGAAAAAAATACTAAGCTTTTATTCCTTAACATTGTGTTGGGGGAAGTTTTATTGCTAGTCTGTAAATACCTATAACTTACAATCCAGAAATACATTTGTCAATAGTGAATTAGTCAAGAAAAAGTCATTCAGGTCAATAATATATGTTATACAACAGTTGTTGCACAAAAACTAGTTATTTTTGGACTTTCAACTATTTTAAAGAGAATTTTCACCAACATTTATTGTATTCATAATAACCAAAATGAGATCATATCTGCTCCGCCTGTAGCTCCTCCGGGGTCTGCTGCCTGGATAAAGGAGAAGGGCTGAGCATGGGGTTAGCGACTCCATCCCGTAGAAAACTAACTCGCTAAAAGAAAGCTGATCAGAAAAAAATTATTCAAACCATTTAAACTCTGCCCTGGGAGTTGAAGGAAGAATTATGACGCTTCATGATGAAAGTCGAGATTCTTCGGGAGTCATGAGGGCTGATGCCTCTTCTAGCAACCAGAGCAAAAAATTTTATAGGTACATGGAACTTCCAAATAATGTGGGAAACCGGGAGATTCTTCCAAATTGCTGCAGAAAATCTGCTTATTTCCTGATTTTTTGATTCAATCATAAGTTTATTAAATCTGTGATATCTTCTAAGACTCTAAAGCTTGTGTTGTATCCGTTCGTTTTTATCTCTTTTAATTTGCTAATATTGTCATGTGTTCAAGGTTATGGAACATTACTGTAAAAACAAGGTTGTTCCTTTTTATATTTGACTTCGATTCGAAATGTATAGTTATTCAGAAAGTCTAATCTTCTCCATTATCCTATTAATTAATGACGTTGAAGTGCTTCTGTATAACAGAAAACTGTCTGTTTGAAGTTCTATTCGTTACGTCATATTAATAAAAGCCTCAATCGTCTGTAAATAGAACTTACAGTGTGTCAACCAGAAATCCTAATAGATAAATCTTTCCTATGAAAATATAATACAAATATAGAATGCATCACATATAATATTATCTAATCTCATTTTGCATATGTCAATCTATAAAGACACATTGAGGTCCATAAGATATTAGTACTTGGGTTAATTTCAGATTAAACGATTATGAACTTTTGAATAAGTGGGTAAAAGACAGACAGAAACGTAACCGATTCATACTTTATTACCGTAATTCATAGTTGAAACAAAGTCTCAATACCTAATATCATTGCATGTTATATATGAACTCATATAGTACTAAAAACAAACACTATAACATAACTAGAATTTACATTTAACGATACAAATCTTTGGGATATTTCGATTATTTCAATATGTTATTCTAGTCATTCGAGACAAACAAAACATGGATCCACACTGCTGAGGAGTCCCACAATGATACGAAACGGTCGTCCAGTGCTTCCAGGTTTTCCATAGTGGTCTAGCTTCAACTGACTCATGATTTCAACTATATAAAAACAAACAAAAATAATCAAAGCCTACTTCCACCGGTATTTTGTTTTTTTTTCAGTGTGAATTATAAAATTTATTTTGATTTTTAACAACTTCTACCACGAAATGCATTTTGACAATTTTCAATAGATTTTTTGGCTGATAAACTACTGTTAGTTGTAGTTGTTTTTTTCTGCTCATATACAATGATGTTATTCTGGATACAGAAATATAAATTAAATATAGTTAAATATGTCAAACTGTTGAATCAAAAATGAGTTAAAGTAACAGTCACATAGAAGGAAATGATCAGAACTATTAGGATGGACTTATAAATAATGCATGAGTAAGCATATAAACACACAAGTAAACAGATAGATTTCATGTTAATAAACATTTCATCACTTTTAACAAATTTTTGTACATGATTTGAATGTTTGGTTGTGTTAACTGATATATCAGTATACATTGATATTTGACCTGATATTTTATGAAAAGGATTATGTGTGAGATAGGTAGCAAGGATTAATATTCTAAGAATTGTAAAACTTTAATGAAATCTACTTGAAATTGTGTTTATTTATGCATGAAAAAAAGGAGAGTAACAGCTATAATACTTGTTGAGCTATAGCTTAGTTAACATACTAATTTTAAACTTGGAAATTTTTTTTGACAAAGCAGGTCGGTTTCCTTTCTTACATGAAGTATATTTATATGATCTTAATGTGTTGATTGGAATTCGTCACTTTACTGTCTTTAGTACTCCATATTTATTTTTTTGTTAATTGAATTGATAACTATAGAGCTTGAAGATAAGGACACTGAGAATTAATCACTCATTGATTTTCAATGTAATTGTATGTATTCCCTAGAGTAAACTTCAATTATTTTCTACTTAGTATAGAAGGTGTGCATTTTGGAATCACGAATGAAGATAAAGAAGACAAAATATCTAATTGACTAATAATCCTTATTATTCAAATAGACAGTTTGTATCTTGTAAGGTAATAGTTGGAGATAACATGCAGGAAACCAAAGGCCAGGGTTTTTTATCGACTACCCCCAGCCACCACCTTACATTTCTGCATAGTATATGCAATGTCGAGCAACCTAGACTAGTTGCTGCATTGCAACTTGATCTAGAGAATGAAATCTGAACGAAGAAGGACCTGACACACATAACATTAGTCACTACTCATCAATCAATCAATTGTAAGTAGTTTGTATCTTACTCAAATCAATGAATATTTAACGTAGACCTGTCTAAGCATTACAATACAGTAAAAAGAATCCCCTAGTTCAGTTTATTTAGTGTAATTAGATTTGATACTGAAAGTTCCATGACCCCCTACATGAATGCACATAATCTGAAAGTTACATGATTTTTGAAAATCTAGTAGTATTTGAGACGATATATGTATGCACAGAACAACATAGAAGCAGTAGGAAAGCATTTAATGAAACAGCGATTATTGGTTATTATAGATCATATATTTCTTGTTTTTCGAATCATCAGTAAATGTTCACACTTTTCATATTCAAATGTATATTTCTTTATAAATTAGGTATATTATTATACTAGCTGTTTCAACTGTCTAATTAAATGTAACAGATAAAGCTTTCTAGACTACTAATAATCCAACCTATGTTGATAATGATAGGACAGAAAGTGTTAAAAGTTTTACAGAGATAATTTATTTTTAAAAATAAATATTTTATTAGCAAAAAGATGGAAGGTGGCTAGCATTGGAATCCAGGACGCGCGTTTCGTCCTATTTCGGACTCATCAGCTGGATATACCTGCATCCTAGAATAGATGTTTACTCTGAGACTCGAACTCAGTACCGTTCTCTTCAAACATCTTCGCGTTATCGAAAGAGCTACTGATTCCTGATAGTCACTTGCTTGTGCGATGGAGTGAAGTATAAATTCACTTGGTATTGTTTGCTTGTATCTTCCCATTGTTGTTTAAGACTGCAGTTAATCAAACAATACCGATTGAATTAAAAATACTTTACTCTTACGAAAGATATTTAATTAAAATTTCAAGACCTATCGGATTAATTTACTCAACTTCATCTAATTAGAGTTTAATCGTTACTTACTTTCCAATGTTGTCATCCGTGAATTAGATGGCTATTAGACTGATGAATTTAGACAACTTTCGAAAAATCAAAAATAATTGTAAATAGTTATTTATCATGAAATTTGAGTTTATATCTACAATATTTTGGTAGTTGTCAAGAAAATACTACAAATTGAACTGATTAGATTACATCTGTGTTATTTGACAAATATGTGTTAGAAGTTGTATAGTAAATATATGCCTACAGAAGGGTAGAAAGGATTGCATCATAAAATGAATCGAGACTTCAAACATCAAATTGGGTTGCGTAATAATCACGGAGTTAGAGAATAGAAGGATAAAATTAATTAATTCTAACCCCTAAATTTACGGCTCAGAATTATCAAAGATAATTATTTTCATCCTTCTATTTTTCCTTTACCCCTGATTATCACTCAACCTCATTAAATATACGTTAATTACGTAAATTCTTTCGCTAAGAAATCTAAATGCAGTCAAATAGTCATCACTATATTATTCTTTTCGAACGAACAATACAAGTCTGGCTGTCGAATTTGTCTTGGAAACCGTATTTGCCTTCATTATAATTGCAAAATTAATGTTGTAGTTGGCCCTAACAGTTTTGAAAAAGTTAAGGCTCTGATATAATCTCGAATTGATGTTTTGTCGATTAACCTCCATATGATATGTACAGTTTGGAAGTATTACTGAATAGTAACATTCTTCAACATCATTATGCTTCATCAAAAATGTCATGTAAAATCATTAAAAATTCAGAAGACAAAAGTTAAGTTAAAACCTAATATAAAAACGAAGTTTAAGTCAGTGGAAAAGTTACATTATTTGACCAATCTACGAAGTAAACAGTTGCAGTATACTCCACGCTACTTAGGGCGTTTTTAAAGTATTGTGTAACAAAAGCGTGCGTACACCAGTGAGTAGTTCTAATGTTGAATATCTAGTACATTCTGATCACCCATATTCAACACAATTTACATTAAAAGTTATATGGAGTCAGATGATCTGGATGTTGGATAATAAACATGTGCCCAACGGAGACTTGGTTAATTCAGCGATTCAAACCTGGTCTTCATGTTCAGAAATGAACGTATCCAATCGTCTATTCTATCATGATCTTAGCCCAACTTCCAATTTTGTAAATTGCTTTTGACATTTGTTCATTTTTTTCTTTATCATCAAATCTATGATCGTCATACACAGCTCTTCCAAGTGTTATTTATAATATCTGTTTCTTATTACTTTTTGACTATTAACTAACGTATATTTGACACAAAACTCTTTATAACCTTGTTAATTGTGTTAATGTCATTAATATGACAATTACACCATTTAGTAAACAAAGGTCAGTGAATATTTATTTGTTCGAAAGTTCCATAATTCATCTATACAAATTTTTTCTCACTTACTACTTGTGACAGTGGTTTATTTAAGTAATGTATCTTTCAATGAATATGACAAAGTAATTAAAAACAAATGCTACAGAGGTAAACATCTTGAATAGTATTACCGTTTTTCATTAATAGGAAAGCGCCTGACAGTTTGCTGTTAACAGCTCTTTAGGACATTCAGTTTTCTCGTTACGTGTCACAAAATGAAAAGTAATACAGTAATAGTAATAGTTATGATAAAAAAGAAAAAAAATCATTTGGTAATCAATGTAACCGTAAATCAATACTATTTTATGCTTCGCTAGAAGCAAACAAAACTTTCAAGATATTTTGCACTTACTTAGCTTTTTTGATTTTATTTAATTCCTTTGAACCAGATCAGATCAAAATAATATGAAGGTAGAGAGGGTTAACTCCACTTTTGTAATAAATTTAATCAAATTTATTTCAAAAATTTCTAGAACATTTGCACTTTGCAATTTCAAGACTTCATTAATCGTTCAGTGTGCTAAATGTCAGTGGTTACCAAAAATGGGCAATTATTTGATCAAAATATTTTAAATTAAAATTGTTCTTACAGCCATTACTTAAACGTTTAACTTGAACATTTTATTTATAGAATAAGAATACATTGAACTGTGTTCAATTTTGAAACTGGTAACAGAATGCTGTGGCGAGTAGCATTTGATACTTATTATTTATGTATTTGAACACATAGAAACTGGTACAAGGGGGCACCAAATACATATGCGCCATACAATAATAGTGAAGTTGTGAAAAGATAGAGAACGGAGGGTGAGTATAATAAAAGAAGAGCACCAATGAACAAAAATTGGTGTATGAGAGTAAAATAATAATGATAGAAGGCAGTTCAGTTAGGAAAAGTACAACCAGAAAGAATTCTTCAGTTGAAGAACTTATGTTCACTTTTATAAAGAAAGTAATAGAAAGTTACAGTAGCATCGCCACTGGCTTCTATTCCGAGTCATGTCTGATAACGTCTCAAACCACTGTGTTGCACCATCTCTAGGACCCCAACCAGGGAGTCGTGAAGACCTAACAAAAGCCAGTCCCGTACAGCTTTCTTTCATACCATAACATCATGTCATATACCGATCACCTTTTCAGTATTTCCAACCGGTCCCAACGTCGACAAATAATGCACGATGTGAAATTATCTAGGACAACATTTGTAAGACATGCCCAAAGCGCCGTAGTCAGTGTTTCAAGATGGCGATCCTAAGTGAGTTGGCGTCGCTGTGCCAGAAAACGCGACACCAAACTGCTGCGTTACTAACATGCTGTTGTCACTGAATATCAGCGATCCTTTAGATACAACGGTGATCAAACACAGAGAGTCGTCTAACATCCTCAACTCTGAGAGACCAGGTGTCACAAATATAGAACAAAACTGCTCTCACTGACGCGTTCTAGGTTCGAACTTTTACGGATAGACTAACATCATGAAGTCACCAGTGATAGACCAGATTGGCATAAACCACTCTGACTTTCACTACACGTGAACGGATCTCATCACTCACGCAACCGTCAGCGCCTATGCATCTACCCAGATATACAAACTTGACTACTTCTACTTGCTCACTACCCAGGGTGAGTTCATTTTCAGAGTCCTTCCAGTCTTGTAAAAGTACTTTGCAGTCACGAGGTGCAAAGCACATACCATACGTGCGAGAACGACTGCCAACTACTGGAAATATTATTCTTGCTTCAATTCGTTTTTAACATTACACTATAAACACATTACTTTTCGCTCATTATTTGCTTACAGGTTTTTTCAGTTCAAGTGAACTTAAACTGAAACATTTCAGTTAAATAAAAACAAGATTGTAATCGACTTTAGCCGTTGGTGGTGAGACCACCTACTTCGGTTCTAATGCTCATGTGCAATCAGTTTGCACAGGATTTTAAGGAAAACGTCATAGATGAGTGACTACAACAGATAGGAGTGCTGAGAAGTCACTTTTTTATTGCGGTAAACAAATAACCGTTGGACGTTGTGTAAACTATCGTGACGATGTCTTATTTCGAAGTGATATATGTCTGCTAGGACGAGGACTTTTTTCCCTCGATCTCAATTGATGCTAAAACAGATTGTGATAATTATTGCAAACTGGATAACAAAAGCACCAGCAACAGTGAATGCAGATGTTACCAAAGCTTCGGTAGTTCAATGGTATGAGCACTCTCGAGATGGGTGAAAATGCAAGCTTGCATCAGTTGTTTGGTAGAATCAGTAGTATCGTAGAAATTGACGAAACGGTCGTTATAAAACGCAAATTCAATAGACGAAGAAGTGTTGAAGAAGCACTTCCTAAAATATACTCAGCAGTTTCTTGGTATATGCGATAGATCATCTTAAAAGTAACACTTCCAGAGGGTGAGAAACCGACAGGCCATAACTATAATACCAATTATACGAGAGTATGTGCAGCCGGGTACCACAATATACACGGATAACTAGAGAGCATATCGATACCTATCTAAAATTGGTTACATGCGTCCTGTCATCGTTTAAAAACAATATATATATATATATATTCTAATTAATAGTTCTAAATATTTTAATGATAATCCCTATTAATGTGCAAAAATAATCAGTCTCATAGCTAACATAGTGAGAGAATGCATTCATTTGAATATTTACTTTATACTCAGGTATTGAATTTAATTTGCGAATCGGTTATATGTTTCAAGATACTATTAAAGTATACTGGTTTAAACAAACAATATATATTTGTTAATTAACAGCGAACTTGTGAACATGACAAACAAAGTTTACTGTGCTAACTACAAGTAAACTGACGATCAAGTGGGCCGCCTATAACAATGAAATACGACATTGATAATATCCCAATGAGTTAGAAAAAAATACAAACATATTGTTTTTTTCATAGCAAAAAATATTTTTTTATGATCACAGCTTGTTGATATTCTAATCTGATCCATCATTGATAATAACATTACTTATCGTAAAGATCCAAATCAATTTATGTGTATCCATCTTCATGTTAAGTGCTCTAATGCCAAAAATAGAAGACTGAAAACAAAATAAACTATAATTGTAATTTAATTATCTTAGTTATAATTAAATAAAAATACATCAGTGAAAAAAAGAGTCAGAAAAGAATGTCAGTCAATTTATTATATCTAATATAAACAAAATAGAATAAGGAAATAAATTGTTTACTGAAATTTTCAAGATGATAAGTAGATATTTTTATGGAAGTATTATGTTTGATGGATATTGCTCAATCTCGCTAAGAAGCAAGTAACAGTAATGTAAAGAAATGAAAACAAAATGGCGGTGGCCTGCTTGAATACGTGAGCTACCTCTTCCTCCCATCTAGATATTTCAACAAGTTATCTTTTTTTTGTTTTGATTCAATACTATGTCTATTATTCACATAACCTATTCAAGTGCGTATATGAAAGGTTTACAATCTATCTCCCTATTAGGTACAAAAAAGTACACTCAAAAACAAGGTGGTGACTGGCAACATGCATCAAAGTGGATGGACATTTAAACAGGTCGATTCCTGAACTGGTAAGTTTCAACTGCCGATCAACTGTTAGCAAAGTGAATTATCTTCAACTCCTACTAAGTCAAAATATGTATCGTAATTGTGGTGTAATCAAAACTCAAGAATCTTGGTTAAATGACTTACAAGACAATTGCTTAGTATAACCCTAGGATTTCATTATGTATCGTCTGAATGGATCAAGGAATAAGAAAAAGTGTTAGGCAGCGTGGCTACATTTATAAACGTTCACTAGTGTCAACCTACTTTAGCATGTCTTAAGTTTTTAAACGACCGTATCGACTGTTTAACGTTAGGATACTAACCAAAACACTTGAATAAATACAATTGTGTCCTTGTTACTAACGTCTACGTGACTCCGTACTGCACATCAACTTTACTAACTGGTTTCGCTGATAAATTCATTGAATTTGTTGTTACTGCCTTCAGTGGTTCACTTTCAGTTGTGTGTGATGATTTCAGCTCGTGTGATTGTTGCTTTCTTTCATCATTAGGTTACTAAAATATAGTAAATTTTCTCACTCGTTTAGATGCCCATTTAGACTTAGTTCTCAATAATGATCTGGGAATTTATGTGACTCGTAAACATGCTCCGTTGTCTAATTCTGATCATTGTGTTATATGCATTCTACACGAAGTATATGGCAGGCTTGGAAAGAGTACACTCTTACATCAGACAAATAAAGTTAAATACAGGAATCACTCAGAAAATATCCCAAACCTGAAAATAAGTTTCGCACGACTAACTGGCGATTATTTACAGATTACTGATTGTAAAACACTATTGGTCTTATCACTTGTTATCTTAAATTCTGTTTTGATATTTGTTGTCCTACTGAAACCATTTTCACAATTTTTGATAGACTTACATCTGCACAACTAAAACAACTACAGAGGGTTAACAAAAATACGTACAAGGAGAAAAACTCCGTTGAAGTTCGAAAGCTAAATAGTCTAATGAACCTAAAGATTAAGAGTCTGAACTCAAATGAATTGTCAATAAAATCACTAATTTCGATTTTATGGAATCGACTGAATTCATTTGTCGAAGCATATATTGAAAGATATTAATAAACGTATTTTACAAACTTGTACACTTATCAACAAACCTCAATGATTCAAAGTCTAAATTAAATATATTTCACTAAGAAAAATGGAAAACTACTTAGTTTTTCACAAATTTTTAATATTTCTTAAAGAAGAAGCAAACAATTTAAGGATTCTAGACAAACTGAAGATGAAGGTGTATTTCAACACGACAATTTTTTAGTCAATAAACATTAACATAAGATGCGAATTGATATCATTGCAAATGGTGGGAAAGCTTTTGTGAAAGATATTTATTCTAACTCATATGTACAGATAATTACTGTATACGATATAGTTTGATACATTCCTGGCCTAATTAGAAAGACGTCACTGTAATTAATAGGGTTTTCAGTCATTTATGGGCAAGCCTATAAATAATTATGGTGAATCTTTGTGTGCCTTCATTTCAAGTAAATACTTTTGATCTGTAAGCCTTTTTTACACAAATATTCTCAAAACGAAATGCTTAATTCTGTAACAAATCTATGTCTAAGTAAACGTCTTTCAAATACAACATTATTGTCAACTTGATTTTGACAACCGGAACTAAGGAAATAAACGTTTATTGAATAAAACGAAGAAAATGTAATGAAAAACCATATATATATATATATATATATATACCGTACATATACACTTTTCTCATTGGATTCACCAATATAAGTAGAATGACAGTTTAAAGAATAATGGTTATATAAAATATCTTACGTGTAAGATTTTTAGATGTTTAGTTCTAACCTCATTTAAAAAAATGTTTTTAGTAGGGAAATTTAAAAAAACATAGAAAATCCACCAAAATTCTTATATTTACACTGTCATAAATAACTTTTCAAAAATTAATTTAAATTAACTTGTGCAGTAAATCGTAATAAATAAATAAAGAAAAGAAAACACTTTCATTCGTGATAAACATCAATAATGAATAAATTTTTTCTAAAAAAAGGTTTTACGAGAAACTATTTAATTTTCAACGAAATAGAAAAACAACCCACGAAAAAGTGAATAATTTTTTTATTTTCAGAAGGGGGTTTTATGGAGATTTTAGTAATTTTATATGGTTGGAATCATGAGTCAGTTGAAGCTAGACCACCATGGAAGACCTGGAAGCACTGGACGACCGTTTTGTCCAATTGTGGGACTCCTCAAATATATAAAATTACTAAAATCTCCACAAAACCCCCATTCTGAGAATGATCATATTCTCATTAGTGACTAACTACATGAGGTATTTCCTAGAGTTCTAGTGAGAAGCAGTAACCAATGTAGTTCAACCAGGTCTGTTGGGAGATATCAACTCACTGAAGACAATTGGTGAATGGTTGCTCAATTTCGTGGATTGGTTGACGTTAGACATTAACACCGTTGGATGCCGGCCAGCTCAGTGGTCTATCGGTTAAGTGCTCGCGCGGGAGACTGTTAGGTCATGGATTCGAATCTGGTGAGGCCGGGTCGTGGATGCGTACTGCTGAGGAGTCTCACAATAGGATGAAACGACCGTCCAGTACTTCTAGGTTTTCCATGGTGGTCTAGCTTCAATCGACTCATGCTTTCAACTATATAAAACATTTTTTTATTTTCTGAATTATTTTTTATAAGATATGATTATGTTTATTATAAATCATTTAAGCTGATCAAAGAATATATAACAAATACTTCTCTTTTTATTTTACTATAATGTGTATACCCACCCTTGAGAAAACTTATATGTACCATTTTTTCCACTACATTTTTTGATATACGTTTTTTTGAATTATTTGGTTTGAATTGAAATACACTGAAACTACACTTCATTTAGACATCAATTTTATCTTCATAGTTTCTTTTTTGTTATCACAATGAAAAGAGCTTACTTTTAATCAGTTTGTTGAATATAGTTACCTACGTCAGAGAAAATTTCAAAGGGACTTTTGAGTGTTTGAAATAGTTAAATTTTATAAAAAAATAATGATGTGTCTGAGTGAAGGAATTATTGATAGTTAAAATCAGAAGTTTATTCTTGTTTATTTTGAGTTTATATTATTATTTTCAAGGGCTAGGTGAATAAATCTAGTTCGGAAGAAGTAAAGTTTGATTTAGCAAGCAATTGCAATGAGACTGAGTTGATTAAATGTAGAAAGAATCCTAAATGCAAAAAGCGTAATATTATCACAGACTTTAAACATAGTTGAAACATAAGTAAGAAGTAATATATTCAAGATATTCTTCCGTAGATCACAGACAAGGAAACTTACATTTAGATTGGAAATATTTAGCTACTGAAAAACGGATGAACTATATAGTGTTTCAAAAGTACGATATTCTTACTTAAAATAACTAAAAATTCATGATGTTCAGTAATGTTCAAAAATGTCGGAATTCATTTACGTGAAATAGTGGTATAAACTTCAAGTGATTAAGTATTCGCATAATAACGTTTTACGAAATCAAATTTTTGATAACTTTACACTATTTTGTTAATTTTATAAAAAATTATCAAATTACCTTATTGCGTTTTTTAAAGTTTCTATTTAACAAAGTGTGAAAAACTACAATTAAAATAACTGTTGGGGTGATCCAGAAAGCTCGTAAAAAACAAAAGAAAGGCTCAGGAAACACTAGGAAAAATTTTATCCAATCTGCGTTTGACTAGAAGTTTTGCTAGAAACATCACAAAAATGAAGTCATATGTAGAGTCTCTGGTTGGCTGATTACTACACTGCTACTATATTCAGTAGAATTCCAGAATTTTCGGGAAAACCCAAAGACTTCCAAAATACTATAAAAACCCTATATTCTCTGTACATAAATGAACCTTTGTATTGAAGCGCTTCTCGCATATTTTGCGCTTTTCTTCTCGTGTCCAAGTCGCTGTGTAGATTTTACTTTGGGGTTACGAGACAAGCTTAGGATCCGAGTATAGCGTTCAATCAGCAAGACTTATCAATAACCATAAGGCTAATTTTACCGGAGAGCAAGGTTCTGGAATGATATTCAGTCCTATAGATTCCAGTTATCCAAAATGATGTCTACAAGTAGTAATCAATCAAAATTAAATTAAATTTTTTGATTTGTTTAAAATGATACTCTTTTTCTGCAAAAAACATTGTTCAAAATCATGTGAAGACGACTTTAATCTTATCGAAGGACAAATTACCAGATAAAATGAATCATTCAGTTATCATCAAAACTCTGTTATTCAGTTAAATAATCCTGAGTGAAAGCAGAGAAATAGAGTTTGTAAAATTTCGTCATCCTACCTATATAAGCACTGTCAATTGTGTAATAAATAATGAACCACCGCCGTAAATTTTTTGAAATACTGTCAGCATTTTAAACCTGATTTCAGTCTTAATAGTTTTTCTTCAGATTGAATAGCGAATTCTTTTTATAGACTATAGAAGTATAAATGCAAAAAAGGTACATTGAACTTGATTTGATTGTTTTAATAACTTTGAATATAAAATACAAATAAAAAATTACAAACTGTTTTGTAATATAAAAAATCCGACCAGAAATATAAATGTCAGACAAGAGATAATGTTTGCAAAATAGCTACATACTATGTATTCGTTTAATTTGAACCTGGAAATGTAACCTTGTAATTTTCAACTAAGGAACTCAAACTTTCTGATCAATGAGGGTGTACTAGATGAAAACTACAGCAGAATCTTCCATTAGGACGAAGTGTAATGTCAGGTGCTATGTCAAGCCCACATAGCTTATTCTAGCTAACGGATAGGCTAATTTTTTCATTCTTCTTGAGTCACATTTTAACCTTGTTCATTATCCACTTATTAACCTTGGCTGTTTTTATGTAAGAGTGTGTTTATTTCTTATCTTACTTATCACATGTCTGTAACATGTTTGTTCGACTATAAATATTGATTTACAATTGGCTAAATTAAGTTGGCTTACATACCTTCCCCACCGCACGTCATTTCGTTTTGCTTTACATCCGACCATCGACCGTACGAAATATACGTATTCAACAATCCATCCTCGTATCTGACTTATTCGGTTACGTTATTCACTAACTCGAGTTCAGTCGATAATTATATATGAGGATTGGCGATATAAATATTTCGATAGCAATCATTCGATAATAATCATTTACACGATCAACCTGGAGTTAGATGTCGGGCCACTAAAGAAGTGGCTCCCTAGAACTTCATTGTTTTGGATGTATTCCCGACTAATGTCGATTCATGATGAAGAATTCCATGTATGAGTGAGTGATTAAGTAGTCATCAACAAAGGCTAGAAGTATTTCATTTTAATACAGCTGATTTGAAGTAATTTCATCATATTATTTTAGTTACTAAGTTTGATATTTTACTTTTCTAAAGACCACCTGCTGATACTGGATAATAATCTCTAAAATAAAAATGAGGCAAGTTAAAAACAAATGGTGTAATGAATAGCCTGTGATATATGTGACCTGACCTAAAAGTAGTTATAAGAAGTTGACCTATTAAATGTACTGGAAAAGTATTTAATCTTATTGAATGTGACCCATAAAAACCAAATGGTAGAGAAATCCTAATTTATATTTTATATGGCGTAAACGTGTATAACCACTTAGAATACCATCAATAAATTGTTTGTATTTACTAATAATAATCCCATTGGGAGAAATTCATCAATGTTAGATAGAGACAATTGTTAATTTTTAATAATTTAATTGCGATATCATGAATAAGGTAATTTTCGCTATCATAAGTATGCTTTATAAACGCAATATGAACGTGCCTTAAGTTTATTTTTGGGACATTACGTAGTTTCCATTGTGTCCTGACAATTTAAGGTGGTATACAGTTTGACTGTCTCATGACTTTTAGTACTTAGTGAAATTTTACAAAAAGGTTTATTTCATACATACTTTTCAATTTCTTTCGAGTATTGTGATGATGCTACTTTATTCAATTGAAATTTACAAAATAATTTTACAGTGTTTACTGTGAAACATTCAAGTAATCTCTGTCGTGAAATACATAGATTTACTCCATATGGACAAGTAGAGGGTACATTTTTAAATTGGTCTGAAAAATAGATGGGAAACAACTTCAAAGTTCACTGAAACTAATTAAAAAAGCAAAAGGAGAACAGTGAATATTATTTAAGCTACTGAAATAAACCTGAAGCACTCATATTGGATTCAGTGATAAGTATCGTAATCACAGTTACCATCAATCATTAGCATTTTCAGAAAAATCGGACATAAGAAGTTAGTGGAAACTTGTTTATTATTCATACATTTAAAATATAAAAAGTAAAAAGTTAGCGTTTATTTTAAACACTGTTTTATTATGCAAAAGATACGGGAAACTCACCTCATTTTATTCAGGATTTATCAGCTCAATATATTTGAATCTCAGTGCTAAAGTTCACACAGAGTCATGAACCCAGTTAGTTATGTTTTAAAAGCCGAATGCGTTATCTAACTGGCCACTGAGTCCAAATACCGTTGCTTGAAGCTATCCACTTATTTAATGAAACATATGAAATAATAACTATATCGAGTCTGTTCTTTTTGGTAGTTGCTTAACGTGCTTGTTCTTGATATTGAGATTCCAGCAAAGCGTAATAAAACCAAAGACTACGGATGAAAATTTACTTAACACCCAAAATTATTTCAAATATTACATGCACATACTTCTTTTTATATGATTTTTGTACATTCAGATTATCAATCAAATATGTATAATATTATCGAATATCACTTCACATCAATTGATCATTTACTAAGTGGACACACATTTGAGATATCATACCGACAGATGCTCACACTGAATTGTTTATGCCCTTTTGGTCCTTTCAAATAAGAGGCATTTCTAACAGGATGAACATATATTGAATTAGATTGATTCAACTTTAGTCAAGTACAAATCAACAACAAAATCATTCACACTGTTACCTATTAAAGTATTTTGGTTTATTGAGCAAATGCAATTTAACGGAAATTATTTCAGCATATGTACTTATTACATAGAGACTACTGTTGTGATATTCACCTAACATTATTCTAAACAAATCCACTTCATACTAATCCACAATAGTTTGATAATACAAAAGATATTTTCCTACAGAAAAATTAAAGTATTTCTATGATTAAGCAATGATGGAAAGTGGCTAGCAGTAGAATCCAGGACGCCAGCTTCGTCCTACTTAGGACTCGTCAGCTGGATGTACCTGCATCTCACAGTTGATGTTCACTCTGGGACTCGAACC
>NC_031498.1:8850484-8873539 GCF_000237925.1 Schistosoma mansoni
ACTGGTCAGTCTCTAATTGGCATATGTGCAAGTGGCTATCAGGACTCAGTGGCCAAGTGGATAACGCGATGGTGTTTAAAGCGAAAATTACTGGGTTCGAGTCCCAGAGTGAACATCAACTGTAAGATGCAGGTACATCCAGTTGACGAGTCCCAAATAAGACGAAGCTGGCGTCCTGGATTCTACCGCTAGCCACTATCCATCTTTGCTTAACATGCTTGTGAATTAAGGCTATATGGAGGCAATACGCACAGTATGCATATATGCCAATTAGAGACTGACCAGTTGCAGTCGTAAACATCAATGGTAAGATTCAAGCAAACAATACTAAGTGTATTTCTATGATTTATCTTAAGTACACTTCATTAGATAAACTTTTCAAACTAAAATAAGGAAACAATATAGTGTATCTATGACAGTTATTGAAGTAAGTCTAAAGTATTTTTTTTCTATTAGCGAAAACAAAAACATTTTTAATTGAATTAGTCGAACACTTTTCTTTTTTTTAACTTAAAATTCAAAATAAATCTCATAACCTCCAATGAAAAAGAAACATATTAACCCTTCATAGTTTGCCTTCAAACATATCATTCAATGTATTTCAAATTCATGGCAATATCTTAATTGGACATTTATTAAAAAATATTGTTTTGAATCGAAATGTATTATTTAGTTAAAAGCTTAAAATAACGGCGAGACTATAATTTATGGACGAGCTAATCAGAAGTATTCGAGGGATCTAAAGGTCACGGCGCCGATTTCAGTACCTGATGCTCATGTACGACCAGTTCACAGAGGACAATTAAGCGGCTACAATAAATGGGACTACTAAGAAGTTCCTTTATTTGTAATTGCGGTAATCAAAAGAGGTATGCATTATGATTTTAGAACCTTTGAACCTCTATCTAACCTTGACAAGTTTTTGGACCATATAAAAGAAGTGTATCCACTTTCATTCTTTGGTTTTGTATCATATATTTTTACTATGTGCTGACTGTTTACTGATTGGCTAATATTTCACAAGTTCACTTAAGATTCATTCAAAGGTCCATGAATTATAGTCTCGCCAAAAAAGCTTGACTTTATTAACTTAATATTTTTTTTAAAAAATAATCGTTTTTCTTTTGTTGATAATAACTAGTTTTGATGTTGAATACTTGTAAGTAGTCAGTTGATTTCCATTGTCTAATTACAATTATAATTTTAAAAAAAATTAAAAATGACTGGCATATGAAGAAAGACCACCATCAAGTTAAACCGTATTTTCTACTTATTATTATTACTTTAAAATGAAAATACATTTAAGTTTTAGAGTTATGTCTTGTTTGAAAATTTCATATATTCCAACTTATGATTTTTCAGGAAGCATTAAGATAATTTGGTAAATAAACTTACTTTAAATGACTATTTTTCTGATTAAATATGTAAGGTGATTTATGCATCACTTATAAGTAGTCTTTTTAGTCGGAAATAAGAAAACGTACTCTATAAATAATTGGATCTGTTTGTTTAATTTTTTTTCCTGGAGTGGCAACAATAACTTAAGATTGTATAATTCGAAATGTTCTAAGGAAAAACAACCATACAAACATATAATTGACAAGAAGTCATTCACATTATTAATGTTTCTTCTCATAAACTCTACTGTATTGACAAGAAGTAGGTCTGATTATAAAAGTGTGAAGGACAGTGAGTATTTTTCACAAAAAATCTATTTACAGATTCAGCTAACATGATTTGATGGATATAATGACTTTTTGATTCTGATTCGCATTATTCCCTAGAGAGGAATGTACATGTTATATTCCTAATTGAATTACAAATATAATATCTCAATTATAATTCTCTTTATTGTGGTTCAACACAACTTAAATATAAACTATATAAACCTCAT
Organism: Schistosoma mansoni; assembly: GCF_000237925.1. Taxonomy (NCBI): domain Eukaryota; kingdom Metazoa; phylum Platyhelminthes; class Trematoda; order Strigeidida; family Schistosomatidae; genus Schistosoma; species Schistosoma mansoni. The sequence continues at coordinate 8,852,379 of NC_031498.1, forward strand.
AGAATTTGTTCATACACTATAGTCATTTCCATTTGTAGTTTATAAACGTAGTTTATTGTCAGTTCATCTATTTTTCCTGCTTGAGTTTATTGTTAATTTCAAAGAATGTTTTTGTTTAATATATAGTTTAAAGTTTAATATGTTGAACTGATTAAGTTTTTGTTGTTACGTGGAAATGAGCATCTTTATGTAATACCGTTGTCAATGAAAACTCTCTAAAAGACTTTGAATCATTCTTTTTTAATATCTGATTATGAACCTCATACTGTTATACGTAAAATAAATTTCCATGCATCTATGGCAACAGATTTGAAACACATATAGTTTAAAGTTACCTCACTTTAAACTTATTTTGATTTATCTCTTACACACTAAGGTCTTCAGATATGGGCTGTAAAAATATAAAAATACTCACCAGTTTGACGCATTTCATATGGCAACATTAGATGATTAAATAAATAACTAAGTTGGTGAACGATATCGTTTAAGGATATCTTTTTTTTCTTGAATGGTCACTAATATCAAAGATAATGATGATTTATTAACATAAGTGATACTAATTTATGATTTAAACTATTTAAAAGAAACAATCCAATTTCACTTAAATTCAATAAAACCATTAAAAAAAATCAATTTTCACGTCACTATGACAAAGTGGTTTGAACTAGTTTCTAATATTTCAATTAATTAAACAATGTCTTATTTGAAATCGCTTTTTGTTTAAACTGCATTACTAATTGTAAGTAACTAAGTATTCAATTATGTAAAATCTTTCAAGTCAGTAATGTATCCTATTCTTATTTAGGATAATGGCGCATTAACTGAGATTGCTATGAATTTCTAAATAATTTTTGTAATTTTCAATGTTTCAGATCATCTCAGTTTTCTTAGAACATTTATTTGTGCATCTTGCCAATTCCTATTTGAATAAAGTTAACAGATAGTGAGTAATTTAGTTAAAAATTAACATGAAAAGGTGAACTGTTTAAAATATCTAACTCTGTATTGCAATTTTGCTCATTTTACTTCATACTCATAAATTATGAATTTGTTCAATATAGTAAAAATCATTCATAGTTGAAACGATATACGCTACGTTCACAATTTAACAGATCATATTGATAAAATTAATTGTTTATTTAAGCTTAACTGATTTTAAGTAGAATCAAATGAGCATTTAATACTTCACATTTTATACTCAACAAAGTAGATTTATCAAAACCTATTTAAGGTAATCAGATCGCTATAATCACTACGATATAATTGTGGAAGGCTATTTATTAGATAACTAAGTTAATAAAATTATTGTCAGAAGGGAGTTTTGTGGAAATTTTAGTAAACTAATAGTTGAATTCATGAGTCAAATAAACCTGGAAAACCTGGAAGCACTGGACGGCCGTTTCATCCTCATATGGGACTCCTCAGCAATTCGCACATAGTAACTTACTGAAGACAATGGTGGCACAATTTTGTGAATTGGTTGAAGCTAGACATTAGCACCGTTGGATGACGGCTCAGTGGTCTAGAGATTAAGCGTTCGCGCGCAAGACCTATAAGCCCTAGGTTATAATTCTACAAGCAGAACCGTGGATGCGCATTCCTTTTAAGCCCTATACCGGGATAAAACGACTATCCAGTAATTCCAGGTCTTCTATAGTGGTCTAGCTTTACATGACTCCTGAATTCAACTAGTGAAATTAATGTATTAGTTTTTTATTCAACGAAATGCATTAAATTTTTGCATCTTCTAAGACTTTTCATTAAGTTCAGTATATTATTCTCAAAGTTATATTTATACACGTTATATTTTTCAGCTTTAAAGCCCACGGTGAAATGAATGAAAGAAAATTAATATCACTTACTTTACAGCTACGCGTTTTTTGTAATGAAATACGGAGTTTACTGCTGAAAACTGGTAAATTTTTGATAATTCAATTTTTTCATAAAGGATACTGACTCAAATTAATTATTTCGATTACTCTTGACATAGCGGAAAATTGTAACCTTACTATGAAGAATCCCTGACTACTTTGAATTTGTCTACAATAAAGCTTTACTAATAATGGTGCTTTGTAGTGATAACACTGGGAAAATATTTTATTTCAGGAAACGATTAAAATGATTTTTTTCAATATCTTCTGATCTCAGTTCGAACATTTCGTTCTTCACACAAAACATACAATTTATGGTTCGTGTTACATCAGTTTTTGTGACATAAGATTCTTCAACTAGAAGGAAACACTTAAGTCATATGCTTCATGAGAACTTTGTTCTGTTAGAAGTTAAGCTATTTGTACACGTTGTTTAATATAAGAATTCGAATTTTTAGTCATCAATGTTCAAGGAAGTAGGATTTTTTTAAATATTTTCTCTTCAAACAACAATAGAAGTACATGTTAAGGTACAATTTTTGAATTAAATCATTACCCAAGTATTCGTTCATTTATCCATATTTCAATCATTTTAGCTGCAATATTGATTTGAGGTGAATAATTGTCTCACACCCGACATGGATCAGACTAAACTGATGAATTCAACTATGTAAATACTACAGTCTTCACAAATCCTCATACTGATAATAATATCGATTTATTAAAATAAATTTTCCTGATTATTAAAAATGTTTATGAGGTATTTCCTGGAGTTCTAGTGAGAAGCAGTAACCAGTGGAGTTCAGCCAGGTCTGGTGAACGGTTTCTCAACTTCGTGGATTGGTTGAAGTTAGACATTAACACCGTTAGATGCCGACCCAGTGGTCTGATGGTTATGTGCTAGCTCGCGAGACTGATAGGTCCTGGGTTCGAATCTCACTAGTCGGAATGGTGGATGCGCACTACTGAGTAGTCCAGTGCTTCCACGTTTTCCATGGTGGTCTGGCCTCAATTAACTCATGATATCAACTGTATAACATGTTTATTAATTATAATCTAATCAAATAACTACTCATATAACCTATTAAATTAATACATGATCAATATCAACCACTTTCATACATAAAATGAAGCAAACATAAATATAAACAAGTATCTGTATTCATTTTATCTTGTTTTATAAGTATAAATAATTCTTTTATTTAATTCTTTCTTTTTTATTTACTTGTAACTATTGATAAGCTAAATATGACATATTGGTTGCTGTTGTTGTTGTTTTGTTTTAATATATCAATAACTTATTATTGATATGTTCTAATTTTCGGAAACGAAAAACAGAAATAAACATTTTTTTTTGTTAATTATACTAATTGTATCAAACTTATATTGAGTAAAAAATTTTTTAGGATATAACAATTTTATTGTAGTTATCTAGAGTTTATTTAGGGTTATAATTTATTCAAAACCTTATCTTTTTTTCTGTTTTTTTTTATTTTTATTTTCTGTATTCATTTAAAAAACATTTTTTTTATTTTTCAAGAAAATAAATAAATATTACTTTTGCAATCAATTGATTATTTCACTTTTGTTTATTATTTTTTCTTTTTTCGAATAGCTTTTGTTTATTTGTGTTATTTGTTTATTTTGTTCCCTTTTCTCGGTGTAACTGTCTATATTGACATATTAAAATTTTCATGTTTTTTTTTAACACGATCTGAAAAAAATAACAGTAAACATTTCGCGTAGAATTATTCGTTTTTATTTCAGTAGTATAGAAAGTTATTTACTTATTGTTCATGTTTATTTGTATCTTCAGAATTTCATTTTTAGGCACAGTTTTCCTGAAAACAAATGAAATTTAATACCACTTCTAAATTAATTTACTTTATTTGTATTAATATAAATATTAGTAAATAAAACGTTTTCTATGTTTAGAGAATTATTTTCACTATGGATTGTATAGTTTAATGTTTTTTGTAGATTACTATCAGTTTAAAATAATATGTTTATTACAGTATCTTATTTCTCCGATTCTTTGGAGCAATGGAATACAGCCTTGTGTTTATTTATTACTCCTTCAATGTACGTACCTATCAACCAAAATAAAGTAGGATCCAATGATAGATTGATGATTTCAGAATAATCATTTAATGATCCAGATGTAACTAAATAATAATAAGTCAATAATATTAGGAGTCCATTTTTACTGTTTCTATTCACCAAACTCAAGATAAAATGATTTCAAATCATCTTATTGTTGTAGTCAAATGTGTGCTGATCAAAATATTTCAATAATTATTTTTATACTAATTACGGTGGAAAGAAAAGATGAGATCATAATCTGAATACGACAATGATATTGAGTGGTTGGCAACGATTAATGTTCATTATTGGCATTAGTGTAGTGAACAGAACATGAGTAGGGACAATCGAATGTATTTGAGCACAAAATTACAGAATATCTCAGTAAAATCTGACAACCATACAATAAACGGTCAATTTGCAAACTATCAATCAGTTGTCTCAATCTTGACTATTCGTTCTGCAAATATCAATCCGAAGTCTCCGATTATTATTGTTCATGCATTTTCATACCAACTGCGTTTCGTTTCCGTTCTTTCGGTATCGATCTTCTACTGAAAGACATTCAATCCCCGACCATCGTTATATACTGCTTATGTGGACATAAGTAGCCAACACTACAGTTGTATTATAGCTAGATGGACATAAAATATTATAAATTTCTAGGATAATTCAAAAAATCGATAATAGTAGTAACAGTGGTACTTGCTATAAACGTTTTATAATCATTACTCCCCTTGTCATTGATCTAACCAGTTATTTTCATATGTGTGCTAGTGTTTTACATACATATTTCCGTTATAGAGTTTTTAATTGCCCGAGATCTGACTCCAGATGGATTGTTTAGAAATAAACATGTCACCGATCCTTGTATATATCATCCGCTCATCGCGCGTTGGTGAATAACTGAATTAAATAAGTCAAATACGAGAATTATTTTCGAATACATATATTTCATGCAATCGTGGATACAGACAAATGATCGATGAGGCGGAAAGACTCAAGAAGAATGAATAAAATAGTCTGTCTGAAATCTAGAATGAGCTATGTGAGCTTAACATAGCATCCGAAGCTACAAATTATGGCCACCATTTTTAGGTACGCAGCAGTGCTAACCACAAATCTAACACGGAACAAACTGGGTATACTACTTATTTAATACAACAGAATCGTATATTAACTACAGAAATAAATAGTATAGCTATCTAATACTTTGAAATAAATAATCGTTCAGCTAATTTTGATTCCTGTGCTAAATATTTTCCGATAGAGTTTTCCACACCTTTTAGACTGTGAATTATGTAAAATGTAAACTACGGCAATTCATTGAATACATAGTTTTTTTTCACATTACAAAACAAAGAAACTTTCAATAATGTTATCTGTGATTTTAAAACTTGTTTTATTCATCATATACCATAGTGTTTGTTTGTCTATGAATGTATTGTACTGAATATGAAATGTTAAAACATTTACAGATATGATATGTGTACTGTAAAAATTCAATCTATTGAATATGTTATTATAGCTTTGATGTTATTTTTATCATAATGAAAGGTGCGAAAAGCTGTTCGGTTCATCAGTTTATATATATCAAGGATACATGGATCCCTGTAGCGAGAAGAATATTAGGATGCTTTAAAAAGCAAACTGTTTGTTACATTTTCAATGTAGTCATTTAAATTTATTAAATTTTAGAAGAAAACAAGCTGTTTACATATGATATGAATATATATATATATATATATATATATATATATACCACGTTGTTAGTATTGTCTAGGGTTTAAGGCATGACTATACATCTATAACTATATGAGTTTTGAAACAATCAAAAAATTTTAACAGACTTATTTACCTTTAAAGAGTTTGATTTTATTTTTGAAATGCAAATATCTTTCAAAATTTCATTTTTCAAAAGTCTTACTACTACTTAACCATACAGTGAATCACTTAAATGTTTAAATATTCATTGCATAAGTCTGACTGATGTATATATATACTATGGATAGAATGGGTGATATTCACATATAATTTATCATAGTAACCAACTTCGACTGACATTAATATTTCCCATCTATCGGATAAAAAAAATATGCAAAATTCATACTGAATATCCATAAAACAAAGTAGCAAACTGGAGTAGGAATTGTTCTGTAGATACATTTCTTTGCAATACATATTTGTTAACTTGAAGAAAAATTTGTTACATTTATGTAATAGAATAGCTGTTTCTAATTCGAATTTAAGTCTCATTTAGTAATTCGTTGTACTTCTTCTCTTGTTATAATATCTCTTCTGAAAATTATACAAAATCTTACGCTTAGCAAACATCAAAATGTCTTTTATAGAGATAATATAATAAAGAAATGACGTCCCCTTAGTTAATCTGAATTTGATTTCAGTATCATTTACATAAGTGAATACGAAAAGTTTTGACGTTGAATTGACTTTGTTTTCGCTCCATTGAAGGGAATGGAATCTTCATTAACTAACACACAAACCACCTGCCATTTCGAGAGTTAATTCTTAGAAACAGAAGCTGAAATTTGACTGAGAATTTGCGTCACCAATGTTTTGAAAAACTGCTTCTTTTCGGGCTTATAATAAAATATAAAAACATCGTCATGGTTGGTTGTATTTAATTCACGGCCAAGAGTAAAGATGATTTTCTGAAATTTGCAAGTTTCTTGTCTGTATTTGCTTTGACTACAAAATATAAACAAACATCTTGGGTTCCGTCTTGTGCTGAAACACTAGGATGCAGTCGTCGTCTGATTTTCTCCAGTTTTCATCGGTCCTACATTTGGGTCAGTCTGTGCGAAAATATCAACTAAATACTGGCATTATCCTTAAAACATTAATTCTTCAAGACCAATATCACTTCCTTCCAAAGTTTTCATTAATGTCTACGTATTTTTGTCATGAATAAACATTTTCATAACAATATTTGAATAATTATTCTAATTGCACTATATTTAACTAATATTCTTCAATTGAAAAAAGCGTAAGTACTGTGTCCTGAAAAATTTAGATCTTCGTTGCAGCATTTAAAAGCTTTTTAAGTGATTTGTATTTTTACAAAAGATAGTCTACAGGTCAACAGACTTTTACATTGTTTAGAAGATTATTGTTTTAAAAAGTTGAGAAACATCTTCTACATGTATATTTTTTCTTAAATCTCGTTTACTGCACACGCTTATATTTAATTGTGTGGTTGAATTAAAAATTGTTGTATGTGACTAGTTGCCGATATTTTAGACAACGATTAAATTAAACTACAGTGTCTCAATAAATTCAGTCGTAAAGATCTAAATCTTCCCACCATTGATGTTCAGAACTGTAGCTGATTAGTCTCTTCCAGCATTTGTTCATTGTGGCAATAATACCTTGATTTAACCACAAGGCAGTAGATAACTGAATAACGTGTTGACAATTGGAGTGAAAGGCCTTAATACAGAGTAAAAATAAATGATGGGATCCAGGTACATTCATCTGATGAGTAATGTTTCATGTTCTCTAACTCATCTAAACATGGGTTAGTTTTATAGACAAATATATTTCCTTGAAAAACCTTGAACCAGATTGCCAAATTCATTCGCTGAGATTTTATAAATATGTTATTCCTATTTATTGTCTTACATCAACTCGGCGCTGAAATACTATGAAACTATTCGCTCTAATTTAGACGAAAGTTCTTATGTAAAAAATGTTGTAGAGTTCTAATTTTATGAAAAATATTGAATATAGTTTACTAGTTAAACGTCTAAAATGAAAATTCTTTTAGAAAGGTCACATAGTAACGCTGGATCACCAAGTTTGTCCCAGATATAGCAAACATTATTATAGACCTATAAATTAAGATCAGAATAAAAAGTTTTAGCTGCTCCTACATATAGAGGTAGTATATCCATTTCTGTCTACTGATTCTCAATAGTGCTATAATCAGACATTTCTAGACTGTTCCCCTACTAATAATTGTGAAATTAACTCATTAAAACAAGTAGAAAATCAAAAACATTATTTGCAATATAATCAATTAAAAGTTGTCACTTACTTGTCAGGGTAAGCTTTCTACTAAAAAATCTGTTTGACAAGTCAATTTTTAGGTCAAAAAAATTTTCACCATTATCCCCTGGTGTAGTTCTGTTTCTTTCATGGGATAAATAGATATTCTTTGTTCAGTTGGAACGAGAATACTTGAAGAGTTTTCAATAACTTATTCTATTTTTAGATGACCTGAAACACGTATGGTTTTTTCTATCTGATTTTATTCATTATTCTTGATAGAATAGATGATTTAACTGTCTTTATATTTATTTCATTAAGGATATTTATTGATGTCGCTAAAGAAATATATCTGTACCAGTTTTTCTGAAATCCCGTTTGAAATAAAATTTAAATTTCAAAATTGATAACGTCACGCAGTTATAGTGATGAATGTTTGTGAAACAAAAAAAACTAAGGATGTGGGATACGAATTAAATTATTTCTATGAGTAATTTCAATTATCCCTTAACTTGTTGTATTTGTGTATAGAATAATGTTTTATGGGATTTTATACAAGTTGAATCACATAGGAACATTGTTTTCAAAAGCGAATAGATTATGCATCAAGATTGAACGTGTCATGTGTAAAATGTTTGGATTGTAATTTATTCGTCTGTTATATGGTCAGAGGATATATACTAACAACTACAGTGGTTTTGTTTGAGTTTTCAGTTATCTAACATAACAATAATTTGTTGATATTTTATCATAGTGAATAAATGATGTTTCCATTCACAATTATTCATTGTAAAACTTATCCAAAATCAAAACATCTATTCTTATAATTGGACCATTGGAAAACATTTAGTTAAAACGTTTGAACTAGTCTATCAGGGCTTTGGTATATAATTCCCATTTAAACATTAAAATTAAAACACGGAGTTCAGCGAATGGATCTCTTTTCAACGAATTTATTATCAAGCTGTACAATCGTATATATATGAAAATGTTTTATTAAAGTAATAATTCCGTGAGGAAGTGTGAACACTAATAACCAAGATTATAATAAGATGATTAGAATGAATAAAATGTTTTGGATACAATAATTAAAGGTCATAGAGGTGTAAAATAAATAAGATGATCTGATGAGTATTCATGAATAAAATAATGAGGATATAAAATATAAGTAAAGGGGAAATGGAGTAATAATAATAATAAAAGAATGATAATAGTAATAATATTAAGGCCATGGTAACGATAATGATAAGACGTACTTCTTTTGTACGCATACTTCTGGTTTGAGCTCATGGATGGTTAGAGCTTCGGCTATTTTTTTAAGAGTTTGATCCGAAGAAATCTGGGTAGATTTGAACGAATCATATAAACAACTTTAAAATCAGACTGTGGATCCGTAGAATGATTACAGTCGATTAGGTGTTCAAGTATAGAGCTCTTAACTACTTTCTTTTCACCTTTGTAGAACCAAACTGGGATATGTTCTCGTATCCGAGTTGAAAGCGAGCGACTTTGTCCATAGATCTTCAAAATGCCTGATTCTTTTTTACTTTCTGACTTTATTCTCTTCTTATTTGATTTCGTTACATAATCAATTTCCATTAACACTTCAGTTGTATTTGTATCCCTTATATTTATCGTTACTAATCTTGGTTGTATTTGTTTAAAAGGTGCATAATACAGGAATTCACAGCACAGAAAATAAAATAAACTCACTTTATCTGGATATATTTATTGTTTAAGTTTTTCATAGATGATCTAAGCTTTGTCCATTTCATTAATAAAATACTGTATGATATAGTTACAAAGGTAGGTTATTTATACATTATAAAACACTAGGTATTGAAGTAATTTTGAATAATAATGATTCTTCACATCTTTGAGAATCTTGTAGTGAAGTAGATAGTTAGAACAACTGAATATCTGCTTCTTCTATACTTTGTATTTTTTTATGGGTTTAAGGTACTTAAAGAAAATTTGTATACCGAAATTTATTGGTTTTTTGAAAAATAACAATGTATTAATATAGAATGTATTGAAGTACTTCGATGCCTACAAAAGTTAAATTACATAATTGTCATGAATGGTTCAATGTAAATAAGCATCAAAACAAATGTTACTTTGTAGGATCTTATACATCATATTAAATGAATGAAAATCAAGTCCATATGAGTATATGAATGAATAAAGAGTTGGTAAAAGGACGATTTTGTTACTAATTTCAAGTATAAACATGATCTCACCATGGGATATGACAAGTTTTTTAAAGTTCAACGGGCAGCTAGATGTGGAGAACTAAAACTCTCATCTCAATAAAGTAGATGACACTTTCAAAAGAAGTAGATTTTAACAGTTCAGTTTATGTTTCAAATGCTCTTCCTATTGTATACTGAAGAGCGATTTAACAGTTTTATATAACCTATTCACGTGTTTACTTCTCAGAAAAGAGAAACATTATCAAACTTCATTGATTGTTTAACTCTCTATGATGCTTTATTTGTTGTTTACAACTATGTCAAAGTTTTAGAACTACTTGTTTTTTAAATTTATACTCTGGATAGAAAACATTTTTTTATCGGTTATTAATGATTTTAATATTAACATTAGAGAAGACAAAGAATGTAAGAAACAGTATCACAAATCATCAGAGCCGCATTATTCAATGTCAAAACAAGAAGAACAAATAAGTGAATTTTTTCTCAGGATTTTAAAACGAGAGAAGATATAAGCATAATACAACTAAACGGCCAACTGCCTGTCATATCGGAACAGTTTTTTCATCAGAATTATATATACATAACAACTGTCTATATTTCGTCAGATTTATAAGCTTCTGCTGTTTTCTTATCAGTAGGTGAGAATAAATACCGATATATCATTCTATGTCCGCTATTATATTACATAATAATTCTGTGTATGTACTTGACATTTCAATGTAAGCATGGAAGAAAATTTTCTTCGACTTCCAGGTTCCTATTGTGTATTATACAATCTAGGTATTGGCAAACGAACAGCTTTCGTCATGGTTGAATATAATTCGTAATTATCTTAACAGATACTGTCATGAAATTCTGTCAAATAAATGTAAGCTGATTTACGAAGTAGTTCACACAATGCTGAATTTCTATTTTGACAGTTATACGTGAAGATATTACTTTATCGATCAAGTCACCTGAGTAGTCCCTACAATTGCATACATTCATACTTTCGTGACAATAATTCTTTTATAATACTGGTCTATAATTACGTTACAGAAGTAATGGATGTGGAAATGTACATTACTTTCTTCAAGGCACGGAAATTGTAATTTTTATTTCGCACGATCCCATGTAGGAGTACCGGTGAGTCACCATAAACTACTACGTGACAATAGTTCAGTATTTGCCAGTTTTCAATGGTTTCTCACTAGGTTGTCAGTTCATGGTGGAAAGCATATGCTGAGTAGTATTTCTGATTAAAGTGTTAAATATTAGACAGATACTGAATTTAATTAGCAAATATTCATTGTAAAGAAATTCATAGATACCATAGATAACTAAAATTTGTAACTGGAATTCTACAGATAATCTCATAAGTCATAAACGAAATATGAATTAAGAAATAGCTTTTAGAAAATTTTGACTTATTAATATAAGACATGCGAATTTCTGTAGATTTAGTTACGTAATGAAACCAGGAAACGTACCATTCACTTTTATACTAAAAATCAAGTGACAAATATATAGTAAACAAATATATCAGGTCAGAATTGATCAGGGCTTTGGATGAAAGTTCATGATCTAGCTTCACTAAAAATTGCAGATAAATAACAAATTTAAAATCAATTCGTCAACTTCACTGTCATTTCTCCTACTTTTCATTTGATGTAGACCATGTTTCTCAATTTAGTAGCTTAAAAGTAATCTTTCCGTTCTAGAATGTGAGCAATGAATAATACAGTTGTTTGAATGGATAATTTAAAAAAGATTTCACTGTGGATTATGGAAACCTGAAATATCTTAACCGAAAACAAAAATAGTACATATATTGTTATATGTGAATTGGTCTTCTAACGTTGAAGACATATCTGTGGGAGGAAATGAAGAAAACATGGGATCTATTCCTATTATGCACTGTGAAATTGATTGCAAGATTGATTCTACTGGTTCGCTTTATTCACTGGGTATATGGGTAAGAACTGAACAAACACTGAAATATTAGCAGAAATTCAAGAATTTTGTGTTTAATATGAGTGGTTCAGTGGAGATATTAAATATGAATAGATATTTTCAACATTGCTGTTGGCTGCAAAAAGATTAAAAAGTAAGTTAACTAAACTGAGACTGAGGTAATAACTGATTATTGATATTGAATGTAGATGATTACAAACAATGACTTCTGAAAAAGTGATCAATGTATTCCTACCTGCCTACTGTGTTTAGCTCACAGAGAGACTTCATAATCTTTAACTTGATCCTATATAAGGTGGTAAATAGTCACAATTGCGGCGTCTCGAATTTAAACGAAATGTTTGTTTTCAAAGTTTTTTAAAAATCTATCCTTAATAGTTCTTATCCAGCAAGTAACTATATTCACCTCATGAAATTTGAGAGGTAAATAATGTGTAATACAAGTTCAACGGCAATAATCATGTACATTACATAAAGCACAGCCTCAACTGTGCTATTCTCCCCCATACTAGTTAGAATTGATCATTTTTGAAACAAAGATACAATAAATATGAAATTTATCTCTTCAACCAGCATTTTACGATAATATTTCATTACTATATATAATGATGTATATATACAGACATTAAGTAATTTTGTATAATTGTTTAAACACTTGTTTATGTATATCTTTACAAAATGACACTGATTAACTAAAAAAGGCATACAGATGATAAATAGAGTGTGAATAACGACCTACTTATAAAGTTTAGTTACCTACCACTTGATAATTTGATGGATGTTCATTTATGTATTTAACATATTTTAAATTTTATGGAAAATTTATGACTGTTCTGATACTTAAATGAAAAAAATTCAAGACTAAGAAGACTGATTTTTTAGCTTGATTGAAGTAGACTAATAATGATAATAACATAAATTACTGGAACATGAATTCATCGAAGGTAATCTATTTCCGATCGTATATTAGCTGTACTTAATTGTTGTGAATGACAAGAAAATGGATCAGATAGACATCAAGTGATCAAAAACATGTCTGGTTAATTATCACGTTCACTAATAATGAGTAACAATAAAACCAGAAACGAAAACATGGAGAGGATACACAACTGTTTGAATTTTACTCGAATAGAGAAAATGATTGTTATTTACATAAGAAAGATCATTTTATATTGTAGTGGGTGCTAATCACAGAATTTTTTGTAGGTAGTATATACGAAACGTAACATCAAAGTTGCAACGGTCGTCAGACGAAGTGAAGATTTTCGGTATAACGAAAGTATGGCGCTGACAGAACACAGAGATCAAATGAGAAGATAGTGCAGACGGTAGAAGATACTGAAAGATGAAAATGGACGACTGAAGTAAGATGTGTATCATGTATGTACTTTGTAACTTCTCACAAAATTCCTCCTGCCTGTTGTCGTGTTTTAAAATATTGCTAAAGTTAAAAGTTATGAGAACTAGTGATTTACTGAACAAGTTCAATAAACTTGCACAAAGTATCTTCTCAACGCTCATTCACATTGATTTACTGAAACTGAGATGGTGTAAAAATCAATTAGTAACCAATAAGCAACGTATATGGCTATACAGAAATACATAGTATTAACGTATTTTTATTAGGCCTTTCTGTGAAAACAGACAGAATGATAATTAATTTACTAAAAGGTGGTTGATTAATGAATTCAAAATGAAAATTAGCTTTGACAACAGATATGTGACATATAAATCTACCATCAAAGTTAATTTGAGAACGGTAGTTCGATATAACTAAGTGAAATTATTTAAATCTTTCACACTGTATTTGTAAAATGTATCTCTGAAAACGCAAAGACTAACATTCCTACACTCCATACATGTGTTCGGGACTTTAGAACCAAAGAACATTACTCACTTAGGGGTTATTTTAGCACCGTTGAGGTGACATCATCCAGAAAGCTATTTACGAATGGTTGGTGACTCTTAAGCAACTAAATAATTTGAATATTCTTGTAGAAATATTGACATCTGTGAGTATTTCACTCTTAGTTAATCGTATTTTGCTCGTACCAAATAAATCTTCCTATCCGGGACTATAGGATAAAGATACATTATACTATCCAGCTTCGAAAATCGAAGCTAGAAGTTATTACCACTATGGCGGAAAATCATAGGATAAAACTACACGATTGAAAACCTAGGTTACTGAGAGATTTTTTTCGTGAAAGCTTCAATCGTGCCGTACATTCGTGAAATTAAAATACTTTGTTTATCTCGTTTATTGTTGATTGTTATTTTTATTAATTCTCTATCAATGCTTCCACCGTTTTGAAAATGAACACAATGTGAATTGCTACTCAAAATACATTTATAATTCATTAAATATTCACGTAGATAAATTGAATATAACTATTTAGTGAAATTGTGTAAGAAATAGAAAGAGTTGCATTGAAGTTAATATATGATATTTAAGGAATCAGAAGCAAGATGCTTCTAATAAATAAAAGTAGATTTTCATAAATTTGTTAGTCTTTCGGGTTAGATAATGAAGTTAGTGTTTGTTAGAATTGTCTCAGAACTAAAGATATAAGCTAATAAAGTCGTTATGATCATGAATATTTCTATGACAATCGGTTGATCGTGGTAAGTAATCATAATAAGTTTATCGATAATTAGAAATTATTAAGTGTTCTTTACAACAGTTCAACCTCTCACGATATTCTCATCACTAGTTAATTAAAGTTATTTTGAAAGTTGAGAAGGAAGTATAAGAAATTCAGTAATAGGTTATCTAAAAACATATTCAATTTGTGCTACAGGGAAACCTACATAAATACAATTTCAAAAACACAACTCTTAGCAAATGCAAAATGTTGTCAACAAAGTTTATAACACTCATGAGGAAGAACTACATCACTTTTTTAAAGAATTTGGCAATGAATATAAGTGTTTATAAACATAAGTAAGACAAAATCAGTATAAAAAGTTGTGCATGAAGGCTTGTGATGACAGTTTTAATGACTTACAAAAACAGCCAAAATTCAGCTAAATTTATTAATTGTAATTGTATCATTTCCTAAATACAGAAATCACGACATAAACCTATTCTTGACATTAGTGTTGAGCAAACAACAGTTTCTCCATTCGTTATAACATAAAAAGCTTCAAAATACAAACGGAGTCTCATTGTTGCATAGTGATTCAGATAAATTTATTCTGACCATTATTCGAGCTACTATATATAGTATATTCATATTCATCAATAATGAATTGACAACTGTAGAAATATTTTCAGTCTATCAACATAAGTAATCCAGAGTTAATCTGTCCAAAACACATAAAGATAATTCAGTTTCCAAGGACAGTTTGTTACAAACGAAGTCATAAAAACAAATAAATCTGTTAGTTGTAAAACTCACTATTGCGTGAAATAAACGTTAATAATTTCTTTTTTCTTCAAAAGAACATTGATCGCTTCAAAATTAAATTATACAGATTAAGGAACAAAACGCTAGCAAAATCATTTATTCCACCATTAAAAAGTAAATTAAGTTGTTTTTAATTTCTTGCTTTGGAACCATCATATTGTAGAACCGTACAGATTACTACATCAAAAAAAGAAACTAATTTACTTTAAATTGATAGCTTGAGAAGTTTTTTCTATTCATTTACGTTAACACCATCGGATGCCGGCTCAGTGGTCCTGGAGGTTAAGCGCTCGCACGTGAGACTGATAGGTCCTGGGTTCGAATCTCATGAGGAGGGATCGTGGACGCGCACTGCTGAGGAATCCCACAATAGGACGAAACCGTTGTCCAGTGCTTTCAGGTTTTCCATGATAGTCTAGCTTCAAATGACTCATGATTTCAACTATAGAATTACTAAAATCTCCACAAAACCCCATTCTGGTGATCTCATTATTCATATCTATAATAGACAATAAAAAAAGATGAATACGAATTACTTTCACATAAAACGACATTTTGTTTGTAAATAAAGTAACTACATTTAGGAATATCCTTTGCAAGTACGGTATAATAAGGCCAAGCTAATATCATACATGCATAAAGAGAAGTAATAAAAACACACTTTGTACAGTAATAATATAAGCTGAAGATGTATAATGGCTGTAAGATCAACAGATAATTTTATGGCTACAATGGCGCCAATTTACAATTATGCATTTTAATAAAATATTTTTATTACTATAAAAGGAATTTTATTATCGTCATCCTATTTCAATTCAATTTATGAAGCATAAGTGATGACTGTTTTGTTGAAATTAGTCAGAAAGAAAGATAGAGAGAAGCGTTAAATGTTTTGACATCATAGAAATATGTTTTCTGTAGAATTCCATATTACCCGATTTTAAAACGTTCTATGTAGAGTATTCTCTGTGATTTTATCTAATAATGTAATGATTAGTCTACTTGTGAAACCAAATTCATATTAAGGAAAAGCTTTAAACATCCAGACTTTGGAAGTTATGTAGAGATTCAGACTGTGATTAGGTTCACATACTTTACTGTTTATTTCACGGACAATTTGGATTTCCAAACAAGCTATCGATTGTTTGTTTCGCAGGGAATTCTCGGAGTTCTAGTGAGGAGCTGTGATCATTAGAGCTAATCCATGTCAGTTAGAGTCAGGCATCTACCTCAGACAATGCAAGATGGTCGCGCAGTTTCGTGTATTGCTTGATGTTCGGCATTAACACCACTGCACGCCGGCTCAGTGGTCTAGAGGCTGAGCGACCTCGCTCAAGAACGAAGGTCCTGGTTTCGTATACCGGGTGCGGAATTATGGGCGCGCAGAACTCATAGGTGCCCCATACAAGGATGCACGACCGTTCAGTACCTTCTTGTTTTCAGTGGGAGTCTAACATTTATCAATTCATGAACTCAATCAAAAACTTAACAACCTGCACAACCGCACACTGGACCATTCAAATTGTAACTTAGAAAAGTATAAATAAGCTTTTCGGTAGTAGATAGAAGAATTATCCTACAATCATATCATAAATCAGTAGCTTAATGTACTTTCACTTAACAAATTCGTTCAATGAAAATTTTTAACAGTCATTACTATGTAGACATTTTCAGGTTTATTACCCGTTGATTTTCATTTTGAAAATGTATTTTAAATAGTACTTAATAATTTTGTGTACATAAAAGCTGTATATTCTTTAGATTCAAATTATAAGTCACTTTACAGGGTTTGGTTCAAAAACTAATAGCTTCATGAAGAGCCATAATATTCTTAAGAAATATAACATATAAATGGCGATCCTAACAAATGATTATGTGAATCATATCTTTAATAATGTAATTAAGCCATATACACCCATACGATTTAATAAAATTCCACTGGTTAGATTATACTGACTTATTCAATTCCCTATTCACATCTCTTCATTGATATTGTTAATTAAACTTGAAAGTTTCTGTAATTAGTTTAGTTATTGCAAATGTCCTCATATTCAGAGACTTAAGAATAAGAATTTCAAAATTGATTGATCATAAGAGGACTGAGAAACAATAGAAGACATGTATAGTTTATTCACCTTAAATATCATATAAAGTGGTCTGATAGATCTTTATTCTTCACTCTCATCTTGGATGATGATTATCGATTTAGGTATAATGTTATCCATTTTAGGATTTTGCTTCCATGATACATTGACACAATTAGTTAACTTTTTCTATATGTCTATTAACTTGAAATTTACGATATACCATAAATTTGAAAACAGTGTGTAACTCAAATTCACATAGTATTGTTTTTTGCAGGTACATCCAGCTGACGAGTCCCAAATACAACGAAACGCGCGTCCTGGATTCCACTGCTAGCCACTATCCATCTTTGCTTACAGTATGTAACTCAGTTAAATTTTAGTCAATTATCCATGTTTCTGGGTTTCATTAATCTCTTTTTTTCTTGGATGAAATATACCATTTTACAAGACTTTTAAGATTTAATTCATATGGTTCATATGGTACTCAAACGACCATAGATACAATTTGATTTAACTATCTTATACACACTTATATTCAACACAGAAAAACTTTTAATGTCTTACCTAATGTATCATTTACATTTTAGTGTAATTTAAATGATAAACATCTATATATGTAATTATTCTTTCATGAATGATGCTGCTTTTGCTTTTCTTTATGTTTAATTACTTTCTTTCATGACCTGTTAAACACAATGGAGAATTGAAATTTTAGTGATTTAAACAAATTAATAATAATTTACAACTATTATGTGTGTAATATACATTTGAACCCGAGTGTAATTTGGTTACTAGAATTATATGCTTATAATAATAAATATGATAGTAGTAATTGATGTAAATGATTCTTAATGATTCTTGAGAAAAAAATAGAGTTCACGTCAACTTTTGACCCTTTGACCTGTTTATGGTAAGTAACATATGCATATGGTAAGATAAATTATTTTTTTTTCTTATTCCATAAATTAAGTAGTTATAAAATCTGGAAAAAAAGGAGATAATAAAATCGCTTCAGTCAGAAACATCTAATCAAAACTTTTTCAAATGAAAAATAGTTCTAACATTTCTGTAGTGTTGAATGTTTTAAATACTGTAAAACTATAGGGTCATTAGAAATGTAATTCTGTTGTTGCTAGACGATTATCATTTAGGCTGTTTAAATGTTTATTTACATCTTGTGTATATCATAAAATATTAAAGTATATGATTGTTTTTAGGTGTTATCAATTTTTTGGATAATGACTATCAATTCATTTAGTATTGTTTGTTTGAAACTTCCCATTGATGTTTAGGACTGCAGCCGGTCAGTCTCGCATTGGCATATGTGCATACTGTGTGTATTGCTTTGATATTGCCTTAATTCATAAGCATTATAGGTAAAGGTGGATAGTGGCTAGCAGTGAAATCCAGGACTCGCGTTTCATCCTATTTGGGACTCGTTAGCTGGATGTACATGCACCTGATAGCTGATGTTTACTCTGGTACTCGAACCCAGTACCTTCCTCTTCAAACTCCATCGCGCTGTCCAAATAGGACGAAACGCGCGTCCTGGATTTCACTGCTAGCTACTATCCATCTTTGCTTATATTGACTATCATTATTATCTACAAAGTTTACGCGTCCTATTTAGAACTTTAAGACTCATTGTGGCTCGAACCAAATCATTTATTTCTTAATGAACAATCGCATTACCCACTAGACTACTAAGTCAAAATACTCGTCTACTTATTGATGAAGAAATATTATTCATTTTATTTTTTGAGGCTTGTATTACTGAGTCGCTGATACACAGTGTTACACTTGGTCTTTGATGACGTATAAGATCTTTTAATGTATTCGTATCTATTGCCTGCGATCATGATTATCAAAACTACGTAACGTCATAGAAAATAACATAGTATTTTAAAAGTTACCTTAATTCGAATTTCAGAAGTAATGAACTTAACTTCCTGAATGTTTAATTTGATAGTTGAGACAGAATACGGGTTTGTTTCAAGTCACTTTTATTCTCCTTCCTTTTCACGTGTAAAATCGGATTTTATTAACAGAATATATATTTGAAAATAATACTATTATGAGCATACTATATCACAAAATGGAGAATTTAACAACTGCTTTTTCTGCCAATTAAGGTATTTATATATCTGACAAGGTATGAAAAGAGAAAATTGAATACAGTTGAATTCATGGTCTTTGAATAATCATGAACGCAGTTTTGTAAATTTCTTCATAACTAATGAATGTAGTAAAAGTAACAAATTTGATCACCTTTTGAATAAATATGACAGGTTAACGTGAAAAAGTTATTTCCTATTAGTGATGATCAACCAACTAGTTTTCAATTAAGAATGAAAGCGTTTATGAAATCTTAACATCTCTAACTGTTTGACGGACAATTAACTTAGTGGTTGATCGTAGTTGACAGGAAATCCTGAACAGACAGAGATACTAACTTACTCTAGTTTGACTTTAAAAGTTAAGATAGAAAAATACTCTCCGGTTTTATGATTATCATCAGTAACATACTATAACATACTTAATTAAAATTTTCGAATTATTTTCTTTCCATATACTCACTATGTTGAGGGCGTGAGTAGTTTCAAAAGAATAAATAAACACAATATTAAAGCAATGGATTGACTTAACACTGTAACATATTTTGCATCTTTAGGTATCCCGACGTACGTCTGATATAAGTTGTTTGCACATATAAATCAAAATTGCTTATATTTATTTGGAAATTATGAGTGGGAAAACTGTTTAAGTGTTATTTTATACCTTATTAGAGGATAATTTTGCATTTGTATCTGTATATTTTTAAACTGTACACAACGGAATAAAGTGTATATTAGCATTTCTAGTTTGATTGATAGGACACCAATATATGACAATAATTTTATAAGATTCTGCATCAATCAATTTGATATCAACTTGTAGGCATTAGGATATTCTGAATAAAAATGTCATGTAATTCCAAGATTAAATTTGTTTATCTTTTCAAGGATTAGCATCTATTTATTTGCATATATACCTGCTGGGAAATGAATAAAAAGAAGTGCAGAATAAAAAACTAATCAATTCTCAAGGAAATGTCATTCAATAGTTACCTATTATTTTTATTTATCCGTTATAATATTTTACAGTCTAATTTACATATTATAATTTAATTTGAATGACTTTATGACAAAGATAATTGAAATGTCTTAATTTTAATGGGTTGCTTAACTGTACTTTCTACTTCTCCCATCTTTACACAAATCTGTATTTGTTATTGAATAGTTTATAAATTGTGATGTTAGGCTTTTATATGCGGTTAACTTTTTTGACATCATTGTGGTTACTACTTATAAATGTTACTTACTTGAATATATCAATAAATCACTACTCCGTAGATAATAAAGTATTTTTTTAATGCAAAAAAAACTAAATCATTTTTATCAGAAGAGGCTTTTGTGGAGATTAAAGTAATTTTATAAAGTGAAAAAATCATGAGTCAATTGAAGCTAGACCACCATGGAAAACCTGGAAGTACTGGAC
>NC_031498.1:8873739-9105650 GCF_000237925.1 Schistosoma mansoni
GCCAGAATCTGAGCTCGGTACCCGATGAGTGTAGCTCTCACTAAGACCTTGTAAAACGACGGCCAGTCCAGTGTGCTGGAAAGAGTATGTTGAATTTTCTTTTTATTGGTGGTTTGCTTTTAAGAGTAACATTCTATGATCTTGTGCATAAATGGTATAACCTTAATAACTGGTAATAAGATTACAATATTCAATAAATTTCTTTAACATTCTAAATAAACAGAACTATCGGTACAACCAGTAAATGGGAATGAACTATATTGAAAGCATTAAGAGCTTGATGCAAACTGAAATATCAAATGGTAAACTACCACCAGTTTCTAATTTTTTTAGCTTCAATTGACTCATGATTTCAACTACAAATCATTTTTATTCCCTTATTAAAAAAATTAGAAACTGGTGGTAGTTTACCATTTGATATTTAGTTTTCATCAAGCTCTTAATGTTTTTAATATAGTTCATTCCCATTTACTGGTTGTACCGATAGTTCTGTTTATTTAGAATGTTAAAGAAATTTATTGAATATTGTAATCTTATTACCAGTTATTAAGGTTATACCATTTATGCACAAGATCATAGAATGTTACTCTTAAAAGCAAACCACCAATAAAAAGAAAATTCAACATACTATGATCTACTCATTGCTACTAAAGTGAATGATAATGAAAATATTAAACTAATAGACACTTAATGTAGAAATGTAGTTTAATAAATGTTCAACTAGCATGTATTACATAATATATTTCCAAGAGAATTCATTGTTAAAAACCCTTCTTTTAGGAATAACATATATTTTTCATAAAATTAATAAGGATATTTGATCATTTTAAATAAATAAATGCATTTTGTTGTAAACAGTGTTTTTTTAACTTTTTAATTCAGTAATTTACCAAACACTTAAAAACCAGGACATCGCTAGATAAAAGTGTGAATCACTTACTTTAATATGAAAAAATCAATTTAAACAGATCAAAATGATATTATAACCACTGAGTTGTTCATATAGTTACTACCTAGGCTAGTTGTAAACTGAAAACACATTAAATGAATGGTCAGCTTAGATAGCATTTTATTGAAAGAAAAAGTTTGAAAAGTTTTGAAACCCGTTCAAAATATTAGTCACAATTGAAACTATAAAGTAGTAACGTTTAGTGTTGAAACTCTCAAAAAATTGAATGCCTCCACTTCACCTAATTACACTAGCTCTTGGCATTATCACAAGTATTCGTTGTAGATATAAAACGTTTATAATGATTTTCATCAATCGAAATTTAAATAACCTTGAAATAATCTAAAGAGATTCGGTCAGAAAAAATACGTATACCTAACTAACTATTTGTATCCAAAGGTAAGATCCTAAGGAATATAGTTCAAAAAAGACAAATGTACTATTTTCTCCAGCGAGATTTATATGAATGAAAATCCTTATTCATTTACCTCCATGTAATCAATTATTTGCAACCAAAGAAAGTCACATTTAGTTTAACTGAAGCAGTATAAAATGATTTATCATGGGACATTAAAAAAGTGTAACTTTAAGCTGATGCTGTATAAGAAATAATTACACAAAGATCAGTTAAATTATGAAAATATGTTTTTTTTTAATGGATTATTATACATGTCGAAATCCATATAACTGAACACCTTGATTAGTCCTCTACCAGCTTAGATTTCCGCATTAATTGAGAATAACATTTAATTTCTAGTAACCTGTACAATGATTGACTTCATGTATACATAATTCTTTACTGGTTTTAACTGTTCAGAAATATGATAACCAACTAAAAAGTTGAATTTCCGAACGCAAATTAGTTTTCTGATAGATAGTTATCTGCATATCATAGTTTCTCCATTAATCTTAAAAACAAGAGGGCAATATTTCTAGTTATATAGAAGAAGAAGAATAAGTTATTTGTATGTTGTGAGAACATGAGTTAATAGTTCCTTATCTTTTATATTCCTAACGAGGAAATATGTTGATCATATTTTCCTGTAAAATTGATCACCATCCGTAATTAATCTTTATAAATCTCATGGAAATTCATGCTCACAAGAAATTAAGGTGATTAACAATTACTGTGGAATAAAAGTACTTCTCTTAACCCGCTTCCAATTTTCAAATTTTTTACTACACATAATTCTCATATCTATTTGGGAAGTAGGAGTTAAGAGTTAGAGCGCTTATTATTTACATCTCTCCATATTCAATGAACTACAATTTACTCATCAAGAACGACAAATATATGCATATATAGAGTGACTTTCGTTATATACATATTATAAAGTCCTTCTTTCAAATCCCATTGTTCTATTATCAATGTGTATTGGTATTTAATGGAAAATATAGTTGGTCATGTTAAAAGAACCATTTGTAATTAAAACAGTCAGTCAATTAAATTATAAAATTGTTGAAAATTAATATTAACTGAAATGAGCACAACCACTTTTCGTTCTCACAAAAAGGTCAATCTAGCATCCGAATACTTAAAAACATTTAGACTATTAAGAATGTTTACATTCCTGCCTGACACCAGAAAGGTAGTGTAGAACATCAACGTTGATGGTCTTTGTCGAATGATTGAAGGCCTACTCGAGTTAGACGGGGACGGTATAACGAATAAGCTAACTTCGGAGTCACACCTTGCGACCAGCACCTTACGTGGAAGTCCCCATCGACGTATCAAGGGACCATAGATGCTCTGAAGACTGTACAACACAAAGGACGTTATTACAAGAATATATTAGTTAAGATACAACCACGAAAGTACAACCACTGCCGCGTGGGCCAGTCCATGGCGTATGATTGATTGATGCGCGTTGACTATCCTTGACCTTGACAGGCATCGATGATCTGTTCGATATTCAGTGACATTTCACTGACCCTACAGTAGCTTACTCATTTTCTATTGTATGTATTCGCATGAATCATCGAGATAATAATTTTATCAAAGTTGAATACTGAGTGGGAGCTGTGGACTCGAGAACAGTCTGGGATTGTATTTCAAAATGAATTATTTAATGAAGTCTACAACGTGAAAAAAAACATTTCGAATATAAAAATGTAACCATATCCTAATGGAATTTCTACTCATCAGAGGTTCTCTAATATATTTGTATATACATTCAATCAAAAAAATTTGTTTAAAATTCTTGATATGGATGGACATATGTTACTGTTGAGTTTTTTATTTCAATTTGTTTTTGTCTACTAAAGTATTGACATGTGATTCTTAAAATTTGTCAGTTTATTATTAATTTTAGATAAATAAACAATCAAACTATGATGTTTATTTACATTTTCTTCATTCATATATTAAACTGACATTTTCTTGTCATATTTTAGATGTAATAGAAAAAAAGGACAATAACATTATCAATACTTATTCTCAAACCTGAATAAGATAGGATCAACAAAGATTATGGTTAAACAAAGGCACCTCACTGTTGTTGCTAAGAGTTTCTTTTGCCGAAAATTAGAATTTCTAAACTTCTTGCTATCTACTACATAAGATAAAGAAACCGATCAGCTGATAATAAAGTTATAAATTCCAATTTTACTACACTTTGAAGCTTTAAATAAACTACTCTGTACCATTCACTTAGTATTGTTTGTTTTGAATCTTCCCATTGATGTTTAGGACTGCAACTGGTCAGTCCTGGATTCGTCCTGGATTCCACTGCTAGCCACTATCCATCTTTGCTTACAGTGCTTGTGAATTAAGGCAATATCGAGGCAATACACACAGTATGCACATATGCCAATTAGAGACTGACCAGTTGCAGTCCTAAACATCAATAGGAAGATTCAAACAAACAGTACTAAGTGAATTTAAACTTCACCCCATTGCATAGGCAAGTGGCTATCAGGACTCAGTAGCTGAGTGGTTAACGCGATGGCGTTTGAAGCGAATGGTACTGGGTTATAGTCACAGAGTGAACATCAACTGTGAGATGCAGGTACATCCAGCTGACGAGTCCCAAATAAGACGAAACACGCGTCCTGGATTTCACTGCTAGCCACTAGCTATCTTTGCTTACAATCCTCTGTAACAGTTTATATTTTAAAATTACTATTAATTAATCACATTTCTTCAAAATACAGATTGAGATATTTGGCCTAAGTATCTTTATCCAACGATATTTTATCCCTAATTTTTATTTAGGCACTTTCTAAAATATACTTCAAAGTAAATTTAGGGTAAAACAAGTTCAAATAATAAACAAACGTCCTGAATCTCATTCTATGAGAAAGTATTTTATATAAAAAACTAGATTTTTTCTAAACCTATTCTTTAAAGTACTGGCTCAAGTATATTCGATTCATCATCCTAAAATCAAACTGTATAGTATCATTTCCATATGTTTGAAATTTTGTTTTATCTTTTTCAGTAGTACTCATTGCTTCATAATTTTTCTATCTCTGTTCACATACTTGAGCATTTGAAATTTTAAACAGCTGGTAACGTAAATTTGATTTAACTCATATAATAAGTTCCTTACAGAAAAAGAATAGGTTGTTACAAATATGTAACTATTATTGATTGCATTTGAATATATACATTAAACCATCCAAATAACAGACATTATCTATGGTCATTTTTAAGTTTAGTACATGAATCCTGAATACTGTTTCGAAATATTTTAGATAAGCATATGCATTTGTGACAGAATAGTCTGTATTTCTGTACTATCAATATCATTTAGTATTCGAAGAATGCCCTTTGGCATATCTGTTCAGTTTGAAATATAGTATATGAAATAGTTTTAATCCATCTCCATATCGATTAATATTTTGATATTGTCATTATATAATTCTCTGGTCAGCGTTTATTTAGCGAGTTAGGTTTTCTACGGGATAGGGTTGCTAACCCCATGCCCAACCCTTCTCCTTTACCCGGGCTTGGGACCGGCAGGAACTCTAGAAGAGCTACAGGCGGATATATATATATATATATATATATATATATATATGGGATAGACATAATTTTGCTAAATGTAAACGATTACAATAAAAATTAAGAATCATCCAAATCGGAAGGGCCTTTGGGCATCTTAAAACATCTGGAAATTATTGTATCAATGAATAAACATGTTATTCCACTTAAAGGTCATTAATAATTATCTTTCATTATTTTTTTGCATTTCTTTAATTCTTGTTATGCATGATATTTGTAAAAAAAATAATGTTAATAAGGATAAGTTCAATGAACTGTATTGTTGTATTATTTGTGCATGAATGCTTTTATGTAAATGATAATCTGTTTAAGATGACAGAAAGTTTACTCTAAACTTAGATGTCAGGGAATCAACTCAGATTTTTTTTTAAAAAAAAGAAACAAACATCTAATTTTTAAAGAAATAAAATGATTCTATGTCATGGGATATGGTGAGTTTAATTAATCCCATATATAAAACAATGAAATCCTATTTCAAAATAATATCTTTTTTTTAAAATTTAAGTTTAAATAAATCTTTGCATAGTGAGTAGATAGATTAAATAAATTAGTATATGTTTG
Source organism: Schistosoma mansoni (assembly GCF_000237925.1). Taxonomy (NCBI): domain Eukaryota; kingdom Metazoa; phylum Platyhelminthes; class Trematoda; order Strigeidida; family Schistosomatidae; genus Schistosoma; species Schistosoma mansoni. The sequence goes on from NC_031498.1 coordinate 8,879,256, forward strand.
AAAATTGTCAGTGTGAAAAGAATTATAACTAAGTCATTTAATATACAAATTTATCTAATTTCACTTGATATTGTTTGTCTGTATCTACACATTCACTTTTTGGATTGCAATTGATCAGTTTCTTATTGGTATCTGTCTAACCTGTGTGGATTGCATCGATGTAGCCCTAATTCACAAGCATTATAAGCAATGACAGGAGAAGATGACCAGTGTAGCAGCAGCCTCAGCAGCAGTAGGTCTTAACATACACAAAGGAAAAAAACAAGATTCCCCCATACAATATATTATGCACCAATCGAATTTCACTTCGGAGGATGAAAAAACCTTTACATATCTGAACAGCATCATTGATGAACACGGTGGATTTGATATGGATGTAAAGGCGCGAATCGGCAAAGCAAGAGCAGCAGATTTACAACTGAAGAACATCTGGGACTCAAAACAATTGTCAACCAACACCAAGATCAGAATTTTCAATACAAATGTCAAAACAGTTCTACTGTATGGGTCGGACATTTGGAGGACTACGAAAGCCATCATCCAGATGATGCAAGTGTTTATTAACAGTTATCTACGCAAAATACTTCGGATCCGTTGACCAGACACTATCAGCAACATTCTACTGTGGGAGAGAACAAACCAGATCCCAGTGAAGGAATAAATCAGGAAGAAGCCTTGGAAGTGGTTAGGATACATTGAGGAAATCACTCAACTGCGTCACAATGCAAGCCCTCACATTAAATCCTGATGGCCAAAAGGAGAAGAGAAAGACCAAAGAACACATTACACCGAGAAATGGAGATAGGCATGAGAAGATTGAACAAACATTGGATAGAATTAGAAAAAAAGGCCGAGGATAGAGTGAATTAGAGAATGCTGGTCGGCGGCCTATGCTCCATTGGGGGTATCAGACGTAAGTAAGAATGTATAAGCAATGATGGATGATGGCTAGCAGTGGAATCCAAGACGCGCGTTTCATCTTATTCAGGATATGTCAGCTAGATGTACCTATATCCCAGATTTGATGTCCTCTCCGGGACTGTGTCCAAACGCTGGAATTATGTAATAAAAAATTATTTCATATAACAAGAATTAAAAAAAAAATATTCACATTGAAAAATCTACACTTTAAATGGAATAAAATCGATTTCAATAAATGTTTTAAGAGATAATTTTATTCCGTGAAACTTATTATATTACATTTTCATTTCTATCGTCCAATATGATAACAAAATTATAGATTCTATTTGACAGCATGTGTTAAGTTCAATGTTAATATATATGTTGAATGCCCCTTTATAGTTCAGACTTTTGTAATTTCTTTACTTGATTTGTAAACAAATTAATAATTCAAATCTTTTTTGTTAGTATGATTTACAAAAGTGTCTATGGTAGTCAAATGATATGTAATTAATATTATATTTTATGGGAAAATAAAAAAAAATTAGTTCACAGTTTAATTATCTAAGTGAAATAACAATATTCTATTATTATCATTTATAATTAATATGAAATATTCGAGCTGTAAGTTCACCAATTAAACAATCATTTACTTGATGATAACTTTTATTTGTTTTCCTTGGAATTAATTTATCAATGATTTTCTTCCCATCTCTCTGATGATGACGTTAGATCCCCAGAACTGGCTTGGGGAATATCCTAATCTTGTAATTTTATTCTGAAAATTTGAATTTTGTGTTTTCACACCGATTCGTTTAGTTAACCTACAGCTTACATTTTCCCCTCGGAAATCCTTGACTGTCATTGGTCGATGGACGTTTTTAGTACGCTACTTTGTGGTTCTCCCATAAGCGTCTCTATCATTGCACAAATAACCTTGATTTGTGTGCTTAGTGACCTTGTATTTTCTGGATGCTAGTAGAATACATTTTCTAAGTCTCCTCAAGACTTCTTGATTTAGTCAACGAAGCCGGGGACAACGGATTAGAATAGACTATCGTGTCACTGTGTCTTTGACCGAATAAGATGAAATCGTAATAGCATCAAGCATATCGCTCTTATATTATTAACTTCCTAGGTAATTAGATATTTTAAGGAATATGTATAGTATGCACATAGAATAAGCACAATATCACAGTACACTATTTTTATTCCTATTTATCATATTAGTAGTATAGTGATTTGTGAAAATTTTAGTATTTTAACAAATGAATTCACGAGTTGATCTAAGCTAGACCATTATTGAAAACCTAGAAAGACGAAACGACTTTTTTGTCCTCGTATTGGACTCCGAAATAGCGATTTAGCTTAGACAAACATTATATTGTTCTATCACTTTAGTGTATTTTCTCAAAATGATGAATTTTATTTGCATGCATAGATCCGCCCGTAGCTCTTCTAGAGTTCCTACCGGTCCCAAGCCCGGGTAAAGGAGGAGGGTTGGGTATGGGGTTAGCGACCCCATCCCGTAGAATACCTAACTCGCTAAAAAAACGCTAACAAGAAATAATAATTCAAACCATTTAAACTCTGCCCTGGGAGCTGAAGGAATAATTATGACGTCTCATGATGAAAGCCGAAATTCTTCGGAAGTCACGAGACCGATGCACCTTCTAACAACCAGAGCAACACTCTTTATAGGTACATGGAACGTCCGAACAATGTGGGAGACAGGGAAGACCAGCCAAATAGCAATGGAAATGAGGAGATACAACTTGGCAGTACTCGGAATCAGCGAAACCCATTGGACACAAACTGGACAACAAAGGCTAGGTACAGGAGAGATGCTGCTGTACTCCGTTCACGAAGGGGAAAATGCTCCACACACTCAGGGAGTTGTTCTTATGCTGTCCAAAGAAGCACGAAATGCACTTGTAGGATGGGAATCTCATGGACCCAGGATAATCAAAGCATCATTCAAAACAAAGAAGGAGGGGATCACAATGAACGTTATCCAATGTTATGCACCCACCAATGATAGCAACGACGATGATAAAGATCAGTTCTATGAAAGGCTGCAATCAATTATAGAGAAGTGCTCACGAAAGGACCTCACCATCCTGAAGGGAGATCTAAATGCTAAAGTTGGAGTGGACAACACAGGATATGAAGATGTAATTGGGCGACATGGACTAGGAGAGAGAAATGAAAATGGGGAGAGACTTGTAAATCTATGCGTATTCAACAAATTGGTTATAGGCGGCACAATATTCCCACACAAGCGCATACACAAAGCTACATGGATCTCACCGGACCACACCACAGAGAACCAGATAGACCACATCTGTATCAACAAAAAATGGAAGATGTGAGAACCCGGAGAGGAGCTGACATAGCTTCAGATCACCACCTACTTGTGGCCAAGATGAGACTGAAGCTAAAGAAACACTGGACAGCTGGACAAACAGCATTGCAAAGGTTCAATACAGCCTTCCTTCGAGATATTGACAAGCCCCACGAATTCAAGATTACTCTCAACAACAGGTTCTAGGCTCTACAGGATCTACTGAAAGAACAAGAAACTACTTTGGAGGACAACTGGAAAGGGATAAAAGAAGCACTAACTTCAACGTGTCAGGAGGTTCTTGGTCCTAAGAAGCATCATCACAAGGAATGGATCTCTATGGGAACCCTGGACAAAATTCAAGAAAGGAAGAACAAGAAACTAGCAATTAACAACAGCCGAACACGAGCAGAGAAAGTCAAAGCACAAGCAGATTACGCAGAAGCAAACAGGGAAGTGAAGAAAAGCATTAAAGCCGACAAGCAGAAATACATGGGAGAACTAGCATCGACGCGGAAAAAGCTGAAAGAGAAGGGAATATGAAACAACTATATGATACAACGAAGAAATTGTCAGGGAGATATAGCAAACCAGAGAGACCAGTCAAGGACAAAGAAGGAAAGACGATCACTGAGATTCAAGAACAGATGAAAAGATGGGCAGAATACTTCGAGGAACTGCTGAATAGACCAGCCCCATTGAATCCACCGAACATCGAACCAGCACACACTGACCTTCCTATAGATGTCACTCCACCAACGATCGAAGAAGTCAAGATGGCTATCAGACAAATCAAAAGTGGGAAGGCGGCAGAACCTGACAATATACCAGCAGAAGCACTGAAGTCAGACATTGAAGTAACTGCAAATATGCTCCACCTTCTATTCAAGAAGATTTGGGAAGAGGAACAAGTGCCAATGGACTGGAAAAAAGGATATCTCATCAAGATACCAAAGAAAGGAGATCTGAGCAAATGTGAGAATTACAAAGGCATCAGTTTGTTATCAGTACCAGGAAAAGTTTTCAACAGAGTGCTGCTGAATCGGATGAAAGACGCAGTAGACGCCGAACTTAGGGGTCAACAGGCTGGATTCCGTAAGGATAGGTCGTGCACAGACCAGATTGCGACACTACGGATCATCGTTGAACAATCAGTTGAGTGGAACTCATCACTACACGTCAACTTCATTGACTATGAGAAGGCGTTTGACAGCGTGGATAGGAGGACATTATGGAAACTTCTTCGACACTATGGAGTTCCTGAAAAGATTGTCAACATTATCCAAAACTCATACGATGGACTACAGTGCAAAGTCATGCATGGAGGACGGCTGACAGATGCATTTCCAGTAAGGACCGGAGTCAGACAAGGCTGTCTTCTCTCCCCATTCCTCTTCCTTCTGGTGATTGACTGGATTATGAAGAATTCGACATCTGAAGGGAAATATGGAATACAATGGACAGCTCAGAATCAATTAGATGATTTGGACTTCGCAGATGACCTAGCCCTCCTCTCTCATACACACGAACAAATGCAGATGAAGACAGCAAATGTAGCAGCAGCCTCCGCATCGATAGGCCTCCACATTCACAAAGGAAAAAGCAAGATTCTCAAATGCAACACGGAGAACACCAACCCAATCACACTTGATGGCGAAACTCTGGAAGAGGTGGAAACATTCACGTACCTGGGGAGCATCGTTGATAAACAAGGAGGATCGGATGCAGATGTAAAGGCGAGGATTGGCAAAGCAAGGGCAGCATTTCTACAATTGAAGAACAAATGGAACTCAAAACAACTCTCAACCAATTTCAAGGTCAGAATCTTTAATACGAACGTCAAGACAGTCCTACTGTACGGAGCTGAAACGTGGAGAACTACTACGACCATCATCAGGAAGGTACAAGTATTTATAAATAGTTGTCTACGCAAAATACTCAACATCCGTTGGCCGGATACTATCAGCAACAACGTTTTATGGGAGAGGACAAACCAACTTCCAGCTGAAGAGGAAATTAGGAAAAGACGTTGGAAGTGGATCGGACATACATTAAGGAAATCACCAATGTACATCACGACTCAATCCCTAACTTGGAATCCTGAAGGGAAGCGGAAAAGAGGAAGGCCAAAGAACACATTACGCCGGGAGATAGAAGCAGATATGAAAAGGATGAATAGAAACTGGAAAGAATTGGAAAGGAAGGCTCAGGACAGAGTTGGATGGAGAATGCTGGTGAGCGGCCTATGCTCCTCGACGAGAGGTAACAGGCGTAAGTAAGTAAGCATAGATCCTTACAATTCATTATTGGTCATTTATTGTTGACAGATATTTATTGACAATCATGGGTAAAAATTAACATTTATGCAGTTTCTTCAGTTATTATCACTTTGAACTGATGATCTGAAACATTATTTAATTCTAAGTACAATATCAACTGTACTTTATCATAATCTTCATTTTGAATAAACTTAACATTCACAGGACCGATATGTAAGATATCAGCATGTATACAGGTATGAAATTTAAAGAGTTATTACTAACTGACATACATTCTTAACTTCCATGAGTAATTAATCAAAACGTTAAATGTTTTTTTTAAAGTTACATATGTTTTAATGTACGAATACATAACTGATAAATTGGTTATTCCATTTCTTACTACTGCTGATTATATTCAACACCTATTGTATTTTGTTCAAATGGTTAACAACACCAATGTTGAATAAAAAATCTACTATGTTGTTGAATATACATTCTGTATTTAACATTGAACTGTTTTGTTTGCATATTTGCTTGTTTTTTGTTTTGTTTTCAAGTTGTGTAATTTGGTTCTATTTTGATAATTACTCATACAACTAGGTAATTCACTGAATAGTTATAAAAACACACAGCATAACAATTGAATGACCATGTTTTCTAATAACAGCATGTTTGAATGAAATGTGTTAATTTGGTAATTAAAACAAATCACAGACACTTTTTGTAGCATACAGTATACTCACCACTTTATACTGTACTGAAAATATAAACAAGAAATTGTAGTTGTTAATTCATAATTAATAATGATTGTGAGAACGATGGATATAATCAAACTATGTGATTTTCTTTTTGCAATCATATTGTTGTGAACAAGAACACTAAATGGGGACAATCAATGTATTATAGCACAACATTACAGAATATCTCATTAAAATATGAGGACCATATAGTGAACAGTTAATTTGCAAAATAACAATCAATTGTCTCAATTTGACTGTTTCTTCTGCAAATATCCGTCTATAGTCTCGGATTATAATTGTTCGTGCATTTTCGTAACAATTGTGTACTGTTCCCCGTTCGCTCCTTATCGATCTTCTACTGAAACACATTCGATGCCCGATAATCACCATATATTACTTATATGGATATCAGTAACCTACATCACAATATGTTTTCATTTATTATCTCACTATATTAGAATCGTTTTAAATAACGGATGTTTATAGACCTCACTTAATTTACATATGAATTTATTTATTAAATAGGTAAAAGAGGAATTTAGTAATATACTGTAGTGAACAAGATGACTGGAGACAATCGAGAGCATTTGAGCACGAAATTACAGAATGTCACAGTAAAATCTGACAACAATACAATAAACAGTTAATTTGCAAACTATTAATCAATTGTCTCAATCTTGACTGTTCCTTCTGCAAATATCAGTCCATCGTCTCCGATTATTATTGTTCATACATTTTCCTACCGATTGCGTTTTGTTCCCGTTCTTTCGTTATCGTTCTTCTACTGATATACATTCGATGCCCGGCAATCGTTATGTACTACTTATGTTGATATAAGTAACCCACACTACAATACTATGAGGTTGATAAGACACTGCTCAATATTTTTTTCGAAAACGCACACAACTCACTGATAAATGTGTTAATGAGCGTAAAAACTATTGATAAAAAATAAATTACTTGAATTCACCAATGCCTAATGTAAGACAAAGTGAAAATTCTACGTATTTATATACCTTATGTGCTGGTTTTATTAACACTCTGATATTGTTACTTACCTTTCACATTATATTAATAATCTTAATATAATATTTACCGAAAAATGTTTCACTTTTTCATAAAAAAGGATTATATTCTACTTTTAAGTTAAAGTAGTTCACTTAATAACATTTAAAAAAAAATAATAATTAACTGAATCAAGAAAAATGTCACTTTTAATAGCATGTATAAAAAGTAAAACTATATACTTATGACAAATATCATCCAACAAAATTACCGAAAGATTGTAACTATGGATAAGATCAAGTTACTTTGTACAAAATTATAAATGAATAAAAAAAGTCACATAAATTTACATATTATATATTATGTTAATGATTCGGCATTAGAAAAAAATAATAATAATAAGACTTATTGTAGACGAATTTCTATTTAGGTATGCTTTCTTTATAGATTTATAATAATCTATTATAATTTATGGCTATTTCGATTGACTCACGATTTTACTTATATATATAAATTAGTAAAAATCTCCAAAAAACCTCTTATCATATGCTCATTAGTGACTGGCTCCATGGGTGTTTCCTGAAGTTCTAGTGAGAAGCAGTAACCAGTGGAGTTCAACCATGTCTGTTGGGAGATATCAACTCACTGAAGACAATTGGTGAAATGGTTGCTAAACTTCGTAGATTGGTTGAAGTTAGACATTAACACCGTTGAATGGCGGCCAGCTCAGTGGTCCACTGTTTAAGTGCTCCGGTGAAAGATTGGTAGGTCCTGGGTTCGAATCTCACGGGGCGGGATCGTGGATGCGCACTGCTGAGGAGTTCCACAATAGGTTTTCTATGGTGATCTAGCTTCAATTGACTCATGATTTCAACTATATATAAATATTTCAATATTTCTAAAGTAGACGAATTAGAAAAAAATATTGAAAATTCATATGGAAATAAAATGAACTAACCAATTGGAATAGATTTGATTGAATTAAATTTTAATAAGATTGAAAAATCATCTTGTCTCGAGTTTTCTTCAAACAAAATGTTTTATGTACATGAATTTACTCTTGGAGTTGAAGACTGGTAGGTCCTGGGTTCAAATCTCACGAGGCGAGATCGTGGATGCGCACTGTTGAGGAGTCCCACAATAGAACGAAATGGCCGCGCAGTGCTTCCAGGTCTCCCATGGAGGTCTAGCTTTAATTGACTCATGATTTCAATTATGAGGATATTCATAAAGTTAAATTCTCATTAGGTCTTAAGCAAATTCATTCAGTAAACTTATAAATGTTCTATAAGCTAAAAATGTTCTGTATTTATCTAAGATTATCAAGACCAATCATTTACAATAAGTCTAAGTATTAAAATTAGGCATTCATATTTATCTAAACAAATGAAAAACTGAGGAAAATGTTATGCTCGGTTTTCTTCGACTTAGCTTTTTTTTAATGACAAAACGTTAATTTGAATAAGGTGATTAGCAGAATTTACTGATTTATCCAACTTGTTTATCCTTTATAGGTTAAATGGAAACGTCTAAGAAGATAATATCGCAATATGCGTATAATCCGAGATGAAATTTCTGTATTTTGTTTTCTTTTAAAATAAACTCTCACCCATTCCACAATAAAATATTTGCTAAAGTTTCATATTTTAATCACTGTAAGGCTTAATTTTATAATCACTGTTCAGTTTCTAGGTAAGAAATAGCAAACTGTTAGATAGTACATTTATTATGAATAAATAAATTCACTGTAGATAAAGAACAACGTCTTCGATTTTGCTTAAGCGTTCAACTTTTCCGAATTGAGAAAGTAAGACAGTAACTAGGAGAATAAGCGAGGTCAGTTTATATTTAAAAAGGTGGATAAAAATTATAATACAATATGATTTAAAGAAGAGTTCATACAAAATATTCGTAAAAGTCGATCATCCAACTAACTAAATCAGTCCATCTGCAATTCAGACGTTGATTCTACTTCAGTCACTTATTTTTCTACTGTCAGTAAACCTAAGTGTACCTTCACTAAATACCCAGGTGTTTTGTGCAACTAAGTGTTTGAATTAGGAAACGTTTCTTTGAATTTTTATGTTTTGCCTCCAAAGTCCGTTCAAAAAGACGTTTTCATAGATATTTTTTCACTACCAAAATAAAGTATGAAATTCAATAACAAATTAAAACAATAATCATTAAATAACAATAATCGTCTTACCAAATTTAATACGAAGTCTTCTTCAAATTCACAACAGTTTTTCTTTAAAACTTTTTCATATGTAGTTGCCTAATTCGCATTATTTCACTGTGATATAATTGATGTCGCATACTTATTTGTCAGACACTTATGTTAACGGTTGTCATTTGTTAGTAATTATTTTATCCAACAATATGGGTCAGAGATATAATACATAAAAGCTATACTTTCATAACCTTGTTTTCTCTTCCTTTACAGTATGAAATACCAAGTCTATATCATATATTCCAACTAGCAAGTACAGTTTGGACAATATCGAGGGTTGAATAAGGAATATGGGAGATGATAATTCTCTAACGAGAATTGATCAATAATTAGCAAATTGTCCACATTCATATAGCATGATTTATTTCGTATTTAGGTTTTTATAATTAAAACTGAACATTATAAGGTTAGATATGTTTAGCGAGTTAGTTTTCTACGGGATTGGGTTGCTAACCCCATGCCCAAACCTTCTTCCTTATATCAGGACCTTAGACCGACAGTAGCATCCGGAGGCGCTACAGGCGGAGTTGGACGTCACAAGGTAGGGTAGATAGTCCTGTTTTAGAAAGTAAAAGCAGAAAAATAGTGTAGGTTTATATGAATTCATTTTATTTCAATAGCTTCTCATCAGCTACTTACAAAAAATACATATACTGCCGGTACACTAAAAGAGAAACAAATGACTGTGAAAGGGTATTTAAAGAACAACGGATACTCACTGAAACTTACTGGAAAATACGGAAAGTGTGAAGATTAAGAAAAACCCAAATAAACTACAGTAAACAAAAATCCATTATTATTTGACTTAAATCATTCAACATAAGACCGAAAACTGCATTGACATAAACTTGTCCTGCAGTTAAATTGATTGTTTTGTCCAAAACAACATGTACTTAAATGTAACCAAAATTCGATAGGTATTCTTTTCATGTTAAGATAAACTGTGTATACAAATTCAAATGTACCTGACAAAGTAGTCACATTGGTAGAACTGAAAGGAGAGCCCACGTCCGATTCAAAGGACATATTTCAAAACGTCTAAAGTCAAAAAAATCAAAAGCTCTTAGTAGTGCCATCGTGGGACATCAAGTGGATAAACTAAATTCTTTCATGATTAATAAACAGTCGAATTTAAATCTTCTGAAATCTACCGGAGCTATAGCTATCAAACGTCTAGAACTAGATCCATGTGTCCAAAAAACAGTAATACATCTTTCTTTGCTCTTGTAACATTACATCCATTTTATCGTATCATTCGTTATTTCAACTCTTTCCCAAGTTTGGATCACGTCATTGGCATTCGCGTTTAGTTCATAATTTTTATTCCGATTGACTGGTTTCATTTCATATCCTTCTTTATTACCGTTAATCAGTCTTTAGTTACTTAATTACACAATCACTTAATGTTTGTTAACTCTATGATTTCTAATCACTAGTTCAATATTTTGGAACTTTCACTCTCACATTTTATTTATCCGAAACAAAAGCTTTTAATGACCTGATTTACTCTATTGGAATCGTCGTTACATCACGATACACATATTCAACTCTAATCACCTTCGTATTTATATGTATGTCATTATCTAGAAAGTCTTTAGTTTGAAATATTATTGGTTTTGAGCAGTTGGTGTGAACTTGACGAAAGAAAATGAATTCATATGATTCTACATCAATCTTTGTTTTTTCTCTCTTCACGACATTAAAGAGAACAATATTAATGAAAGATGGGTAAATCTTAATGCTTAAACAGGAAACCTTGGATCGGAACACGATTTGACAATATCATAAAATTGTCCGTTTATCACCCGTAAATATAAGTAATATGATTAATGTTCCTCAAAATAAGATTAACTGTTACAGAAATCACGTTCTTAGGTTCCTGACATTCAAGTCAATTAAATCTTTGTTGACAACATTAAATTCATACATTAGATAATTTGAGCATTTTCAACATGAACTACGGTCGAGTATTCACATACGTAATTTTTAATCTAATGTAAAGAAAATTTGTAAATATGTTCGAATATACAACAATTTCTTCGTTAATGTAAACGATTTGAAATGACTAGGAAGTAATCAAATGATAAGACTTGAATGAGAATGGTACATATTATAGAATGATCACCGCTAAACAGAAGTATTACTATACACTAACTAATATCAAATATTATTGAAAATTATTTTATACAAACTGAACAAACAATTTTTCATCAGGTAACAATTAAAAATATTGACATACAAACGTTTATTTTCATTAAAAAAAATATCTTCATTTATTCATTACGTCTATGGAACAGATTCATAGTCTATGCATACAATTCTACTCAACTTTGCAACAGCAACAACAACGACAATAAAAGCTGATTAAACATAAAACTAACAAATCTACATGAATGTAAATTCTCTCATTCATTTTACCGGTAAAAACAATTTAATAAATAATTTTAATTTCATAGAATTAAAAAAAAATTAAAAACACATCATCACGCTGGATAATAAGCTAATATTACTGGGGTAAGATGGTGGTTGGAGGTGGTCAACAGGAAACCCTGGACCCGGGTTTCGTGCTACTTGGCACTCGTCAGCAAGGTGTACCTGTAATCTTGAGGGAACTGATGCTCCCTGGCGGATTCGATCCCGTGTCACTCAGGTTCACAGTCAGAGACGTTACCACTGATCTATTCGGGCCGCGATCGACCTTCTATAGGACTGAGATGTAATCACAATTGATTGATCACTGGGTGGTGATCAATGTCATGCGTGTCAAGTCCACGGTTTCCTGCTGACCACTTGCAGCCACCATCTTACCTCAATATATATAGTGCACGCAGTGTCGAGCCACCTAGACTTGTGGCCACATTACAACTTGATCGAGAGCATTCGATCAGCACTAAGAAATACTTGACACTCATGACATTGATCACCACCCATTGATCAATCATTTGTGATTACTGGGGTAGGTTTAATGTTAGAACAAACTGTTTTTGAATCCATAAAGAGGGTTTAAATTTTCGTATGGCTTCAATAAACCTTGGTATACACCCTTTAACACTTTTATACAACACCACAAAAGCCGCATTAAGATCGATCTTATGACCTGTTTCAACTATATGTTTGGCGAAAGAAGATGATAAATGTTTGTTATCTACCCTTATTTGCTCATCGATCTTATTTTCTTTTGCAACTATTTAGGTACATATTCAGACAATGTAATTGGAGATTACGATTACTCCCTATACGTGTGTGGCCACACACAGTTAAACTGATAAACGCAGTGGGTTGTGACGTAATCGTTTTCATATCTTTCAGGTTTTTTATATATAAATGTTCTCAACAAGTATATGTGTGATCATACTATTCAAAATGTATTACACTAATATATCATATAGTTCTGATAATCTTCATCTTCTTATTACATTGTCCACATGTAACAAACAGACTAATTATTTTAAATATGATTCAAATATATTCTATTAGTTAAAGTTTATTAAGAATCTAATTCGAAAAGGGTATACTGTTCATCATCTAATTAACTTTTTGAGGTACAAGACATCAACAATTTTGTTAAGCAAATCTTCAGATCATATTTTTAAAGTAGTTGTTTTAAATGTAGCGCTTTACCTTTATTATATAACAGTTATAGGAATTTATAACAGATTAAGTTTATTAATATAATAAAATTTTGAAGTTAACTTCTTGATTCTTTTTAACAGAAGTAGTAAAATAGAACAAGACCATATGTAAAAGTGATGAACTACTGAAACCTATTTCATATAAACTTATAAATAGAAGGACGAAACGGCCGTCCAGTGTTTCCAGGTTTTTCATAATGGTCTAGCTTCGATTGACTCATGATCTCAACTATCGAAATTATTTTTTCATTTGAAATAATGTTTATTTGTTATTTTCTAACTCCATTGAATAGTTACTGTTACATTTAAGTACTCCCATTTTATTACCTGTAACTAACTTCTTTAAAACAGTTTGTAATCAATCCTAATAAGTTTCGTGTAATTTTGCATTAATTACTGGATATATCGTTTAAACATAAAATGAAGTAATAAACAATAACAAGAGATTCAACATTCTGATATACTGTAATGATATCACCACACGCTCAAAATATCTGCCATTTTATTTTTGGATTGTGTTAAATTCTGGAAATGTTTCTATAAATTGAATTCAATAAAATACAGAAGGAAGGTTTTCAACATTTTTATATCCATTTGACAGTTGAATGCGTACGTATAAAGCTAAACAAATGATTTGTCATTGTATTACGTAGGATAGTTTTTATAAGACTGCTCTGTTTTATAAAGATATTTTAGAAAAAGAGAAGAGGTATAATAGTTTTTGATAATGAATCTAGTGTATTCAGCTTATAAAGAGTGAAATGCCATTGTGATATTTTTTCCCTGTAGTATCGCTTCTCGGCTCTCCGAGCTGAGATCATGTGTGTTACTGAAATTGATAATATAATTTGTACTACGCTAAAGAATTTTTCTCTTTATTCTATCTGTTGATAGTCATATCAATACTTAAATGATAACAAATATCCAATCGAACCAACACCTTTACAACTATCCAACCACAAGTGACAGAATATTTGAAATAAATGTGTATGAAATGCGAAAAGGACTTATGTTAATTGTTACAGTGAACAATAATATTGGGTTATACAATCAAAAACAACCTGCACAACCTGATTACTTGCTTATAGTCAATTAATGATCAGAAGTGAAAGCTCAGACAATCCCGTTGAATAAAATACAGTAGAAACGTTTGTAAATTTTCACCGAAAATCTAAGGTTTGTCAAATTTTCGATACTTTCTAAAGTAGTATTTATACAGAAAAATCTCATTTCTCTGTTATAATTCAGTTTATGTTGTGTATTTCTTTTTATCAAACTCCTCTTGTTATTTGTTCACGTAATATAAAGTAAGTACTAAACAAAATAGTGAACTTAAATTCTTACCATTTAGCAAAATAGTTATGTGTTTGTATACATCGGATTGTTGAGTATTCCTTTAAATCAATTATTCCATGTATAGATAGAAAGATACGTTGACTTACAAAAAAACTGACTGTGGAAACGTACAAAATTCCAGTATGATATTTTTTTGCCTAGTGTCTAAAACTAGCAACAAAATAGAATAATCGATATGATCCATATATTCAACAAAATGTACTTGACTGAATTGATAAATACCAACCGAAGCCATAGGCTTTCAGCTATGCAGATTTTTTGCGCGAAGTGTCATATTTATGTCGACAACATTGATCTTTGTAAAACAAAAACACTCAAGTCCTTAATCATTTATTCAAATTTAATAAAAACGCTTCCTCTCTATCGATTTATACAATTTCACCCTCTATGCGATGAAAAATTATTATTTTAGGTAGAAATTATTTAGAAAGACATTTAAAGTTGACTAATTTTATCACTTCAATATGATGAAAGTGTTGCAGATATAGGCATCTTTTTGGAGCTGCCTGAAGAGAAAGTAAGCTTTTCATGTAGACGTAAATGATTTATTGCTGAGCAGTCAATTTATAATATTATGCTTACACTTCTAAATAAAGTGCATTTATAGAAAGAATATTTTAATATCTGACTAAAAGTACATTTTGTCCCATTTTATTTTGGTTACACTTTGTCCTATTGTAGTAAACAAGAACACGATTGAGGACAGTCGAATGTATTTAGGCACAAAGTTACAGACTATCTCAGTAAAATCTGACAACCATGAAGTAAACAGATAATTTGCAAACTAATGAATAATTATGTCAATCTTGAACGTTCCTTCTGCAAATATCAATCCATAGTCTCCGATTAATATTGTTCATGCAGTTTCATACCAATTGCGTTCTGTTTACGTTCTTTCTTTATCGATCTACTGCTGAAATACATTCTATGCCTGATCATCATGATATACTACTTATGTAGATATAAGTAACCCACACCACACCATGACTGATGCTTTCTATCCATTTTAAAATAAAATCAGAAAATTGTGGTCTAACATTTTATAACTCAGACTTTCAACAAACGTTAATATGAATGTATTAAACATTTTATTTTTATTATCTTTTCATGAGATAGAAAGAAGCTATTCCAAAATATAAGATTAACTATAATTACAAGGCTCTCAAGAATTTGAACAGTAAAAAACTTTATATCAGTTGACTGATATTTTATAGTTGAAAGCGTGAGTCAATTGAAGCTAGACCACCATGGAAAACCTGGAAACACTGGACGGCCGTTTCGTCCTATTATGGGACTCCTCAGCAGTGCGCATCCTCGAACCCGCTCTCTCGAGAGATTAAGCCTGGACCGACCAGTCGCGAGCCAAACATGATAACAGACAGATTACTACCCAGGCATCCAACGGATACCAGAGAGTCCGAATGGTGCAATGCTATTAAGTTTAAGAAATTATGTTATTCTCTAGATAATTAAAACTACGTGCATTAGGGATTCCATTGACCGTAAAAGCGTTAGTATTTCATACATGAACTTCAAAATCTAAACTGAAAAAAGAAAACCAATAGGGCTTCAATCGTTTTGATAATCAAACAAAATATGTTTGCACTTTCAGTTAATCGAAACAAAGTTTCTGTACAACCTCTTCAGTTTAGTTGAAAATGCTTTACTTTACTTTGAATTCCTCACAGGCTAATAAACATACAGTTTTCTTACTACTCATATTTAATATATCACTGTACTGTGTGATAAAATAAAGCGTGACAACATCAAAAGGATTTCAAATGACGAAATATCTATAGTACGTTAAAGAAGGAAATTACATAGATTCCATAAAAAAACCTACCGGTAACTTGAAAGACACAAGGTATTTAGGAAAAACGATTGAAGTTCACTCTGTGTTTTAGACACTATTTCACCGAAACTGAAGAAAAATATTTATAATTAACAATATCAAGTAATGTATAGGAATGTACGATGTTGTCATGCCTTATATCCGGTATATAATTTTTATTACACTATTTTAGACTATTTTCCTACATATTTAAAACAGAACCATGTCTCTTTCCTTATATCTGTATACACATATATGTATTTATATCTTTCGCTAGCCGATAACTTATGTTTATGACAGGCGTAAATAAAGCGCGTTTGTATTTATCCTTTTATTCATTAGAATAATTTTTATACATTTTACCAAGCTATTACCATTATTACTTTTCCCTTCATGTAAACAAGCTTTTACCTAACAAAAGTTAACTTATGCAGAAGTGATGTGATTTAATTATGCGTTCATTTAAACCCAATGTTTTGTTTCCTTCATAAACCATTATTTGCTAAATGACTTTTTGTCACTCTCCGCTACCTAACGTTTTAATGTTCCATGAAATTCATACAAAGGTTATTCGAACGGCAGAGATAATATCATGTATGTACTTTCAACTTTAGAATGTAAACTGATAAATGTAATGTTGCAAATTTAATTAACACTTCCTTGTCTAAACTCTTAGATCATTATTACGTGTTAATTAGCAGTTTTGTCCAGGGCACAAACTCAGTTTATTTAATTAAACCGTAATTTTTTTTATTATGAAGAGCATCCATATTGGAAGAAATTATCGCTACACTATATTTTTAATTTCATCGTGATATTTCATTTCACTAATATCAGATAATTTTGAGCTCCTAAACACATACAAGTTTATTGCAAAGTTTGCTTCCCAAGCTATCATTCTGAATCACAATAACCGAGGAAACAATTACTACCAATAATTTTGATTTCAGACTCCAAAGTTGCAAATCGTTTGCTGCTGTATTGCAGTAGACAGTACAGTGCTTCTAAATTTTCAACGGTGGTCTAACATTGATCAGTTTATGATCTCAACAAAACTTCGACAATCTCCACAACGTTATGATGATAACTATCATGTCCTCACCAGTTACTAGGTTGGGGAAGTATTTCCCGAGGTTCTAGTGAGAAGCCATGACTATTGGAGTTGAAACATGCCTGGTGTGAGGGAGTTACCCACCTAAGACAATAAAAGATAGTCGCGCTACATCGTGAATTCGTTGGCTAAAAATCGACACAATTGTTTCACGCCTCAGTCGTCTTGAGTTTAAAAGTTCGCGCCATACCATAGTTTATGGGTTTGGGTCCTGAACGCAGGATCGTGGATGCCTAGTACCAAAGAGCACCGCACTAGGAAGAAATGTTGGTATAGTTCACCATGGACTTCAACGGTGGTCTAACATTGATCAGTTCATAATCACAATAAGATATACATTTACACGTTTTAGTTAGATTAGTCAATGTTTGAAATATTTAATAAAAATTAGTAATTAGTTTGTGTTTCCAAGGTATGCCATTAGCAAATTTCAAAGGTCACAAAATTCATTACAAGGTTCTGAGTTAACCTAGTAAAATATGAAATTCATTTAGGGTAGGTTTTGCACATGAACATCTATGCAAATGGCAATCATACATTTTGAAACTTGATTTTTTGTTGTCTAATATTTTCTATGAATATAAAACAAATGACTAAAGTCTCTGAAAGGTGATTATAAACATTTCCCAGACTACAGATTAACATAATAATGTGAACACTTTAGAGTTCATTTAAACATTAACATAAATTAATTATCAACATTTTAAGCTATATATGATATCCCCCTCGTTTGTGAATATTTACTTGGTAATAACACTTAAGTATCGTATTCCACATACCACAAACACTAATATTTTTCCATCTCTCAAAATGCCTAATAAAGATGTCACACAACTTAGAAGTTGTATGGGTGCCATGTAGTTACCGACGGCAATACGAAAATACTTTTCTGGTTGATTTTTCAATACTGTTGTTTAAATTAAACATATAGGATTATAAATTTCAAAATTATTCCAAAAGATATAACTTTACATACAGAAAATTTGAGATCAAAAGTTTACTGAGGAGTCAAATATCATCAGTAATAATTATTCTATCGTTCAAATAATTAGGTTGATTATTGACCTTATGACCCACTTCAGAATCTTATACAGAGAAATAAATCATTTCAAGATAGTTTCACATCACGAAAACAAATCAACTAGAAGCGAAAACTTTATCCAAATTGAAAAATTACTAACAAACCTCCTAACTATACAAATCAATTTCCACCATTTACCGATGATATTGATACTATAGGCTTTGTATTGTGTAGGAGCAAAATTATACTTATATATGTATACATGAAGATGACGAAGTTTCTGACAGTGAATAATTTTTTTCAGTTAGACATTACCACTATTGAATGCCGGCTCAGTAGTCTAGAGCTAAAGCGTTCACTCCCAGTACCGAAGGTCTTAAGTTCGAGTCTTGCTTGCAGGATCGTCGATGCGCACTGCTAAGGAGTCCCATACTAAGACGAAATGTCTATCCAGTGCTCCCAGGTTTTTATCGGTGATCCAGCCTAGATTGACTCGTGAATTCAACTGTTAAAATACTACAACCTCTACAAATCCTCACACTGAAAATAATTTTTTTCACAAGAAGCCCATTAATTTTTAAATTGATACCTTTCAACTTTGTTGACATTGAAAAAATTCCGATGAATATTGAGAAAACGGAAACAACTTCACTCACTGTGAACTGTTACTAAGCTCTAGATAGTGCAAAATGTCTAGTTTCTATACATAATTCTATAGTGTATTAGAAGAACATTACTAACCAATAAGTAAAACGATAATCAGTCTACAGAAACGTTCGAAATAAAAAAAGCAGGTTAAAAAGTATTCGCGTTACATATAACTATAATGAAGATTTAAGCTACTATGTAAAAAGAAAGCAACGCCACTGGGAAACAAACAATATTCGCTTAATGTTTATCATATGACAGCGATAGTTTGATAAATTCCCGACCTTATATATAAAATACTCATCATGTAAAGACTCCAGTTAAACAGCAGCTGATTACTCCGAGTCTCCAAGCCATCGACCTTTCTTAATATGAGACTTCTCAGGAATGTGTACCCACAGTTTAGGCTAGTGACAATGTAGACAATTGATTTATCCATCTCTGTCTTACATTTCTTATTTCAGTATCCTGAAAATATTCCTTAACGTTCATCCATTGACATCGGAGTTTTCTTTCTTAAGCATAGTAAGGTGGAACTTCATCAGCCAAGTTTTCTGACTAGACGTTTAGCAATTTATAAGTGTCATTATTCCCTCATTCCTGAAACTAGGTGTGATTCTCCGATAAAATTGGTATAGTAATCCTCATATTGCTTCAAATCTATATTTTTATTAACCTAAATAGATTTCGATTCGACAAGTTTTTGATTGCTATTGCGATCTTAGGAAGTCATTCAGAATTTCACGAGAGATAATGCTGCATTTGAGGAACTTAAACTATGCAGTGGTTAGTATGAAGCTAAACGTACCAAAATCAGTTAGTTTTCACATCTTGAGCACCCATAATGAATTGCGCTAGAAAGCCGTTCCGGAAAAACGTGGTTCCCTCTTCTATAAAACCATCAATTGTTTGCCTAATAAATCAAACACGTTAAAACTAATTTTTGACATGATCATCTAAAAATGAAAGCTTTAAACTATCAAGTAATCGTCATTCATAATTGCTCTGATTAAAAACACTATTTAATTATTTGGAATCTATACCTAATTGATTTGTAAACTTTTCCAAGTGTGTGCATATTTTCTATGATGTCAGCAAAATTTCATGTTCTTCGTTGATTGCTTAACCGCTATTAATAGAATACACAGCATATAAACTCGAAATCATGCACACATAAACTGCTATAAATAGATTACACGTAAAAATAATAATTATGTATAGATGGATTCCAAAATAATGAACAAATGTAGTTTTCAAGTGTATCAGTTTTCTTAGAATAATGATCTATTAAACATACATTAGCTTGCCTTTTATTTGTATGAATAGATGGTATAAAAAATTATTAATAGTATTGAAGGACTTGACTAACTGCTTTGCGTGTAACTTAGGAAAAATATTTTTCTCAATCATGTGTGATAAATAATAACAATTAAAGAAGCGAAATCAATTTTATGATATTGTTTACTTGTATCTGTGTGGTAATTTATTGAAGAAAAGGTTGTATTTCCGTTTTCCTATGTTTTCCATTGAGTTGTACATAAAAGATAGTTTTGAATGATTTGAATGATTGAAAATAAATTTTCTGTAGAAAATGATGCCTTTATAGGAAACTTACACTAATTAAATAGATGGAAGGATCTTCACAAGTGCTAGATATAGCTCTTTTGTTGAACATTGAAAAGAGGAAAAATGTTAAGTATAACTCACTTTTAATCATGTGGTTCAGTCGAGATAACAAAAAGTTACACAGAAATTAGTATTTTCAAATATCCATTTTGATTTATTTTAGATCTCAAACAAAGTCTTCATAGTTTTACTCGTTTCGTGTGATTCGCGGATTTAAGCAATCAGTAATAGATATCTGTCGTAGGTACATACCTCTGGCGAGTCCCAAATGGGACGAAACGTGCGTTTTGGATTCCACTGTTAACCACTATTCATCTTTGCTTACTTATTTATAAACTGATCGTTCACGTTACAATGAAACAACATACTGCTTTCCAGAATACTATCGTGGTGTCAATATTATAGTTCTGAAAAGTTTATAAGTTGCAGTATAGTGAAAAATATTCCAGTCATATGATGATAAAGTTCGAAAACTCGCTTCATTTTTGAGGTTTGATATATTTGACCATTACTATCATCCACCTGTATTGACTGGAACCTGGTTATTTGATTGCGTCGTGAATAAAACGTATCATAATTTTTCGCAATGAATTTATCATTCAATCTATCTTTCAAATATACAAACAGCATTGCATTAAATCAAATAATTGTATCTCTAATAGTACCAACATCAGTCAATTTTATCTGTTGACTGATGCGACAATCATTCTTCGCACCTGGAAAGTACAATGACGGGTAAAATAAAAAAGTGTTTACTTTAAAATTTTGTTTCAACTAACTCAGAGATCAGCTGAACTGTTCACAAAGAGAAATTGAAACACCACATGAAAACAATTCAGTCAACTAAATGACAGCTATGAGATTTTGTTGAGATTATTCATCGGACATGTATTAAATATTTACTGAGAATATCATTCATATGATGACAAAATAACGTTTCTAACAGGGAGATTTAGACAATAACCGTTATTAGTACAGAATACTATTTAGAGATCCAAGTTGAAAGATCGTCTTTGCACTTAAAATGCGTTTATCTGTTCCCTCTTCTCACTCTCACCTTTATCCCTATTATTACTATACGTGATTTATGGAAATCGTTAGATTTTCGCAGATGAAGAAATGGACTGATATTAGTTACACGACCATTAAAAACTGATGAACACTGGAACTGTTTCATTTTAGTATGGGACTCCTCAGTAATGTGAATTCAAAACCCAACAAAGAGTCAAACCCAGGAACTTCCAGGTTGAGTATGAGCGCTTAATCTCTAGACTGCTGCACTAGAATATTTTTGTGTGCCCTCCTAAATTCAGCCAATTCGTGATATTACGCGAGTATCTTCTATTGCCTTCAGAGGGTAATGCTCTGATATCAACCATAGTCGAATCTCAATGTTTCCAGGTTTTAAATGGTTGTTTAACTAAGATCGGTTAGCAATGCAATCTATGAATTTTATCTTTTCTTTCTATATACTGCTTTTAAATAATATTAATCCACTCAGACTGAAATACAACAAATTACGTTGTAGTACTTAATAGTTTAATCATTATTATTTTCAAGACATTAAGTTATTTTCAGATTTGTCAATCATTTTAATAGTATCTTTCCTCTATATGATTTCATCTTAAAGTGAAAACGTTTTCTTTGTGTAAATAAGAAAAACTCATGTATCCGACATAGTTGACGTACTTACTCAACCTAATTTAAAATTATGTAACTTTAACTTAAAAAGAAACAAGTGTTATTTGGTTAATGTTGTTAATAAAACTGAAAAAACACTTTGTGAAGGAAAGTATCTTTGTTTTTCTTCTTTTTCAACGTCTAACATAATGACTGACATAAAAAAGACCACCATCATCGTACTGGAATATTCGTGAAAAAGACTATTAATATCATTATTTTTGGTTTACACTATGTATGTTTCTTTGACCACTGTTTAATACTTTTTTGCAAACATATAATTATTACCCTAAAATAGTCTATTTGAAATTGTCTAAGAAATAATAATTACAACAACAAATGAAATACTTCTGGTTTAACTAAATCATAGACAATAATCTTTTACATTAGAATGTTGGGATGTTAATATGTTTAAAATAAGTTCAATGTTTGAAAGCGTGAGTCAATTGAAGCTAGACCAACATGGAATACCTGGAATCCGTCTCGTCATATTGTGAGACACCTCAGCAGTGCGC
The DNA here is from genome assembly GCF_000237925.1 of Schistosoma mansoni. NCBI lineage: Eukaryota > Metazoa > Platyhelminthes > Trematoda > Strigeidida > Schistosomatidae > Schistosoma > Schistosoma mansoni. Next base: position 8,902,156 of record NC_031498.1, read on the forward strand.
ATCCACGATCCCGTCCCGTGAGATTCGAACCTAGAATCTATCAATCTCGCGCGCGAGCACCTAACCGATAGACCACTGAGCCGGCATCTAATTGTGGTAATGTCTATTTATTTATTTCATTTATTTAATCACATATATATTGGTACAAATGGCACCGGATACATATGCGCCACACAAAATAATGAGAATGGGAATAGAAGGAAGAAGATGTATATTTATAAAAGAAGGAAAAAAAAGAAAAGGAAAAGAGTAATGATGGGGGGAACTGAAATATACAACCAGAAGAACTCTCTCAGTTAGGAAAGTTATAGCCACTCTTTATGAAGAAAGTAAAAGAAGGTTACAGCAGGCACGCCACTGGCTTCTATTCTGAGCCATATCTGATAACGTCTCTAGCCACTGTGTTGCACCATCTCTCGGACCCCAGCCAGGGAGTCTTGAAGGACCAACAGAAGCTAGCCCTTTGCAGCTTTCTCTCATGCCACGATACCATGTCATACACTGACCTCCTCTCCGCTTTTTCCAACCAGTCGCAGAGTCGGCAAATAATGCACGACGTGGAAGTCTCTGGGACGACATTCGTAGAATATGTCCAAGCCACCGAAGTCGGTGTTTCAAGATGGTGACATCAATTGAATTATCGTCTCTGCGCCCGGACACACGATGCCGAACCTCTGCATTACTAACATGGTGTTGCCACTGTATGTCAGCAATCCTTTGGAGACAACGATGATCGAACATAGAGAGACGTCTAACATCCTCAACTCGGAGAGGCCAGGTTTCACAAGCATAGAGCAAAAATGCTCTCACCGACGCGTTGTAGATCCGACCTTTTACAGCCAGACTAACATCACGAAGGCGCCAAAGATGGCCCAGATTGGCATAAGCCGCTCTGGCTTTCATTATACTTGCATCAATCTCATCACTCACGCCACCACCAGCACTTATATAGTTACCTGGATACACGAACTTCTCAACTACTTCAATCTGCTCACCATCTAGGGTGAGTACAGGATGGGAATCCTGCCAGTCTTGTAGGAGTACCTTGCACTTGGAGGGTGCAAAGCACATGCCGTACCTGCGGACACTGACTGCCAACTGATTAAGTGCGGATTGCATGCCTTGGGCATTATCGCACAGTAAGACAATATCATCCGCATACTCGAGGTCGAGAAGTCGTTCTCCAGGCAACATATCCACACCGCCGTTACTTACATCCATCAGAGCTGTTTCCAGGATGTCGTCGATGGCAAAGTTGAAGAGGAATGGTGAGATTGGGCAACCCTGCCTAACCCCACTGCTCGAATGGAACAAGGGAGAAAGGTGTATGCCCTCACTCTGCCTGAGGTGTTCATATACAGGGCCTTTAAGATGTTAATGAACTTCTCAGGCACACCCTTCTTCAATAGACAATCCCAGAGAACAGTCCTGTCCAACGAATCGAAGGCAGCCCTGATATCAAGAAACACTACGATTGTTGGCCTGAGATAAGTATGACGGTGTTCTAACATTTGGCGGAGGGTGAAGATGTGATCAATGCATCCTCGACCAGAACGAAAACCAGCCTGCTCCTTGCGAGTCGATCGATCTCGGGTTTTAAACAACCTACGAAGAATGACAGAAGCCATTAGTTTGGACGCAATCGGAAGTAGACTTATCCCCCGGTAGTTGTTACAGGAACAACGTGAACCCTTTTTAAAGATAGGGACGGCTATTGACTCATTACATGATGTTGGAACACTTTCTTGCTCCCAAACCTTTGCAAACAACACCGTCAGTTCCTTAGTCAGAAAGTCACCACCATCTTTAAAAAGAGCCGGAGGTAAGTCATCCTGGCCCGGTGATTTGTAACGTTTCAAGAGTTGGAGTTCCTTGCGGACTTCCGCCTCGTTTGGTGGATCAGTCGTCACCGGCCATGGGGGGCAGGACAAACTGGTTGATGTTGCCGGAGCAACAGGCCAGTTGAACTGCCCTTCGAAAAATTCCGCCCATCGTCCAAGGCGTCGAGAGATGTTAGTGATTGGCATCCCATCGTCCATGTAGATTGTTTCACTCACACCAGACTTCTTGCTGCCAATGGCTCGGATGAGTTGGAAGAGCTTCCGGCAGTTACCAGATGCAGCTGCTGCTTCCATCTCATTAGCAAGCCCCGACCACCGGGCTTCTCGGTCCTTACGCAAGCTTTGCCCAATTTCATTACGTAACAGCCTTCGTTTGTGGTCATACTCACGGTCACCCGGAGTAGACCGACGGGCTTCCATCAGTTGTAAGTAGCCAGAAGAAACCCAGTGCATGTAAGCGGGACGTTTCGCGAAGCCGCACGCGGCTTTACTCGCCATTTTCATGGCGTCGTGAAGATGCAACCAATGCTCATCTATACTTTTCGGTGGGATGGTAGCTAGCTTAGAAGCTAGCTACACTCGATACTTCCTTGCAACAGAAGTTGCAGCCAGTTTACTAACATCGATCCGTTGTTGGTGGTCAATCCTTCGGCCACTGAAAAGGTGAGATTGGCGCAGACCAGGGCATGATCAGACTCCAGATAGGTACTTCAAAAGAAGCGGCAGTCTTGTACACAACCACGCCAGCGGTAGCTGATCGCGATGTGATCAATCTGAGTCCAGGCCTGAGATGCAGAGGGAGGACGCCAGGTGGCACACCGGCGACGACTGCGCCGGAAGTTAGTGCTAGCCAGAAACAGGTTGTAGTCTGTGCACAGTTGCAGCAAACGGTCCCCGTTATCTGTCCTGCGACCAACAAGTCCCCATCGGCCACCTAAACGACTCTCTTCTGTGCCTAGACGCCCGACCTGAGCATTCAAGTCTCCGGCTAGTACTACAATATCTGTCGAACGCGCTTTCTGGAGAAGAACTGTTAACTGGTGGTAAAACTCATCCTTGATTGCATCCGGGCAGCAATCTGTCGGGGCATAGGCGGAGATGACGAAAAGACACCGTTTCTCACGCCGATTTCTTCTCACTTTGATGGAACTTTCTAATCTAACAGCACATAACCGACTGTTAGTGGGGATCCAATCCATTAGTGCTGCCTCAGCCCTAACGCTTAGTGCGACACCAACGCCAGCAAGACCAGACGAAGATGCCACAGAGTCCCCGGATAAGCGCATATGAAACTAGCTTTTCGAAGCGACAGATGGAGAGCGAATTTGTAGTACTTCACTAGAGTCTTGAATACGGGTCTCGGATAGACAACAAACGTCAAAATTAAGACCTTCCAAAGACACAGCCAGCCCTATCTGTTGTCTGATCTGCATTAGTGTGCGAACGTTGAAGGAAGCCAGCTTGAACGGCGTACGTGGTTTCAGAAAGACTGCTTCAGTATTCATAATCGTTGGAAGCATTCACTTTCAACCAAACAGCGACTAGAGATCGTTTAGATGGAACAGAGTTTCCACCAAGAGCGAACTGCTGCATAAGTTGAAAAGTAAGATTAAAGGGGGTGAATTAGCGATATGGTAATTAATAATAATAATAATAATAATGGTAATAATAATGCAAATTGTATTGTTTCTAGTATGAGCGAGAATATAATTGTCAGTTGAATGTTTCATTTCATTTATTTGTGTGCGAGCTGTGATACTGCTCGGGTGCCCAAACTGAAGAAGGTGGTTTTCTTAGGGGGCCGCACCCGGAGCCTTTGACCTAAAGGTCTAACCCACAAGGCAATGGAGCATCGTGAGGAGATGCAGTCCCATGGTAGCCGGTGACCAACGATTGATTTATACGCCATTCGTTCCCTCAAGATACTGGAGCCCATGTGCACCATTGGTTTGGAATCAGGGTTTTCCAACTCCCCTAGGTGGATCCTCCACATCCAAGAACCCGGTTAAAGAGCAGGACATTCGCTTTTCGTCCTCTCACTTTTGTGAACAACACCCCCGCCACGAGAAGGCAGTGAGTAGGACTTCCCTGGTAGAGGCTATATATTCGCGTGGCCATATGAGAGCATTTGGAGAGGGAGAGCGGACTCTCCCCACTCTCGGCCGCACCAGGATGTTTGGGGGCTGTGGTAATGTCTAACCTTAACCCACCCACGAAATTGAGTGAAACATCTCAACTATCGAAATAACTGTCATATCCACAAAACCGCTTTTGATACTTAAAATAATTGTTGAATTTATAAATTGCCTGCCTTAACTTTCTAGAATAAATCAATGATTAGCATTCCAAGATAAACTTTCAAAAGAATTCATAAAACTTAAAAAAAATTCCATTTATTCACAAGTAACTATTAATAGGCTCCAATTTGTTTTTTTATATTAAACTTGGCGGTCTGCTTGAACATCTGGGCTACCTGTTCCTATCACCTACACATTTTACCAACTTATCTATTTCTGTTTCTTTTAGCATATCATTATGTCTATTAATTGCATAACCTATTCAGGTGCGTTTCTGAAAAGTGTACAACCTTTTGTTGTACAAGTTACAAAAGTCCTAATCAGAGGTATCATGGTTGCTGGCAATATACAGCGAAAAGTTTACATTATTTAGATGTCGATTTATTGGACTGTTGACTTCTAATTGGCGATCACTCAGTATTTGTCATCAATATCGACCAAGAAGTAAGAAAATGGAAACATGTTGAAATACTTTGTACTGAGAATTCTATACTGTGCTAAAAATATGATTCTGAATAAAGCTAATAATAATAATTAGTTTTATTTTACAGGTAAAATTATTCGCATTCAACTCAACATATAATTTGTCCGATTCATGAAAAAGCTTCATTAATACGAAAAAAAGGGCATACTTAGTCTAGTGACGGATGAATAATCGAAATAAATATTGAATTCAAGGATTAATTTGATGAAAAACTAAATAAAACTTGAAAATATTCATGTTTTTTCCATCTCAACAAAATTTATTTAACATAAGTTTCCATCAGATATTAACGCAAAATATATATTACTTAAATAAATGTATACAGTCAATTAAAAAAATATCTAATAGTTAAATTCATGAGTCGGTTGAAACTAGACCATCATAAGAAGCCTGAAAGCACTGGATAGTTGTTTCTTCCTAATTTGGGACCCCTCAGCAGTACACGTCCACTATCCTGCACACAGGACTCCAACCCAGTGCTTCCAGGTTATCTATGATAGTCTAGCTTTAATGGACTTATAAACTCAACTATCAAATTAATACAGTCTCCACAAAATACCCCCAACCTAGCAACAAACTATCAATAATTTATTCCTCTAACTATTTGTAAGTTGTGTATTACCTTAGAAACAATTTTTTCACACTAATTTGAAAAGGAAATTGTTTTAAAATAGCACTATCTCAATTGTGTTTTTTTAAATTATCTAAGAAAATTGATAACTTCTACTTTTAATTTTATTTTGGAAAGGTTGGTTTAAAATTAATTATTTATTAAATTATGTAATGATAGTTATGTAATAATTAAAGGAAACAATTCTTACGAACTAGTTTTAAGAGAAATAGAAACAAAGGAATCTTATAGAAAATATTGAAAATATTGATTTTTGAATTAAATTATTGTTATGCATAGTGTTATTTACCGTTGCGATATAAAAATAAATAAATAATTTACTGAAATTAAAATAATATTTATAAACACTGAACACATGACACGCATTAAAGGGAGATAAAAACTGAAAATATAGCGGAAGGGGGTTTATTGGAGATTTCAGTATTTTCAAATTCGAAATCATGAGTCGATTGAAGCGAGACCATCAAGGAAAACCTGGGAGCCATTTTGTCCTATTGTGGGATTCGTCAGCATTGTGCATCCATGATCCCGCCTAGCAAGATTCAAACCCAGGACCTACCAGACATGCGCCAGAACGCTTAACCACTAGACCACTGAGATATCAACTCACTGAAGACCATTGGTGAACAATTTCCCAACTTCGTGGATTGGTTGAAGTTAGACATTAATACCATCAGATGCCACCTCAGTGGTCTAGAGGTTAAGCGCACTTGCGCAAGACTGGTGGGTTCCAGGTTTGAATCTCGCGAGGTGAGATCGTGGATGTGCACTGCTGAGGATTCCCACAATAGGACGAAACGACCTCCCAGTGCTTCCAGGTTTTCCATAGTGGTCTAGCTTCAATTGACTTATGATTTCAACTATGAAAATAAAGCATAACATAGAATCTATAACAATGTTTAGATTTATTAGTGTACATAACAAAGATATTTCGCCTAATTATTTGGTTAATTACTAATATTATCAAATAAATTGAAGAATACGACAATGGGCTAAATGATTTTATGTTTGTTGTGAGAAATTACTATGCATTTCCAAAATTCATAGCCTTTAATCATACATTTTAGTCATTCGTGAGTCTGAATCGTTTGCTTAACAGTTCTTTACGTATTATGTCAATGCCGTGCTTTTGATGTACCAAGAATCTCCACACCATTTGACAATGATTACAAATTCAATGTTATGTTCGCTACATACCATTTAAGAACAATCCTATGAGTAGCATCCGCTAAAAATTGACTATTGCTATGGTAAAATTACGTTAGAAGTAATATTATAAGTCGGGGAGCAGTAGCTATTTATTGTATCATTGCTGTGCTTTTTTATCGGCATAGATCTGAGACAACTGATGAAAATGAACCTTATGCTTTCAGATTGGGTGAGAGTGAGCTGGAGTTTTGGATTTCTAATATCCTTCAACTTGTAATAATAATTGTCATTCGAGAGTTTTTCGATCACTCATGAATCATGTTTTTAAATTTGAGTTTTAGTGTAATCAGGAGCGTGAATAGTTTGATTTATAGATGTTTATTTATCAACAATAAGATCTATTATAGCCTTGGGAAAAAAACGTTTTAAACTTAGTTGTCAAAAGCATACGAATGAAAAAGTATTTTATGAACAATAAGCATACAAAAACATTTTCTTAAATCTCACATGTACATTACAATATCATAACATTTAATGATATTTGACTGGTATGCACTGTTTCACTAGTCACTAAGCAATAAAATATTTAATGGTTTCAATAGCGCCAAATTCTTTAGATTTCTTTGATTTATGAAATAATGAAGTAATGATTACTGTTTGCTCGTTTGTTACACTAAATCAATTATAGCAGTTGATATATAATGCAGATAAACTTACTATATATCAAAAAATTCTGCGAACTGTTTGATACTTCAAAGAAAACAATATCTTCATTTAAAAGATCCAATGAATCAAACCGAATATGAAACGAGAAGAATGTGACTTCAGTTTTACGAGTAAGTTATTTGGTTTGAGTAATTGGTTTGATATTAGTCTTTGCTACTAGGGATAAACTAATAAATTACTCAGGACGTCACCATAGTAAATATGTATGTTAAATGTTGTTCGGTTTACAGATATTCCAGTATTTTAACTGAGTTGATCTAAAAAATGTAAAATGTTTTGATTATAGAAAGATGTTATAAAAAACGTTTTACATCATACTGCTGACTTACTTATGAATTTTGATTTTAAACTTACACCACTGCATTTCGTAATCGGGATAATTCTGATTTTCTTTGTTCAATAATGCAAAAATGGACAACTTTGTAGTTTTTTCCAGTGCTTTTCATCAGGACTAAATAAGAAAGTCAAACGACTCAAAAAATAAACCTACTTGGAATGTTAATTAGGTTAAATTTTGAAGAAAGTAACGTGTGTAAATTCATTTATACAAATAACAATTAATGTGTATTAAAGGCAGCATACCATGCCAAAAGTTAGTTATTTTACTCATGACTACTTAATCATTAAAGGGATGTGGTGGTGAATGATCGTCAATCAGTGAGATGTCTTTTATTATCACACAAGAAATTGATTTTTCTCAAAATAAGGTTGAATTTTGACATTGAAAAGTAAATAAACCAGTTATTTCCTAATATTTATTTTAAAGTCTTTATAACATAATGTTGTTTTTCATGTCAAACCAGTTAGGAAATTGATAAGCATATGTATATACACTTGCACGAAAGTCAGTAGTTGATGTAGATGAACTGTTGTAGATTTCAATGACATTTATTAGTCTTCTGACAATTTATAGATAAATTCACATTTATTAACAGGAAGATTTACATATATATTTATCTTATAGATCTAGTTAACATTCATTTCAAATTTATTAAAATTTGGGGTTATTCAACGTGATACGAGTTTCGATTTCTGTGTATTGGTTTGACAAACCATTGAAATTAGGCAACTATGGATGATTGCATAGAATTTATCAAGAGTGAACATTCATGACATTCATATTGACTTAATAGTTTTATAATAGTCATCCATATTCATGAAAGCCTTAGTAATTGTGATGTAATCAGGAGATGTTTTGTGGAGATTTCAGTATTTTCATAGTTGAAGTTAGACATTAACACCATCGAATGCCGGCTCAGTGGTCTAGAGGTTAACTGCTCTGGCGCGAGACTGGTGGGTCCTGGGTTCGAATCTCACGAGACGGGATCGTGGATGCGCACAGCTGAGGAGTCCCACAATAGGACGAAACGGCCGTCCAGTGCTTCCACGTTTTCTATGGTGGTCTAGCTTCAATTGATTCATGATTTCAACTTTGAAAATTGTGATGTAATTTTACTCAATCCAGACATGCTTTTCTTTAAAAAATATTTTTAATTATGATAAATTTTAATGATTTGTGATTCTACTAGAAAAAGAAAAAAAGTCAAGTTTTACCAATTAAATTGATTTCTATAGTTTTATGACAACTCGTTTTATTTGGCTTCCTTGCCTTCATCAATGAACAGATCTTATCATACTGATTATATATATAGTCATAACTTTTCAATGGAAAATTAAACTATTATGTCAGTAAACTATAAACCCATTTCATCATGTCTTTATTGAATATTCTAATGTTTGATATCTTTCTCTTTAAATCCAATTTATCATTGGATTATTTATTACACGCAAACTGTAAAATTATAAACTAAAAACAACATTCCGACGTAAATCATCTTCGGGTAGTAGAGTAATAGAAAATTATATTTCTCTTAACGGATCATTAAAAAAATGAAAATTATCAAGATAAATTAAAGTCGAATCTTTTTCACTGATTCATTTTTCAAAATTAAAAACCCTTAATGATACAAAAAAGAACCTTCAATTCAATTTAAATAAAATTAATTTTTACTCTTTTAGTTTGTTGTGTATCTATGTATTTGTTTATCATTGCTAATCAAAAAACAAAAAAGATGTTTTTATTGTCAGTCTGATCACATATTGTTATATCCCGAAGAGAATTATGAATGGTGGCTTTGGGGACTATTTATGGAACAATATGATACGTATATTTCCTATTGTATAATTGCTAAGTAACTTAACTATTCATATTCATGTTCCTTTTATTATGAGCTTTATTTTGACCCATAGAGTACTACCGTACGATTTGCTATTCCTGAGTTATCCCCAGTGTATTAATTACTGTCCCCTCTATTCACAGCTACATTTAGCCAAATCTTGTATAAATGTTATTTTTTTTGTTTTATGGTACGATGTAGTCTGTTTGATTGGTATATAAACCCAGTGTGTTTGAGAATATTGATTCGTACTACAGAGGCTGCTACTGGTGTTCTGGACGTAACCGGCTAGGCTTGGCAGAAACAGGACCGACAAGTACTCTACAGTGCGCAGATGGGTTTCATGTGTCACTGGTCTGATCGATAAATCGCTTCTCTCTAGTTGGCAGCATCGTCATGTCATATATAGGCGAGGCACGCAGGACATACAAGTTATAGTACATATGTGGTTAACTGGTGAATATTACTGAAGTTGTTCAATCTTATTACTTTTAAATAGTAAAATAAACATTTTAAAATTCTGACCAAATATTTCACGCTGTTATTTAATCTCTTTGCAATAGTTCAGTGATAATACAAATGAAATAAAGACCATTTTGATTCGATTAAATGTCCCAAAGAGTTGGATAAGTCAATTCGACTTATCAGGTATGTATAGACGTAAAAACCAGTTTCGCGCAACTTACCATGGTTGGATATGCAGTATTTCAAATTGAAATAACTTCTATAATGTACTATCGAATCTATGTTATAAGATATGACTTGTATGATTTAAATTATGTAATGGACTATATATTATTTTTCTATGGTAAACTCTCCACTGATTGGAACGAAATACTAATTAAAATACTTACTTACTTACGACTGTTACTCCCAAGGGAGCATAGGCCGCCGACCAGCTTTCTCCAACCCACTTTGTCCTGGGCCTTCTTTTCTAGTTCTATCCAGTTCTTGTTCATTCTTCTCATGTCCGTTTCTATTTCTCGGCGTAATGTGTTCTTTGGTCTTCCTCTTCTCCTTTGATCTTCAGGACTCCATGTTAGGGTTTACCTTGTGACGCAGTTGGGTGCTTTACTCAATGTGTGTCCCATTCACTTCCAACGCTTCTTCCTGATTTCTTCCTCCACTGGAATCTGGTTTGTTGGCTCCCATAGTAACTTGATGCTGATAATGTCTGACCATCTGATCCGAAGTATCTTGCGTAGACAGCTGTTAATAGAAACTTGAACCTTCTAGATGATGGACTTCGTAGTTCTCCACGTCTCCGCCCCATACAGTAGGACTGTCTTGACATTTGTATTGAAAATTCTGATCATGGTGTTGGTTGGAAGTTGTTTTGAGTTCCAGATGTTCTTTAGTTGTAGATATGCTGCCCTTCCTGCTTTGCTAATCCGCGTTTTCACATCTACATCTGACCCACCGTGTTCATCAATGATGCTGCCCAGATATGTAAAGGTTTCCACATCCTCCAAAGCTTCTCCGTCAAGCGTAATTCGATTGGTGCATGTTATATTGTATGGAGAATCTTGTTTTTACCTTTGTGTATGTTGAGATCTACTGCTGCTGAGGCTGCTGCTACACTGGTCGTCTTCTCCTGCATTTGTTGTTGCGTGTTCGATAGAAGACCCAGATCATCTGCATAGTCTAAATCGTCCAACTGCATCTTGCCTGTCCACTGTATCCCGTGCTTCCGCCCAGATGTTGACGTCTACATGATCCAGTCAATCACCAGGAGAAAGAGAAAGGGTGAGTGTAAGCAACCCTGCCTAACACCGGTCTTTACTTCGAACGAGTCAGTGAGTTGTCCTCCGTGGACGATTTGGCAGTTTAATCCATCACAGGAATTTCGTATGATATTGACTATCTTCTCAGGCACGCCGTAGTGTTGAAGAAACCTCCATAGTGTCGTCCTGTCCACGCTATCACATGCCTTCTCATAGTCGATGAAATTGATGTAGAGTGATGAATTCCATTCGATTGATTGTTCCACAATGATCCGTAGAGTTGCGATTTGGACTGTAGACGAGCGATCCTTACGTAATCCAGCCTCTTGGTCCCGAAGTTGGGTGTCTACTTAGTCCTTCATTCTGTTTAACAACACCCTGTTGAAGACTTTTCCTGGTATTGAGAGAAGAGTGATGCCCCTGTAGTTATCACACTTGCTGAGATCGCCTCTCTTTGGAATTTTGATCAGAAGTTCATCTTTTCAGTCTATTGGTACTTGTTCTTCATCCCAAATCTTACTGAAGAGGATGTGGAGTATTTTTGCAGCTACTGCTACACTAATTAAAATACTTCATAGAATTCCTTCTTTTTTTCTTTAGATTAATTACATCGAAAAATATTGAAATATAATTAATCATGGTAAAATTTTAATATTTTTTTATTCTCTGAATCTTGATTACAATGAAAAATTAAAAAAAGATACGATATTTATAGAATAAACAGACTCATTGTATGAATACGTATTAGAATAGTTTCTAAAGTTATTAGCTGAATTAATAATAATCAGACACCTAATTAATATAAATTCAATGTTCATTTTCATATGACCAAATTGAATTTCTTTGTAAAAGATTAAATACTTTATTATTAGACTTTGATAACACTTTATTGTCTCAAAACTAGTATTTTCAATGATTATTAAATCATCAATATAATTATATTTTAATGATATCATTGTTGAATGAAACGCCAGATTGGATAAGTTTGAACACTTATTTGTTTCATAATTATAGAGAACTTTATTGATGAAATATTAACTGTACTGGAAATTTTTTTTAAAATTAATAGTTGAGTTCATGAGTCAACTGAAGCTAGACCACCATGGAAAACCTAGAAGCATTGGATGGCCGTTTCGTCCTGGTGTGGGACTCCTCAGCAGTGCGCACTCACGATCCCACCTTATATTTTCATCACAGTTAAACAACTAAACTCCGCCTGTAGCTCCTCTGGGGGTTACTGCCGGTCCCAAGCCCGGGTAAAGGAGGAGGGTTGGGTGTGGGGTTAGCGACCCCATCCCGTAGAAAATCAACTCGCTAAAAAAACGCTAACCAGAAAAAATCATTCAAACCATTCAAACTCTGCCCTGGGAGTTGAAGGAATAATTATAACGTCTCATGATGAAAGCCGAGTTCCTTCGGAAGTCATGAGGCCGATGCACCTTCTTACAACCAGAGCGACAATTATTATAGGTACATGGAATGTCCGAACAATGTGGAAGACCGGAAGAGTCTTCCAAATTGCTGCAGAAACGAGAAAATCAAACCTGGAAGTGCTCGGAATCAGCGAAACACATTGGAAGCAGGTTGGACATCAACGACTATCTTCAGGGGAACTTCTGTTATACTCCGGTCATGAAGAAGAAAATGCCCCACATACACAAGGAGTTGCATTGATGCTGTCTAGAAAAGCACAAAATGTACTTATTGGATGGGAATCTCATGGACCAAGGATCATCAAAGCCTCCTTCAAAACAAAGAGAGAGAGCATTACAATGAACGTCATCCAATGCTATGCGCCGACCAACGACTACGATGAAGACGCTAAAAACCAATTCTACGATAGGCTGCAGTCAATCTTCGAGAAGTGCCCAACCAAGGACCTGACCATTCTAATGGGAGATTTCAATGCCAAGGTTGGAAAGGACAACACTGGATACGAAGACGTCATGGGACAACATAGACTGGGAGAAAGGAACGAAAATGGTAAGAGATTTGCAAACCTATGTGCCTTCAATAAACTGGTCATAGGTGGCACCATATTCCCACACAAAAACATACACAAAGCCACTTGGATTTCACTGGATCACACTACACAGAATCAAATCGACCATATCTGCATCAACAAAAAGTTCAGGAGGACGATGGAGGATGTGAGAACCAGAAGAGGAGCTGATATAGCATCCGATCATCATTTGCTGGTCGCCAAGATGAAACTAAAACTCAAGAAGCACTGGACAACGGCGCGGACAACTTCACAAAAGTTTATTACGGCCTTTCTTCGAGATGCTGACAAACTCAACAAATTCAACATAGCCTCCAGCAATTGGTTCCAGACCTTTCATGATCTACTCAATGGAGAGGGAACCACCATGGAGAACAACTGAAAAGGTATCAAGGAGGCAATCGTTTCAACATGTCAAGAGGTTCTCGGCCAAAAGAAGCACCATCACAAGGAATGGATCACTGTTGGTACACTGGATAAAATTGAAGAAAGGAGGAACAAGAAGGCAGCAATCAATATCAGCCGAACAAGAGCGGAAAAAGCCAAGGCACAAGCCGAATACACATAGGCGAACAAGCAAGTGAAGAGGAGCATCAGAACCGACAAATGTAAATATGTGGATGATTTAGCGATGACAGCGGAAAAGGCTGCATGAGAGGGGAACATGAGACAACTGTATGATACAACAAAGAAACTTGCTGGAAATTACCGTAAGCCAGAAAGACCAGTGAAAAGCAAGGAAGGCAAAGTAATCACCGACATTGAAGAACAACGAAACATGTGGGTAGAACACTTCAAAGAACTCTTGAATCAACCATCTCCACTGAACCCACTCAACATCGAAGCAGCACCCACGGACCTCCCAATCGATGTTGGCCCACCAACAATTGAAGAGATCAGCATGGCCATTAGACAAATCAAGAGCGGCAAAGCAGCGGGACCAGACAACATCCCGGCAGAAGCACTGAAAGCAAATGTAGCAGCAACTGCCAAGATACTCCACATCCTCTTCAGTAAGATTTGGGATGAAGAACAAGTACCAATAGACTGAAAAGATGAACTTCTGATCAAAATTCCAAAGAGAGGCGATCTCAGCAAGTGTGATAACTACAGGGGCATCACTCTTCTCTCAATACCAGGAAAAGTCTTCAACAGGGTGTTGTTAAACAGAATGAAGGACTAAGTAGACACCCAACTTCGGGACCAAGAGGCTGGATTACGTAAGGATCGCTCGTCTACAGTCCAAATCGCAACTCTACGGATCATTGTGGAACAATCAATCGAATGGAATTCATCACTCTACATCAATTTCATCGACTATGAGAAGGCATGTGATAGCGTGGACAGGACGACACTATGGAGGTTTCTTCAACACTACGGCGTGCCTGAGAAGATAGTCAATATCATACGAAATTCCTGTGATGGATTAAACTGCCAAATCGTCCACGGAGGACAACTCACTGACTCGTTCGAAGTAAAGACCGGTGTTAGGCAGGGTTGCTTACACTCACCCTTTCTCTTTCTCCTGGTGATTGACTGGATCATGTAGACGTCAACATCTGGGCGGAAGCACGGGATACAGTGGACAGGCAAGATGCAGTTGGACGATTTAGACTATGCAGATGATCTGGGTCTTCTATCGAACACGCAACAACAAATGCAGGAGAAGACGACCAGTGTAGCAGCAGCCTCAGCAGCAGTAGATCTCAACATACACAAAGGTAAAAACAAGATTCTCCATACAATATAACATGCACCAATCGAATTACGCTTGACGGAGAAGCTTTGGAGGATGTGGAAACCTTTACATATCTGGGCAGCATCATTGATGAACACGGTGGGTCAGATGTAGATGTGAAAACGCGGATTAGCAAAGCAGGAAGGGCAGCATATCTACAACTAAAGAACATCTGGAACTCAAAACAACTTCCAACCAACACCATGATCAGAATTTTCAATACAAATGTCAAGACAGTCCTACTGTATGGGGCGGAGACGTGGAGAACTACGAAGTCCATCATCTAGAAGGTTCAAGTTTCTATTAACAGCTGTCTACGCAAGATACTTCGGATCAGATGGTCAGACATTATCAGCATCAAGTTACTATGGGAGCCAACAAACCAGATTCCAGTGGAGGAAGAAATCAGGAAGAAGCGTTGGAAGTGAATGGGACACACATTGAGTAAAGCACCCAACTGCGTCACAAGGTAAACCCTAACATGGAGTCCTGAAGATCAAAGGAGAAGAGGAAGACCAAAGAACACATTACGCCGAGAAATAGAAACGGACATGAGAAGAATGAACAAGAACTGGATAGAACTAGAAAAGAAGGCCCAGGACAAAGTGGGTTGGAGAAAGCTGGTCGGCGGCCTATGCTCCCTTGGGAGTAACAGGCGTCAGTAAGTAAGTAAGAAAAGAACTAGTCAAAAATAATCAATCAAAATAAACTCCAATACTTTAAACCGTTTTAAATCAAAATATACCTTATACAGTAAAACGTGCCAGTGTTCATACTTCAGTGTTGCAAAGTACACTTCAGTTCATATGTGATTACAAAAGCAATGAATTAAGAGGATAGAATCATATTACGTCATTTTTGTTTTAGCAGCATAATATTAGAAGTAAAGATAATCGATTCACAAAACACTTATAATTTTGATTATTTCCCTTAACAAACTTTAACCTTATTGAATGGTGAATAAATTTCAGTCTGGCAGGTTATTACATATATAGTTGTGCATTCATGTCTAAAGAAATATTAAAGAAATATAAACGAAATAATTTTTTTAAAAACGTTCCTGATTACTTTGAAGTGCTAGTCAATGCTGAAAAAAATTGAACTATCCGTAACGTTAGTTCAAAATTTAGAACAGTAGGGGTTCTTGTGCGGCCTATGCTCCTCCACGAGGGGTAACAGGCGTAAGTAAGTAAAATGTAAGGCGTTCTTGTAATGCACCAGATCTACCCTCATCTTTGTTCACGAAAACATGTTCAAACTCTTATTTCACTATGGTTATAACCACCCTTTCTATCTTGTATCCTAAATGTTATTATGCGATACCAATCAAATTCGTAAACTATATTTATTGATTCAACGTACCTCCAGTTTATAACGGACTATAGTTTGTAAAAACTGCCTAAGTATACGATTATACCGCTTCAGTAAATGACATCGTCAAACAGAAATTTTTCTTTACTAACATAATGAGTTTCGTTATTTAACCGTGATCAATTCACTTCCCTGTGATACTATCTCCTATATATATATGCCAATGATTGATGTGTCTACTTAGCAATCATTAGTGTTGTTGTTAAGAACAGAATATATATATATATATATATATATATATACTTATTTCTGCCATTATCATCGATAAAAACAATTTTGTTTACATAGTACATAAGAGAATTGCAGTTAATTATGACTTAATGATGCATGAAATTTAAAAGCAATTAAATCTATCTGGTTAGATTATTTTGTATCTAATAAAATATTCCCTGGTAACAATTAAAAATATGCTCATTCGTCTTAACAATTAATTTCAATGCTGTTACAGAAATGAACACTGTTTCAATGTTAACACACATTTTAAGAAATGAAGAAATAATAACAACATTAGGATCATCTTTGTATTTTTTTAATGTAATCATTAGAAGTAAAAAATAGAAAGTGATCAGTTAGATATAATATTTTCCTACAGTTATCAGCTTAAAATAATTTGTCGACGTTTTAAGAGCTGAAACTACACCATTTACTTACCGTTCACTTATCTCACTTGAACTCCTAGTAATGGTCTTTGGTCAGAATGGTGTCAGTTGCCACTTAGTATTGAATCCATTTTTAAAATATATTTATATACGCTATGCAAAAATACTCAATTGCACTTTTGATAGTCCTTCCACCAACCTGTTTCAATCCTTTTGTTAATATCTGTATTTAAAAACCATGAAACATTCCCACAACCAGTGTGTTTGATATTTCAGATTGTTTTATCAAATAGTCCACAATACCTTTAATGAACAACCGTTTTGAAAAACACAATATTAATATTTTTTGTATATTTGACAATTCTGGAATCAAAAATATTTTAAAATAAACAGCGAAAAATTGTGTGTGAATTATTCTTTTTTCCGTTTCTCAGATTGTATATAACTTCACATTCTGAAAAGAAATTAGTAGAATAGATGTTCGTTTCATCTTATATATGAGTCATCAGCTAACTGTACCTCCATCTCACTGTCATTGTTCATATCGTGACTTGAAACCGGTCCATTTGGCTTAAAATATCTGGCGCAGTGAATAATGAAGACTGATCATATTTTAGTCAACAGTATTAACGACGGAATAATTCGCAGCCTTTTCAATGAAAATACGTTTCCAATCGAATAATTATCTCTTGAAATGTAACTTTTAATTTGATTAACAACGAAACTAATTTGACACATCAATAATAGTTAAGATGGTGGTTGAAGGTAGTCACGGAGCCTCAATTTCCCCAAGATCCCAAGTACACCTTACTGATGAGCACCAAGTAGGACGAAACCTAGGTCCAGGGTTTCCTATTGACTATTTTCAACCACCGTCTAATCTCAACATAGTGTACGCGATGTCGAGTCACCTAGATTGGTGGCCACATTTCAACTTGATCAGTTGGATTCGGTCAGCACTAAGAAGGACCTGATATACGTGACATTGATCACTACACTACTCCGTGATCAATCAATTGTAAATCAAGAATATTTTTCAGTTGCATTGTATTTGAAAACTTTTAATTTTCACATTATGTTACTTACTTAGATAATTCACATAAATTAAAAATGATGCGAGTTTGTAAGGGCATACTTCAATTTTATGGACCGGTTGAAGTTACACATTAACACCTTCGGATACCGGCTTAGTGGTCTAGTCGTTAGGCACTCGCGCGCAAAAATGATAGCTCCTGGGTTCGAAGCTCGCGTGGCTGGATCGTGTGTACGCACTACTGAGGAGTCCCACAGTAGGACGAAACGGTCTTTCGGTGCTTCCAGGTTTTCCATTGTGGTCTAGCTTCAATTGATTCATGATCTCAACTATTAAAGAAATAATAACAGTGTTCAGTTTTAATTAACCAATTTCCTAGAGCTAATCCATCTGAAGTGTAGGCAAAAATTGGTATAGGACTATTAACAAAGAATGACAAATTATGAGAAAAACTATAATGTACTGAACCAACTTTTTTTTGAGAATTTAAATTATCAACAAATGTGTGATTAAATAACCTGAATCTTCAGAATTATAATCATAGTGATCAATAATGTCTACATATTCATTTTGTGCTCTTCACAAGTACTGGAAATAAGTATCATAGAAAAATATGTAAGTCATTTTATTATATTATGAAAAATACTACTAAAGTTTGATTGTAGGGAACACTTGAGTTATTTGAATATTTTCTTATTCTGTTTTAAGAATGCATTTCGATGTAACGTGGTTATCTCCTTCCAGTATTAGTTCATCTCAATAATTGTCTCAGAATCCCTGATAGACATATTTTTCATTCATATATATCCATGAATTTACATGAAAGGAGATGACTATAAATAAAGTTTATTTATGTCTATGTTTACCATCTTAAACACAAAGAAATACTCAATTTTCACAACTTTTTAAAATTAAGTCCAAATCTGAGTTTCCTGTATATAAATTGAAACACATAAAGACTAATACTAAACAGAAATTTCATTATTTATTTACTCAGCATTAAAACAAAATGAGTATTAATTATAATAGTGTAGAAAAATTGACAGTTATATACAATAAATTTATCACACCTGAATCTATTTATTATTACAATTACATCTAATTTTGAATAATAACAATGGAAAACAAAATGTATATCTCTATTGAAATTAGAGTGAGAACATTTTCTTTTGTTTTTTAAAAGATAACTATGTCTTATTATTATTATTGTTTACTATGTGAATACATGATAAGGGTTGCATGTAAATGAACTCATGTATTTTTTTTTTGGTGTTCTATTAGATACACTTGTTTACACCTGTTTAAATGTTTTTCACCATGGTAAAAAGTCTTATGTATACACAAAGAATAACTCATAGGAAATAATTTAATCAGCTTGTAATTTGGTTTAATTCAAAAGAAATACAATTGGATATTATGTTAAAATATACAAAGTTAAAATATAAAATAAATGAAATCAGGTAAATATTTAGAAGCTTATGTATTCTTAGTGTTTAACAGAAAGTTTCATAATAAATACATTCTTCTTTTATTTAAAATATAATAGAATTTACTATTGACTTAACATTATTGAAAAGTGATTTAATTTTTAAGTTTAATATGTAGTTTAATATAGATGAATGTAAACTTGATCTTGACTGACTGCTGTTTATATTAAACCAGACGTTTATAAGTATTTGAAAATACTGAAACAGTTAGTAAACAACTAGACCACCACTGAAAACCTGGAAATACTGGACAGCTGTTTCATCCTAGTATGGGACTCCTCAGTAGTGCGTATCCATGATGTAGAACGCGGGACTCGAACTCAGGATCTTTGATCTAGCTTAGATGGACTCGTGAATTCAACTATTAAAATACTACAATATTATCATATTCCCATACTAATAATATGGATTTAAGTGTATTTTCATATGATGTACAAGTTTTAATAAAATCCCACATATGTCAAAATCAGTATAAGCTGTACGATATAAAACCTAATGAGTTTTTAAAAAATATGCTGAAAGTCAACTTAATGAGATACTATGTTCAACATCATTTATTGTCATTTCATTAAGAAACGGTGATAGTCCAAATCGGAGTTACAAAACTTTTGTCTAGCTTAAATCGACTGATGAATCCAACTATCAACTTTTCACATATCCTAGTCTCTGGATAAAAAGATAATGTTAAGTATGTGAATTTTAAAATGACATTAAAATTGTCAAATGTAAAATTATGTAAATAAAAAATATGTAATCATATTCAGTGGAGATTTTAGAATTTAATAATTAAACTACTGAAGCTAACTGATCTTAGTTCAACAAAAAAGAATTTTTTATATATAGTTGAAATCATGAGTCAATTGAATCTAGACCACTATGGAAAACCTGCAAGCACTGGACGGCCGTTCCGTCCTATTGTGGGACTCCTCAGCAGTGCGCATCCTTGATCCCGCCTCGCGAGGTTCGAACCCAGGACCTATTTATTTAATCGATTTTCTGATTTCTAGTTCTTCTCCAAAATGTAAATTTATTGAATTTGATTGTAAAAGAAAATGAATAAATATTCATCAGTATTTGCTACCATAGTACAGTTTAGCTATAATTGTGAGTTGAAAAATATAGTTTCGTTCACTAGTATAGAAAAGGATTCATAAAAAAATATGTGTCATCATCGAAAATTTGATTATCGATCGAAGGTCTGTTGTCAATTAGAAAAAAATAACGATTTGATATTAATTGTCAATAGTGGGTGAATAATAAAGCTTCTTTTCCCGGTAACGACCTACTGAGTTATTTTCCTATCAATATTGAGCAACACAAAGAATTTACCTTAACGAAAATGTATTACAGTTTCAGGTGTTTCATTCTGTTTTTTGGATTTATTCAGTGTTTACTTTGTTTTTTGCTAGTGAATTTGATAATATTAAAAGGTGGAGAAATTTGAGCTAAGGTTACATAAAAATTTGGAATTAACTGCTATGTTGACGTAGGATAGTATTTTATGTGCAGTACATGTGAATCCGTTTGCTGTGTAGCATAGTTTGCATTTCTGTTCTTTATATTATGCCAATCATATGAGTCAAAGTGCATTATTATTACACGTTCGAACATTTTGAATAAGTGTTTTAAGGGAATATTCTGTGCCAAGTTGATAATCTATCATGCGGTCAAACACCATAATACATAAGAAGAAATATTTCAAAGTTTGTCATTTTCAATCTGTATTGTTTAAGAGAAATGTAGAAGAATAGTTTGATTTTCACTAATCAAATCTTTTATGGTATATCGAATTTGTCAAAGACATTCGCTATTAGAAATACATTGAAGTTGAACTTTTTACACTATAGATCAGTGGATATATAGTAATTATATTCATGCCATCATCCATCCATTTATGTCAACAAGCCATTGAACATACTGTACTGTTATTTACGTACACAAACTTGAAAAACTCATCCATAACAATTTCTAAAGATTTATCGAATATGTCATTCCATACTTCTTTTAATTCAGTAAACTAGTAATTAGCATTATTGATTTGTTTTAAAGATGACTAAACAAAGAAGTCATCTTACTGGTACATAAATATCGTTATACTGAATTGTACGTTTACGAGAGAAAACATGTCCTTACAACAGTTTGATATAATGGATTTTTTTTAATATTTGACTATTATTGGGAACGTGTGAAGTTGACATTTATTTTCTTATTGTCATATAATGAAAAATAAACTAAAAACATTTACCTGTCTTTTCACATTATCAGATATAAACAGAATCATTTATTTAACTATAGAAAAAACTCGGTAGATAAAAGGTAAATACTAGAAAAGTAAATCTGAAATACTTTTAAAGTACTTTTGAAATATTCATCTTTTAAACGTTCGTCAGATCAGCAGTGATAAAAGTGATTGACTGTCAATATTTTATTCTTTGAATGTAGATTATTTCATTCATTTATTTACGCATATAATTTGAATGTTTTCGGGTTTGTTCTGTGAACTAATGATGCATAACTTCTTAAATCATATAAACAAATAATTTGTTTTACTCTCCCTTACATAAACTATGTCTGTGATACCGATAAACTTTCTTGTAAGATATATTAATCAAGTATTCTACCTTTTTGTAATTTGTTTATATCCCTGTGTTATGTATTTCATCAAAGCTGGTAGATAATATTATTGTTTGTGTGGTCATATAAAGTCTCAAACAGAATAATATTAAAGTAGATAAAAACTTATACACTCATTTAAAATATGAAACTTACGAAATGATTGAACGACAAAACCTCCATTTGTAAAGCTTTTATAACAAACCGCACAAAGATGTTGTTTTTAAAATTTCAGTGATAACTGTTAATACGAACAGTGACCAAACAGATATGTTGAATTGATAAATCTGAAATTTCTTATCTAGAAACTGACTAATACTGACTTTCCGTCCACAAATAGTAAGATAAATACCATCAAATTTCAAAGTTCAATATTTGATTTTTTTTGTTCTGTTTATTAAACTTTACGGAACGCAAAGTGTATTTATTGATATAGAGTGCTTCCATGTTTTCATTGGTGGTCTAGCTTCAATTGGCTCATGAACTCAACTATGACATAGAGTTATTTAATCTTCTCGAACGTGATGGATATGTGAAGATAAATTTTTATAAATGTATTCATGAACGTATTTTAAACTATGGAAACTATATATGCTTAAACTGAATATTCAAGGGACAGAGTATTCGTCATCTTGTCTCGGTTAAATGTGAGAACATTTTGCTTAAAATTTATACAAAGTAAAAAAAAAATTGTTGAAACTCTTTGGACATTTTGACAACTTTCCACCCTATTAGGTTTTCACATAAATTGAACATTTCTTTTTTCACTCTTTACAGGTTATCGAATTACGGTTTTTCTTTTTGACTATGCTACTAAAATATTTATAACCTATACCTGTATTTCACAAACTAAACTATCTTAGAAATCACGAATAGCGAGATTTTAAAATAACAGACTACCATATCAACGGCACTGCGTCAGCTAACTGACTCCCAATGCTAAATAACAAGGACACATAGAGTAAATATCAAGCACCATGAAATTAATATTTGCTGGCTACAGTTATTCCATTGTCAATGGCTTTAATTGCCGCTACGACTTCGATTTCTCTGATCACTGATCTATCCTTAATTTATGGAAAGAAAACGTTGTCTTGAACTAGTTCACAGTCTTGACGTGCTAGGTTGCTTAGTACAACCATGGGACTTGTAACGCGTGGGTTCGGTTTGTGACTGAATGGCCTTGAGAGCGAAAACAAACGATCCCATCACTGATTGGTTGGCAAGCGGAGAGAAAAGGCGGTTTAGAAAGAATTCTATATTTGATTTATTCTTGATTAGACCAAATTACAAAATTCATATGAACATATATAGTTGACAGAACAACAACCCATAGGGAATGAGAATAAAGTAGTTATGTCCAAACTAAGACATTGAAGTAGAAAAAATAGAATGCAAGAATAACATTTAAATAATTTTGGAATGAAGAAGAATACTACATTAATTTATGGATCAGTCAGGACCTCATGATTTATATGATAAAGCAATCGTCTAACTGGATATTTGTAATTTTCACATTTTGATTAGTGGGGAAAAACGCTTATCATCGCTTCTTCACTCATCTCTTCATACCAATAAGTTTGGAAAGGTTATCTGGTGTAATCATATAATTATTCGACATGTACACGTAAAGTTTTATTAATATTAACTTCCACTGTCATATATTAAGGAACACTGAAAATTATCAGTATAAGAAGTAAAAAAAGTAGAAAAATTTATAAGGATTCTAAATTTTATTCTTAATTCTCATCACTGTGAACCATGAATTTTTCGTTTCATCACTTTATTTATCTTCAAAAATTGGTTAAATTAAATATAAAAATATTCAGTTCGATTCCAGTTTCTTGAGCATTATTAAAATTTTATCGTTATTAAATAAGATAAATGAACTTTATTTTTACTCATAATCATATATCTTTTATAAACACTTATTCTTAACATTTGTACTTATACTCAACCAGTAGAATTCAACAGGATCTGTTGTGAGATAATAATACACTGAAGATTGTGGGGGCCATTTCGTGGAGCGGTTGGAGTGAGACATGAACACCAATGGATGCCACCTCAGTGGTTTAGAGGTTAAGCACTCAAGCGAGACCAAAAGGTCCTGGGTTCGAATCCCGCGAGCAGAATCGTGAATGTGCAATTTCGAAGAGTCCCATACTAGAACAGGACGGTCGCTCAGTGCTTACAGGTTTCTAATGGTGGTCTCGATTTATTTGACTCATGAACTGAACTATTTAATTACTACAACCTCCACAAAACCCCATTCTCATATATTCATATGTTTTTTAATTGTAGAAATGCGACCCCTCTTTTGCCAATCTTCGCCTTTACATCTTTATCAGATCATCTTTGTTCATCAATGCTTCCTAGGTACGTGAATGTTTCCACCTCTTCTAGAGTTCCTCCATCAAGTGTGACTGGATTGATGTTCTCCGTATTGTATTTGAAAATCATGTTATTTCCTTTGTGTATGTTGAGACTTATTGATGCAAAGACAGATTACATGCAGAATATTAAAATTCTAAGCCTTGAGGTTTCAATTTCAATAAAATTCTTTAAGAAAAGTAAATGCTTATTAAATGTTTTTCATGAATTATAATAGTTACATGTTTTGTAATATAAAACAAATCATCAACCACTATTCATCACTGATTCAAAATATGATTATAAAATCATTATTGTATAGAACCTGAACCAAATGCTTATTATCTGAATTCATTGATGATAAATGTTAATTATTTATTGCATGATGTATCGTCAGATGTTAATAGAAAAAAAGGAAAATATAGTAACGAGTGATCTAGTAATACAGTATATGGTGAGATGAATAACTTTCTGTAAGCATCACATCATATATATAACAGGAACAGTTATGTATTTTTTACTCAACAAATGAAATTTTTCATTTAAAAATAACAAAATTATTGTATTTCATTTCCGTACTAACTCGAAAGCTTATCTCTGAATCGAAAGGCTATACTCTCGATTGCTACCATTTCAAACAATATAACATTCAGTGTTCACATATATATGTTATGAAGGTATTCGTAAATAGTTTTTTTTCCTTTTTTAGTATTAAAAATAATACCGGAAATTAATCCATCAGTTATGAAACTGTTAACACATAGAACTTACTAGTTTGTTAGTAAAACATCGTCGATGATCGAATAATAAATTTTATTTTATTTTTTGAAAATTAAAAAGAAGCTATTTTGATTAGACGATATGTGACAACCTGATTGTCACTCATTCATACAGAAAACTGGGTTATGAAGAATAGTTTTGTGGATACATTCATTTTCAAACATTATAACAACTTATCTAGTTTCTATAGCGTTTTCATAGGAAAGATAAACGGAAGTAGTATATATATATATATATATAATGCTTAAATGCATTGATAAGCAGATAGTGAAAGGATATTCAATATGTATCCATCTCTTTGTAAAGGAACTATGCTTGTATAATCGAAGTCTATCAAATAAGGAAATAAAATTTTACCTTAAATTTATGTAAAGGCGGTACGATTATACACAATATTTTTATCTCTGAAATCAAATTTATTCTGCTTCTTATTCTTGGTTAAAGTCAGTTTGTGATATGAACTATTGAACTTATCAGTTTAACGAAGTCTATTAAACATATTTTTTAGCTAGTTATGTTTAAGATTCTATTGCTGTTCACTTGGTATTTTTTAATTTACTACGTTCTGATGCATCGTGCTTTGTTATTGAATTCTTAAAGAAAATTCATCTGAAGAATAAACATTCAACTTTGAGTTAGAAAAATTCAAACACTCAAACTTTAATGGCTTGGCTATCATCCACATTTTATACTTACAAAATTTTGAACAAAAAAGCCGTATATGTCCATAAGAACGATAAGAAAACAAAATAAATGTTATTTCCAAAAAAATGCATGCTCAATGGTATGTGTTTTTCCACATTGTTGTCTTTTTGGATCAACCTTGACGAAACAACAGCCATTAAAAAGTAGGAATTTAGTCTAGTTTAGTAGTCACTCATTTTCTAAATTATTCAGGAAAAATTTTACAAAATACGAGTAGTAAGCTGTTTTGAAACATGAAGACGTAAACAAATTATATTTCCGCTAATAAGAAACATTTGATTTATCATACTACATAAATAAAAAAGAACAATGAACAATATGTATATGTAGTGTATATAGAATTAAGGCTATATTGTGGAAATACGCACAATATGCATATATGCCAATAAGAGACTGATCAATCGCAGCCCTAAACATCAGTGGGAAGATTCCAATAAACAATACCAAGTGAATTTAAACATCACCCCGTTACACAAGCTATCAGAAATCAGTAGCTAAGTGGATAAAGCGATGGAGTTAGAAGCGAAAGGTACATCCAGCTGACGAGTCCGAAGTAGAACGAAACGCACGTCCTGGATTCCATTGCTAGCCACTATCCATCTTTGCTTATAATGCTTGCGAATTAAGGCTATATCGAAACAATACGCACAGTATGCATATATGCCAATAAGAAAATGATTAATTACAGCCTTAAACATCAGTAGGAAGATTCAAATAAACAATACCAAATGAATTTATTTTTCAGTTTGTTATCAACTTGTTAAATTATAATTAAGTCATGTTATCTGAACCAAAGTACCATAGTGATTATTCAAATAGTTGATTAAGTTTCCTGTTTTTGATACTTTGATTTGATTAATTAACAACAAATCAGTTCACTAATTTCATACTATCTATATAGTATCATTAAAGATATAAGAAAACATTTGTATACCAAAAAGCAGAAAGCATAATTAAATTCAATTAGGTTATAGGATGTGGATTATTTCAAGCATATGGTGATCACATGGTAATTTCAGAGGATAACTTTAAATAGTTTTTCATTTTATAGTTATAAATATTTTAAAAATCTGATTCAAAGTTATTCCTTTTCTTTTTCTTGTAATTAGACGCATGTATGCCAGTTGAAAATGAACAGATGTCTAAATAGAGTGTGAAGAGATCTAAAGTCAAAAAATTCCAATTATACCATTTGATTATGATCACTTCACATAGATATCCAATAGCAAACTCGTATAATATTTTCAGTGTGGATACAGTATCATCTTCGAAAAAAAGAGCAGGTACTTTTCGAATGAGTCTCAGGACATAGTAGTTTATGCATTGTTAGACTAAGCTGTATTGTAAGATTTATGAAAGACAATGATATAATCCGTTATCTCTTTGTCGTTTCTTATGAGAGCTTATGTTTATCACTATTGACTGAAGAGAAAGGTAATAATTCGATCCATAAAATACTAACTATCGTTTACTGACTTCATCATAACATAACTGTTTAATTCATTATTTCTATAATAAATCACTTCTACTTTAGTTGTATTCATATCCAGATCAGAACAGACAATAATCAAGGAGAAGCACCAGCTGATTTATCCTTCAAAGAATTGGTTTTCAGGTATATTTAGGAATAGCCGTCAGATTGCTATAAACATTACCAAACACTATACATCTAAACATTGTTAAACAATATAGTTATTTACAAATTTAAGATATATTTAAACTGTACAGTGAAAAGTTATGTGATATATCTTAAATCCTTCATATTATGTGAATGTCTTTCCTAAAAACTGATACTAATAGTTTCAATCAAGAATTTTATGCATTATCTACTAAAACTTTTAACTGACACTTTCAAATAATCCAAATGATTTTGTTATCAGAATCAAATATATACCACTTAACAATGATTATTTGTTAACACTTCATAACTAACATATTAGCAACAGGAAAAACAACAAATACTATACTTGACTGTGATGTCTAAAATTGTTATCGTTTAAAAATTCCATACCACCAGAAATATAATGAAAAAAATCCATAATGTAATTGTCTATTGATTCAAGTACACTTCATATCCTAAAATATATTTTTACAAGTTGATTTAAGTAAAGTCTTGTTATTTTTAGTAACTGAAGTAGAATAGAAGTTTTAGGAGCATTATGTTTGATAGATGTTTCAAGAAAGAATATCCATTTTTTATCTAAATACGAATACACCTTATATATATATATATATATATAATATTAAAACTATATGATAACATTAAACTAATTGTGAATACCAATAGCTGAATCCATTAGTTGATTTGAGCTAGATCCCCATAGAGAACCTGAATGCACCGGACGGCCATTTCGCCTTAGCATGGGACTCCTTAACAGTTCGCATCCAGTCTCGCACGCGGGACCCCTACCCAGGACCCTCGGTCTCGCTTGCGAACGCCTAACCTCTAGACTACTGATCCGGCATCCAAAGATATTAATTACTAACTTTAGTCGATCCATAATCTTGTACAACCCCTCATCCATTGTCTCAGGTGAATAACTGTCTCCAACCGACACGGATCAGACTCTATTGTTCATGGTTTCTTACTAAAGCTTCAAGATATCTACCCTAAAGCTATTCACTAGGCAGCACATTCTGATAATAATTATGAATAGTTTTATTTTCATAGAACACTTGGATCAAGTAGCTCATATCAGTTGTTTATCTGACTGTAAAATTATAAAATCCGTAAAATTCAGCGGTCATTCCAAAACGAGCAGTGAACATGTTAATGTTCTGAATGTAAGGAAAACATGATTCTTTAAACGTTTGGTCTTTTTTTTAAAATTAAATATTACCATCATAAATAAAATCTTCATACAATCTAAATGCCTAGTGTTCATAAATGATTTGTTATAAACTAACACTCATAAGCAATCTAATCGACTAAATTAATTTGATTTGAGAGTAAAACAACTGGGCTATCGATCGACTTCCAAGAGAAATGTGGTTGAGTTAGTAGCCAGAGTATAGTTGTTTTTATCCTGTTAATTCAATGTTTAGTCAAAATTTTAATTAACATTAGAGAGAAAAATTTGTTCGATCGATAAAATACGAAAAAGATTTGGTAATAAATGAAGTGTCTTGGAGCAAATGAATTTACAAGAAAATATAGAATAAAGTGCAGAAAGTTGTTTTTGAAAATTACAAATATCAAAGTATTATGAAAAAACCTGTCTTCATCAGCCTTACATAAAAAAGGAATGGGATATGAGGTAATGGTAAATGAAGTATAAAATTGACAGAAAAAGAAATTCCATTCCGCCTCAACTAGTTTCAACATGTAATATCGAATTCTATTTTAACTAGTTCAATTTATCTTCAGTTATATTTATAAAGCCACATATACTTGTTATAGTAAGTATGTAGGAAATACAAAGAAACGGTTGTCTACAGAGAGTTTTTAATGTTTTTTGAAATCTGTTTCTGAAGGAAATCAAATTGTTCACAGTTGTAAACCACTAAACATCATGAATAGTGAACACAAGTTGCATATTAGAAAGCCGCTCAAAATAATTTAACAAATGATAAGACCTAATTTATTTGACTTTTCAGACACTATTACTATCGAGCGGTTTAAAATCGACTTATGGACATAAAAAAAATCAAAATGAAACTTATACTTCTTAGAGAAGTATAAATGCATTGACATAACTTTATTTATTAAATAAACTTTCAATTGTCCACTGATGTTCATTCATGACATTAGTTATACCCTAACTATATGGCTCAATAATATGAATATTTATATACAACTTACTTAACCATAAGTAGCATAACCATGTTTAAAATAACATAACTATTATAAATATCAGGTTGTGGAGATTATAAAATTTTTGATTGAGACCATGAACCTATTGGTGTTACAACACCTTCGAAATCCTTGAGGTTAAGCGTTCGCGTGCAAGACCAAAGGCCCTAGGTTTAAATCACGCAAGCGGGTTCGTGGAAGTGAACTTCCGAGGAGTCCCACAATAGAAAGAAACGGTTGTCCAGTGCTTCCACTTTTTCAGTGGTGGCCTAACATCAATCACTTCATGATCTCAATCTAAATGATTAAAATAATTTATAAAGTAACTGAATTCATAAAAAAAATTAAAACCAAATGTGTTTTATAATAGTAAACTAATTCTTGAGAACAATTTATGTGAACTAATATTCTTTTCTCTTTTTTTGGATCAAATTAATCTGGATTAAATTCAATATCGGATAGTTAAAGTAAGTAAGCATGAAAATAGTTTTATTTTTGTTTTGTTTTTGGTGAGATACCATTTAAATTGTAATTTGAAAATGGAAAATACTTGTTCAATTTATATTTTTGTTGTTGCATCATTTTTAAAAAAGAAAAATTTGGATGAATAAATATTCAAGAAATGAGTATGTGAGCAGACAACTGTTTTCAATAACTTCATCACTAGGCTCTACAGTTAGAAGTCCATAATTATTTCATTTCAAAAAATGGTCAAGCGCTCGCGGGACTGGTAGGTCCTGGGTTCGAATCTTGCGAGGCGGGATCGTGGATTCGCACTGCTGAGGAGTCCCACAATAGGATGAAACGACTGTCCAGTGCTTCCAGGTTTTCCATTGTGGTCTCGCTTCACTTGACTCATGATTTCAACCGTAGAAAATATTTAATAAAGGTCAAAATGACTGAACACTTTACTCCATATCATTTAGACCTTTATAACGACCTTTCTAATTTATAGATAACACATTTTTAAAGTATATATGTTTCAACAGATGCAAATGTTCACCTTTTTTAACATATAACATTGTCAAATTAATTAATACATGCCTGATTTTGGCCTTTATAAAATATCATAAGTGTGAACTTATAACTGTAGAGCCTGATGATGAAGTTATTGAAAACAATTGTTCGCTCAAATATTGTTCATTTTTGAATATTCTATAAGGGTTCTTTAAACTAATAAATATTTCTTAATAAATAAACCTTATAAAGATACCCATTAATAACAATAATATACTTTATAACTACGTCTGAATGATGATAATGAATAACATTTTGTTGGCTGGAACTCTGGGAAACGTTATAGATAAACAAGAAGGATCTGATGCAGATGTAAAGGCGAGGATTGGCAAAGCAAGGCCAGCATTTCTACAATTGAAAACCATATGGAACTCAAAGCAACTGTCAACTAACTTCAAAGTGAGAATCTTTAATACGAACGTCAAGACAGTCCTACTGTACGGAGCTGAAACGTGGAGAACTATTACAACCATCGTCAAGAAGGTAGAAATATTTATAAATATTTGTCTACGCAAAATACTCAACATTCACTGGCCGGATACAATTAGCAACGGGCTTCTGTGGGAGAGAACAAACCAGCCTCCAGCTGAAGAGCAAATTAGGAAAAGATGTTGGAAGTGGATGGGACAACCATTAAGGAATTTGTCAAACTGAATCATGAGGCAAGCCCTTACTAGGAATCCTGATGGGAAGCGGAAAAGAGGAAGACCGAAGAACACATTACACTAGGAAATAGAAACAGCTATGAAAAGGATGAATGTTAACTGGAGTGAACTGGAAAGAATTACCCAGGACGGGGTCGGATGGAGAATAGTGGTGAGCGGTCTATGCTCCCCCATGAGGGATAACAGGCGTAAGTAAGTTAGTAAGCTGGAGCTCAATTCCATACAAAAATGAAGGTAAATGCTATAAAATTTCCATGTTCAGTTGCTTCACATGTTGTTTGATGGAGTGACTAACAATCCACAGTAATATATTTCGGTGAAATCACTAGATATCTGTAGTAAATTAACATATCAAACCTCTTGACCGTACGCCATTTTTAATATCTTTTGAATACAACATCGGCAATAATGAATAAATCAAAGGAAGTTGATGTAAGTTCAATCAGCTTCAGAAAATCATTTACGCAGAATACTTGGTCATACACTCACTGCGTCAGGCAAAAGAACAAGGCTGAGTGTATTACAAGAATTATAATTAAGCTAACAAAATCTACCCAAGATCAAACAGTGACGCCAAAGTGACCATTATAACGATAATTGTGAGACAATGAGTCCAATATGTACACCAATAAACTAAGCTAATTATTCAACAGGCATCAAGTCCTTAGAAAAACTATCTTCGAGCATAACTGTTTTAGACAAAATCTTTCTTGTGTTTTAGTATACAAAGCGACATTTATGTAAATAAGAGTAGTAACAGAATAAAAGTAATCAAGTTAAAGATGGTCTCGTGACAGAACATTTGTATTAATTGTATAATATTTCGTTATATGGAGTATTATTAGGAAAAATGGCTTAAGTTTATTCATTTTATTTGTTCACGGAGTTGTGAACAGTTCTTTCTAACAATTATTAAAGAAGAGTTCGAATCTCGCGAGGCAGGATCGTGGATGCGCAGTGCTGAGGAGTCCCACAATAGGGCAAAACGGCTGTTCAGTGCTTCCAGGTTTTCCATTGTGGTCTAGCTTCACTTGACTCATGATCTCAACTATATAAAATTACTAAAATTTCCACGAAATCCCCTTCTGATAGAGTTAGAATTGTTTGGTTGTTACGCTTAAGCATAAATCTGAACTATTATCAAACTATTTCTACATATCAGTAACAAATCTTAGATCAAATGAATTAAGTTAACTGATTAAATACTTAGTTACAAGAATACCATGAGGCCTTTCATAATTATTATCATTTCGTAAACTAAAATAGTAAAGTGCTTTTTCTCTAGAAATATAATCACAAAATGTCACATT
Organism: Schistosoma mansoni; assembly: GCF_000237925.1. Classification (NCBI taxonomy): domain Eukaryota; kingdom Metazoa; phylum Platyhelminthes; class Trematoda; order Strigeidida; family Schistosomatidae; genus Schistosoma; species Schistosoma mansoni. The sequence continues at coordinate 8,934,668 of NC_031498.1, forward strand.
CAACTCATCATATTTGGATAATGTTGTGTCACAGGCGTGAACCTTATTTAAAATAGGTGAATAAATTTCTTCACTTTGATATTCAACCACATGTGGTTTTCCAGCAGTATATCTTTAAATTTAATCTAACCATTTCATGCTCTCATTAATGTAAACTACTGCAGCAAAGTACTATATAGTTGAAGTAAATATCACTACATTTTGATTTCACTTCCGAATTTACAATTTTCGTAGTCAAAGAATAATAGTTAAAAATAAAATAGTACATGCTTTCAGTAAGTTTATGATACGTTAAGAATATTAATTCTATTATGGTGTATTCATTTAAGCTTTATACCTGAATGTTTTTAACCTATCACAGGAACCATGATTTAATAATGCATTGAATATATTTGCATTTACATATATTTGGCTTCATGGAGCTAAGACTCTATAAACTCTGAAAATAATGTATCATATTTCTTTCAGTGTAAACAGAAACAATACTTATCAATATGAATTAAACATGCTCAAACAACAGATAGTCAAATGTAGGCTCATTGTGTGACAAAGTGTGTACTTGTTGTTACTTGGAAGAAATATGTAGGAAAGAGTAATTTATAATTGTTTTCTGATAGTTATACAACTTACTACACGCTCATTGTGTAAGTTGCACCGAAAGTTCTTTTTCTATAAGTTATACTTATTTCATCGAAACATACGCATCACATCGGGCAATTGAGGATGCCTTAATCTTTCTTTATTGTAAAACAAACTGTAAGTAAACTGAAAAACAAAAGTAATCAATTTATTTTCCGAAAATAGTAGACCAATGATCAGCGTAAGTTTAAAAATAAAAACATCATCAATCCAATAATCATTACAACTAACTGTTTATTTCATATCGTTAATAAACTCCTTTCAAAATAATAATAATAAAATTATCTCCTCCGACATTGGGCTTCCCTCATTTTTAAAAGTTCATGTAAATAAATCTATTATATCTCAGTATTAAAAATTCAACTTTAATCTCCTTGCATCTGTCTATCAATAAAACTTTCCATCAAAATGTTTTCTTGATGAATAATGGTTGCCGGTTACATGAAGTATTACAGTATTCTTCACTTAGAATCAAGCCAAATATTTGTGTTACTATTTCAAATCCTAACGCACTAATTTACCAAACTGATGAAGTTCATTGTATAATCACATAATTCTACTTGACTCAACAGTATTTGCTTAGAATTATTAGTTAATTAGCAATAATCATTCATCGTTAAGCTAGTATCCATGCAAACTACTAACATAATTACAACCCTCACATAGTTAAAGCATTTTGATTCGGTGAATTTTCAGCTTCTTTGGAGACTTTATGCCCAAGAAACGAGGCTACAACACAATCTAAATAGGAATGAATTTTTTAGAATATTTTGTTAAGTCATCTATGTGGAGCTTTATTTAAATCCTCCTTCAATCAATAGTTGTGTACTTTAAGCTGCTAATAAAGCACATAAGTATGCCCAAAAATAACATAATCAATGAGTTTTTAGGTATCACTGCCATCGTTGAAATTGATAGTCTCAAATAAACTGAGCATTGAGTAGGAAGCTTATTTACTCTGAAGAAGTGACTTAAGTTAAGTTTTGAAACGTAAGAACTACAATTTTTCTAGTCATTGGGATATAACAAAGAATACGTTTAATAGTAACATAATTGTTTTAAACGTTGCACTAAGCTGAACTGTAATAGTGAATGTAGTTTTTAATTTCAGTCTTGTCATAATCATTTCCTAGTTTTTTTATACTTTACAAATGTTATGCTATATTATTGAAAGTTTTTCTCCTAGTAAAATTGTTATCCTTACATTAAATGCGCAATTAAGCAGAAAATTAAAATTACCTTAACCAGTGCATAAAGAAACAATTTTTTTCCTCTGTATATACTGAAACGTGAAAGGGAAGGAATCATTATTTTGCATGATAAAAACAATTTGTTAAATTTTTTTAATCATTTAAGCAATTAGCAGGTGAAAAGAAAAACCTGTGAAAATCTATTTTTTTTCAAACTCAAGGGACTATTAATTGTGTCTATTAATGCTTAGAATATACAAAACATTAAATGCAACAGAATAAAAAAACCTGTTTTCATCACTAAAAGTAAAAGGTTTGACAAAAGAAAATACGATAAAAAAAACTGACAGAAATGCGGTTTTAAGGAATGTGTGATTATATAATACACTTGCGCACAAGTAAAGTGTGTATTTAACTATTCTGTTTTAAAAAACTTCATTCCTTTTCCGTTCTAGATCAGGAGTACTTTTGTATTTAAAGGAATAAAGGTTGGTGTGAATATATGAATAAACTTTTTTCTTCGTCTTTATGTTTGTTGTATTTTTCCTTCTAAAACATACTTACAGCTATATCAGCTTTAGGATAGTATTGGTTATTGACTAAATAATTCATGATTTCAATCAATGGAAAACTGCTGAATTTTCGTTTAAACATGGTTTTGTCTAATTTTAAAAGATATCTTTACAATTTTCTCAGTGTAAACACATAATTAAAAGGTAATAACTTGTGAAAGCTATCGAAGTACACAAAGTACGCAACGTCAAACAGAATGAAAATATGTAATTAATAACATACTGACTTTAAGTTGATAAGTATGGATTTATATCTGTGACACAAATTGATATTGACCTGATTTTGAAAACCGAGAGACAGATACATCACATATTGACTAATGTTTGCTATAAAATAAGTTATTCTTTCATTTATCATAGGTTTGTTACTTAAAGCTGTTTCTTTACTCTGAATTCTCATCATTTGCATTATACTTATTAAAACTACAATAACTATGGGTATCGCTTTGCTCTTTTCAGCTTTTGAATGCTCTTAGTTTTCATCAAAAACGCTCTTGTTATAGCTCTCTCAATCATTTGTCACGTTCTTCCGACCCATCTGAAAATTTTATACCCAAGTTATTATCTCTATTTTTCTCACTAACAAAAGACAAAAGAACATTTTCATTTGAGATTATTTGTTGTTCGTAGAAATCCTTCTGATGCGGTACACAATCACATACGAGAATTATAATAATATCAACAATAAATCACCATAAGTAATAGAACATTATAAGAAACATAAACCATTAAAATCTTAAATCAATATAGAAATATATTAGTTCACTTTCACTATGATTGTTCTTAAACGTTTAAGTCGTTTCATCTCAAACTCGTATTTAATATCTTTAATTTTTCTTTTGTTCAAAGTAAACAAACTTAAAATTTGGATACCTGAAGAACAACTTGAGCAATAACCTGTTTCCAGCGTCATCATCAAGTTGGCATTCCCAATGAGCTATAATTGTGAGTGAAATGATTGTTCATATTTTTTTGGTTTCCTATGGCTCTTCTTTCTATTCTCTTTACTAATGAAAAGTCTAAAAATGAACATAAACCCTTAAACAAAAGTTTTTTCAGCATAAAATGTATGGCTCTGACGTCAAAGAATTATTCATTTGGGTTGTTTTGATAGGCTTAGTTACTAAATGTCAAAATATTGTTCCTCACTTTTAAAAAAATTAAATACTTGTTTTCATACAATAAATACAATTTTTCATGCCTATAACGAACATCGTATAACAAGCACATTAAAAATGTTTTTTCCATACGCTAAGAAAAGTTTAATTGTCTATGTCTGACATTAAATCCCTACAGATATAAAGTAAGAATTACCGTAAATAAACTGAGAGCTTTTAAAGGAGGTGAAAACACTACATTTCTGTTCATTAAATGCTGCGTTAGTTCGATCCTCCTATCTCTGTGTTTTTAATCTGAATCAGGAACACTCTGTTTTATTCGGTAAACTTTGATCAAATGGAGTGATACAATAAATAATAATAATAATTTAAACATTATAGTTGAATTATCTTGAATTGCCTATTATTTAGTGAGTAAAACATGAAGTTCCGTTTGTAAATGGTAACACAACACGATAGTAATGCCCACTAAGTGATTACTTGATTGTGATGAATATAACTTCTAGTTTTATTTCTCCATAACAACACTATTTATTAAGATTCAGCTTGGAAAGTCATCTGGTTGACTGAAAACGTGAGTTCACTTTGCTATTAAGTGGCTAAAGACATTCATCAGAAGGATTCGTAATTTTGTTACATTCTAATTCGTCACTCGTTTTAGTAAATAGCCAGCCATAATTTTGAGTTACTTAGATAAATGTTCAGTTTTAAAATTGATTGAAAAGCTTCTAACCACTAAGAACTGGATAACATGACACCGAATACTCCAGTTTGATTGTTTAGGGAGTAAATAAATCAGTCCCATGTAAAATCCGTCGTAGACTTGGTGAATAAATAGTGGCATCTCTAAATAAGAGAGGTTATCGCACGAGCTCTCATCTTGTGTAATGCATCAGCTCTATCAGAATGGCACACAAGAACCACTATTAATTAGTTCTTCTTAGTGGGTAAAACGATTGAACTATTAGCAGTAAATCAAGTACTTACAGACAAAAAAACAGAAGTCTACAATTAAAACATAACATTCTCCAAGGTAGGTAAACTTCATTTTTATTATTAATTCTTATGAATCATGCTTCCGGTATACTTTGTCGTTTCAGAAATATTAATAAAACATAAAGTCCGTGATGAAAATATTTTGACAGCCGATTCAATTTTTCGATAAACAAAAAAATGTGAAAGAACTCTTTGAACTATTTGAAACCAATTAACAACCTAGGAAAAATTGATTTTCATTTTGTTCCCTAAATTTATTTAAACTTATTAATGGAACATTTTATTGGAAACTCATTTCAATTACGCAATCAAAATCTATCATATAAAATTACTTGTAGATAAATGTGTTACACAACTCAAATATTACTCGTAATTTATAATTATTTTAAATATAATCTAAAGATTACTATTGAGATGGGATAAAATTACAAGATGATGTAGAGATTTAGAAATTCGATTTTTCAATTTAGTTGGTTTTCATATTAATTCTCTGTTGCTTTTGTTTAGAATAATATTATTGCATAATTGATGAATCCATAGTGATTATTCGTTAGGTTGACTTGTAATCAGTGTAATAATCAATTTTATTATTTCTTAATGATTTTACATCTGTAACTAATAGTCATTGAAATTAGTCTGATATAAATAATTTCTTTTGTTGTCTAGATTGAAAGAGATAAAGCCGTTGTATTAAAGTTTCCAGATTCTACAAATCTTAATGACTCGAGACAGGAATAGAATAAAAATGAAGACTGTTTGTTGATAACAAATGTAAATTCTACTCACTTGATTGTATTCTGATCTAGTGTAAACTTTGTCTACTATAACTATGCACAATACATGGATAGTGGCTAGCAGTGGAATCCAGGACGCGCGTTTCGTCCTATTTGGATTCCACTACTAGCCACTATTCATCTTTGCTTACAATGCTTGGGAATTAAGGCTATATCGAGGCAATACACAAAGTATGCACATATACCATTTAGAGACTGACCAGTTGCAGTCCTAAACATCAATGTGAAGATTCAAACAAACAATACTAAATGAATTTGTGCATAATACTTTTTGTATTGATTCTATCCAACACTTATTTTTGTATTTTCTTTATTTTAGTAAATTTTGATATTCGTTAACGAATCATCAAATGTCAGTAAAATCGACGTGTTAATAAATGTATTTGGTTGCGGTGATGGTTGTGTTTTTCGAGGTGTGCACAAAATCTACTTCTGCCAACAATCTTGTCATTGCTTTGTGTAACACGAACCTGTGTTTTTCCATGTTCAAGTAATAAATCTTGCAGTTATAACAATTCCTATTAATCACTTAGTTTTAATGAGCTTACTTCTATTTAGTGTCTCCATGTTTATAGAATATTCATACAATCTGTATTCAATTTATCATGATCAAAATCCATTATCTATGAATGTAAAACGATTTTAAATCACTGAGCTTAATTTCATAAACATTACTTGCAACTAAGCGCACATACAAGTAACCTTTATCATTTTATCAAAATACTGCGAAATTGTGGACATAATTTAATTTAAACTTTATAGTTCGTTAATTTTATAGCTATCAAACGGTAAACCACTTTCAACTTTTTTCTTTATTCATTTTACACTATACATTTGACTGTTTGAAAAAACCCGTACAGGAATAGACAGTTATTGTGGGAGACTAGAGATATAAACTTCTTGCTAATAATCGTTTAACAAAATAAAAGATTTTCTTAGTGCCTGAATAATACCTATGTAACATGTAACTAGATGTAACCTAAGTTATTTTCATATTGATTTTGATAATTTATGTATAAAAACAAAAGATTTTATTGTTTTTTTTAAAAAATTCTATCAGTTTAACATGAATGTTTAAGACCTAATAAATTAAAACGATTTAAAGAAGAAAAAAAGCAAAGAAGATAAATGCTTTCCTATCATGAATTCGATTATCACCATACAATGTTCACATAACTTTTAATTATAAAAAAAATCACATTTTTAAACATTAAAAATATAGGCGCTAAAACTTGAACCGAATTTTTTTTTGAATCTCGAATGCCGAAAAATAATGATTTGTGTTCATTTTTCTTTCCTTTTTTTGAATTTTTTTTATTCAAAGTGAAAACAGTATGGAAAAAAAACAACTAAAAACTCACCTAAATATTTTTTCAGTCTATTTTAGTTACTAACAAAGTTTTTTTCCGTTTTAAATTCATCATTTGAAACGAAAAAGAACATTCATTGAAAAACATTACACTGTAAAGAAACATTATGCAGGACAAAAGAAATAGGAGAAAATATTTTACAATATTTTGACAAGTAGTATAAAACGTAATAAAAAAAAAGAGAACAAGATGGTTGTTTAAAATGTTGATTAGTCCATTATTATTATTAGACATAGTTGACTAGTCATTTTTAACCTTTTAAAAGTTTATCTGAAAAGAAAAGATTAATAAATATATAAGACATTGAAAACAATTGTGTTGTTTGTATTATGTGGTTCAATGTAATTAAACAATGAAATTGCAAAGATTCTCTTATTCAAAAGTGAAGAGAAGTTTGTTAGCTATTTTAATTGTGTCATATTGATGAATGTCTTTTTATTATTTAAAATTATAATTTATGTCTAATAGTTTATAAATGAAACTCTGCATGTGAAGTTAAATAATGAATGTTCTATTCTTATAATAATTTTGAAATCTTTTTCAATGTATATTCTGAATCAATTTTGGACAAAATATATAATTTATTATACCTACTTACTTACTTATGCCTGTTACTCCTCGTGGAGGAGCGTAGACCGCTTACCAGTATTCTCCATCCAACCCCGTCCTGGGTAATTCTTTCCAATTCTCTTCAGTTAACATTCATTCTTTTCATAGCTGCTTCTATTTCCTAGTGTAATGTGTTCTTCGGTCTTCCTCTTTTCCGCTTCCCATCAGGATTCCAAGTAAGGGTTTGCCTCGTGATGCAGTTTGGTGATTTCTTCAATGTGTGTCCTATCCACTTTTAACGCTTTTTTCTAATTTTCTCCTTTGCTGTAAGGTGGTTTGTTCTTTTCCAACGTAAGCTGTTGCTGATGGTATCCGGTCAACGGATATTGAGTATCATATGTAGACAATTGTTTGTAAATACTTGTACCTTCTTGAAGATGGATGTAGTAGTTCTCCACGTTTCAGCTCCGTACAGTAGAACTGTCTTGATGTTTGTATTGAACATTCTAACTTTGATATTGGTATTTTATTATACTGGTACTATAATATTCATCGTCATGACTTTTTACATCAGTATTACAAAATATAGAAAAATACAGTCATACAATAATGTCACTAACATTTGCTGTTGCACGTCACTAGTGTTATAATATGGTAAACTTTTACAAAAATGTCTAAGAACCATTCCATGATAAATTATACTATTTTTAGATTGATGTACTAGTTGTATACTGGAAAAATAACAATATGGGATGAAAACTTCTGAAATAAATTGTGTTCATGAATTATATTTGGGATGTGAAGTAAAAAGAGATGATTATTATTAATGAAGTAAAACTTATTCTGCTCTACCGTCTAACCAGATTCATAAATATGCCAAAGAATAATTCCCAAGTTAAACCATATCAGTTTAAGTATAGATATTTAATTGCTTTTGTTAATCAGGTTATTTTGATTGAATCTAGTGAACTATATCTTTACATAACTATGAACATTACTCTGCCTTGATGTTAAAAATAGAAAGTATAAGTCAATTATTAATTCCTGAAATCTATGAGAAACTCCACCTGTAGCTCCTCCGAGGGCTATTGCTGGTCCCAAGCCCAGATAAAGTAGGAGGGTTGGGCATGCAGTTAGCAACCCCATCCCGTAGAAAACCAACTCGCTAATAAAATACTAACCAGTTTCACATCTTGAAATCTATGAGAATTCTCTTTTGTATGGAAAAAAAGACTTTACATAAGACTGAAAACTAGATTCAAATTTTTCAATTTTGCCCATCAAAGCTTTCGATCAAATTAATTTTGTAAGGTAACTTAAGCTAGACAAATAAGATTGATAGGAAATAGGGAATTCAAAAACTCACAATGGCTAATATAAATTTCATTTCATAAAATAAAAATAACAATATCAAAATTAAAACTGATATGTTACAATCAAAATATTTTGACAGAAAACGTTTTTACTACCGCACCATACACATATATACATAAATACACACATATATATTTAATCAGTTACTGTGAAGTGATAATTCGAATTGTCAAACAAAATCATCCCAACTTAAAATAAAATTTTCTGAAGTACAATAAACAATACAGTTGAATATTAGAACCAACTAAATTATTAGTTTTAATACAAAGTACTAGAAAATCAACCATTTAATATGTATATTTTAGTGGTTTACAACAACTATGTTATATTGTGGTGATGATAATGTCTACAAATACTAAATTTGTATTATTTTGATGCAACAAACATACTGCCTAATTTCGCCTTTGGACTAATGATATTATTTCTGTCAGTTATGTCATAGCTGACAAGTTATGTTCAGTAAATTTCACCATAAGATTAATGCTTTGTCGATTCGCATTCAGACAAATACGTTTTTTGTGGATTAGTTTAAAATAACTGAAATGAAAAGATATAGTATAGTATAATAGTAACTGAATAGACACAAAATTCACTAACTAAAATATTTACCAACGACACATGTATTCCTCAAAACGAATAAACAAAGGCCCGCTCACAATTGATTGATCATTGGGTGGTGATCAATGTCATGTATGTCAGGTCCTTCTTAGTGTAGATCGAACCCTATCGATCAAGTTGCAATGTGGCCACCAGTCTAGGTGACTTGACACCTCGTGCACTATGTTGAGATAAGATGGTGATTGAAGGTAGTCGATAAGAAACCCTGGACCTAGGTTCTGCGCTACTTGTAAATATACCTCATTCCTAGAGGAGGTCAGTCGCGGCCCGAATAGCCCAGTGATAATATCTCTGACTGTCAAGCTAGGTGACACGAAGTCGAATACGTCACTGAGCATCAGTAGCACCAAGTAGCACGAAACCTATGTCCAGAGTATCCTGTCAACTATCTCAAACCATCATCGTATAGGCCTATTCTTATGTGATATATATATATATAATATATAATATATATATTGTCTCTAGTGATTCAACCTTAAAGAATTCTCATTATTATTAAAGTTAACAAAACCGTCGAATATCCCCTTTTTAACTATCTACTATTTAACAACATAAAATCTGAAAATATCAGGGATAATAAGGAAAAAATATTCTATTCTTCGTATTAAAGTGTTGTCTTCTCAAAAGTTTTCAAGCTACCATATGTTATTGTGCATAACAAATAACGGTAAAGATATGGGTAATATAGCTAAATTGATATACTTTTATGCCAGAAGTTACCAAGCTCTTATAAATGAAAGCATTATCGAGTCGATTTTTTGGTAAAAAATATTATATTCAACATGAAAAGATTGCACTTGGCATTACAATTATCAATTTGTTTACTACAATAAATAATAATCATGTGTCTGCGATACGTATGTTCAATAAACCTTCAGGGAAACTTTTTATCATAAATAAGTCTTTTCATTATCTAAGACATAAAAACATCTGAACCTTACTACACGATTATCTATAGTCTTATAGTAATGGCTAATCGAACAATAGTGGTCCATTTTATATAACCACCAAGTCAGAAATTCAGAAATAATGTCCACTAGCCTACCCTGAACTATAAAGGAAACTTTGTGATTGATAGCATTATTCTGCATAAATACTAGGATAGTCAAGCCCCCAAATGCCCTGATACAACCCTCTCGAAATGCTCTCACATGGCCATGCGTATACAGCCACTGTCAAGAAAGTCGTACTCACTGCCTTCTCACGGCGGGAGGGTTGTTTACGAAATTGATAGGACGAAAAGCAATTTTCAGGCGCTTTAACCGGGTTCTTAAACATGGAATGTATACCTAGGGAAATTGGAAAACCCTGATTCCAAACCAATGGTGAACATGGGTTCCAGGATCCTAATAGAACAAATGGCGTATGAATCTATTATTAATCACCAGCTACCATGGGACTGCATCTCATTACGTTGCTCCATTGTGTGGTCAAAGTCTCCGGGTGTGGCCCCTCAGGAAAGCCACTTGCTTCGGTCTGGGCACCCAGGCAGTACCACAGTTCTCACACAAATTATTGATAACTGCTAGTCTCGTTGTGATTGTGTGGCGCATATGTATTTATTGTCCCCTTGTACCAATGTTTATGTGTTCAAATAAATAAATAAATATTCATGACCAAAAGTTTTGAAGAAGTTGATTAAAACTGTCAATATTGACCATAATTTTTCTTGCTAATAGTCTCAAAATAAATCGAGTTGTAAGGGTTCTGAAAAACAGGGTACCCTAAAGGTACAAATGTACAGGAGTCCTATATTACAACAAAACACATAATCAGAAGGGGTTTTGTGGAGATTTCAGTATTTTCATAGTTGAAATCATGAGTCAATTGAAACTAGACCACCATGGAAAACATGAAAGCACTGAACGGACGTCTCGTCATATTATGGGACTCCTCAGCAGTGCACATCCACGATCCCGCACTCGCGAGATTCGAATCCAGAACCTTTCAGTCTCGCGCCAGAGCACTTAACCTATAGACCACTGAGCCGGCATCCGATGGTGTTAATGTCTAACTTCGTGGATGCGCACTGCTGAGGAGTTCGACAATGGGACGAAACGGCCGTCCAGTGCTCCCATGTTTTCCATGGTGGTCTAGCATCAAATGAATCATGATTTCAACCATAAAAGCACATAATTATTACGAACACTTGTTAGATTTCATGAAATGTGATATAGCCTTAATACAGTATTACATTACTTTTGATAAATGCCATTGTGAATTGTTAATGTTTTTTCCCAGAATAAAATAGCCGACTTTCTAATTTACTCAAATAATACTTTTCATTATAAGTACAAGACATTCACCTATTTATGCTTCTATATTTTGTTACAAAATGTATGGGATAATTTTAACCTTATAATTAATACATAGTATATCTGAAAGATGTTTCCGACTAGTAATGGACTATGTACTTTATACGAAAGAGTACTGAGTCATCTTTTCTTATATACTAGTCATCCATGCAACTGTAATTAAATCGTTTGTAATGTAACTCTTTATTTGGATATGATTACTGTTTGAATAGACTTTTACTTCTCTTTTCCTGTGAGTACAGATTTTATACATCAAATGTTTAAATAATATTTAGTTAGATATTTGTCTTTTATTTCTAGTTGTACTTTATAATACAATTGTAGTATATAATTACTCTATTGTGTAGTAATAAGGAAATATAAGCTACTAATTTATTTCAGTTCAACAACACTTAGCAACAAAATGTTAATATACAGAAAGTATAATGTCCAACTAATAATGAATAAACGAGTGATGCTTTTAAGTTTTCTTATACAAGACATCTGATTATAATTTTCATATTACTTCATTATTGTGAAGACAATTTATTCTATCCCGCTAAAGATTTTTCGTGAAGGTAACTAAGTAATAGGAAGTCTTTTTATTATTATTTTTATTTTTAAAAAACCAATAACTTCACTGTCACAAAAATCAAAAAAATTTATATTTCCCTTTTTTTGCTTTACATGATTTCTATTTCATTTATAATGAAATAAAATGTAATACACGAAAGACATCTACCTTTATATATATATATATACGTATATATGCTGGTACATATACTCACATTCCAATGTACTGTATATCTAATGTCTATTAATTCACAAATTGACGGTGTCAACAGAATGTACACAACCTACAATGTCTATCTATATTTATGGTATTCAGACTTCAAATTACTCAAAAAATTGATAATCAGTTTTGCCGACAAGAAAAAAAAGAAAACATTCTGCATTATTTAAAATTTATACTGAATAGGTGAATAAAAGATAAAAATAAAACATAAAGCTTTGAAGAAAAACAGTAAATTTAATAATTTATTTATAATTTCAGCATTACATGTTGTTGATTGTAATGCTGTGACGTGTAACAGTATGATTCCGTAATATTTCTCATAATGTTTGATATGTAATAGAACTGACAAAGATCAAATGACTAATTTGAGCTTGTCCTATTATTCAATCAGTGTATAGTGTTGATGTATCTGTAAGCAAATGCTACATGGATCAACTAACTACTTTCAAGTTTATACGAGAAATCGCAAAAAGATATTTATTGAGCTATATCGTTAACGAACAACTTTGAAACGAATGATAACTCAATTATACATCCTTTTCATTTAAAGAATGTCAGAATACATTTAGAAAATAGCTTAAATATTTCTAACTTACCGATGCATCGTACAACAAATTCTAATCACTGTAGTAATTTACTGGCAGTGTAAAATTTAAACTCACAATTGTTCAGATTCACGAACCAGTAAAAAATAATAACAAAAGGATTTAAATATTTTGGATGATAATACCTTCAGTAACATTGGATCATTGTAACAACAAATGGAGTTTTGATTACTACCTATTCTTTAAACCATAAGCAATTCTATCAATTCTTACACTATAGCTCATGTATCTCCTTAATTCGGAACATTTTTAATAGACAAAAATTAATCCAACATCTTGAATGACAATCTGTTCGTAGATTCTTTAAGAAAGCAATTATAAAACCAACTCTGGAGAAACATTAGAAATTGTTACTTTAGAAATAAAATTTTACATCTAATATCCTGTAAAACTGTTAGAATTTAAAATGACACTTAAAACGGATATATACTTGAAAAAAGAGTCACATTTTAGTGGTGGTTATGAATTTCTGAAAATACAACTGAGTTTAGAATAGTCTCTATAAGATCAATAATTATTCTAATAAATTTGATTAGTTTATATTGACTAGTTTTAACCATTTAATAATACGACTAGAGAAATAGAATTCAATCTCAAACTAATTACGATAGCAGACAGTCTAAAGCCGTCCAATGATAAATATTACCAGTTTATGACGTCTCCTGTCAAGTTTAAGGTAAAATACAATTAAACTGAGAACAAAATAGTTTTAAAGTCTATTAATCATAGACCTTATATTAAGTTTTCTTCGACAACCTCAAAAATTATGTTTAAAAGTAAATGTGGTGATATATTTTAATGACAAAAGTAATTGTTTTCAACTTTTATTATAAAAAAAAACTGTATCATTATCACACACTTGATACCAGAATTAGTGAAAAGGTAGGCAGTTGTACATGTATTATAACCTCCAACATGGGTTTAACTGAAATACACGATTGATGCACGGTATATATATATATATATATATATATATATATATATAAGTATGATAGATAGGTTTCCTTGTGTTCTGTTTGTGAGATAGTTAATTGATGATGTCTAGTCTTTTCGAAACCCAAATTGACGAACCACTCAATCCTATTTAACACAAAGACGATATTCACTAATATCACTCCAAAGCTAGTTATTACTGCAAACATTTGTTGTTCTATTGATAAATATTTCCAGATTTCCTGTGATATTGTGGTAAGTTGTTTAAGTCCAATACTACACTTAAAGATAACGTTTTACTAGTATGTGCTTCTATAATCAAGGCGTTAAAACTTGTACATGCAAAGCTGAAATGGTTACGAAACAATCACTCTTATAAATCTTCAACAGTGCTAATATTCCTACAGTTTTCAAGCTACAAACAAATGAAAATCTAATTAGAAATCTTTGACTAATTGAAAGCTTCGATCCAAATATATTAAACTAGAAAAAAAGAGACGATTAGCTTTTATTGATTAACATGAAATTTAATTTTTCTTCCAATAATTTCTATTTTATGCATTACATGTTCCCTCTCTTTGCAAAATGCTCCATTTACGCACTTTCAACAATGTTCTAAATTAATCAACTATAATAAATATGTATTCACAAATCTTACACACTCATTTCAGAATCAAAGTCAAAACTGATCAGTTTTTGCATATTTAACATTAAAGCCAACTTAATTTAAGTCAATTAATCCTTTTTATTTTAATTAACAAATTATCATTAGAAAGATTAAGCGTTAATTGAAAATCCGTTTGAAATTACAATAAAATCGTTACTGAAATACGTATAATTGTTGAATACCTTTTATTATTATAAATAGAGAACATATTGATCATAGTAACATTAAAAGATTTTATCGATTTTGCTTCTTTCAAATGATGACATTCACGCAAGCTCAGTGAATTCTATAACCGAACATCTAGTTATTATTTATGTAGAATTATAAATAGCATATATTAAGAAATAGTTTGTATGAAAATATTTGTCTTTTATTAGTAATCAATTGAAAAATTATGATAGGGTCGTTCTTCAGCTAAAGAGTTACAATTTTCATATTCTCAGTTAAGAAGTTCTATTCTAGTGTGTTGATAATTTAAAACTTAGGGTATAATATGTTCATTTCTACTTAGAAGAATTATACTTTAACAGAGTATAGTATTCCAATTACATAACATAAAAAGAGATGTTTGTTGAAGTTCTTGGTTATGCTTGAGAACTGGAAATTCAAAGATGATTACTTTGATAAAAAATCTTATTCTTCTTCGTTTACTAGTGACACGTTTCTCTAACCGATAAATTGTGATCCTCTATCCATATAATGGATAGCTGAAAAGTGATTATAAACCAATGTTTCTATTCATTGTTCATGAAGTATTTTTCAGTACAACGTTGATATTTTCATGTAATATTATTATAACAAAACAATGGAGTTACTAAGTACCAAATGTTTATGATATTTTATGATATCTCTTAGTTGTACAGTTTAATTTCATTTATCATATACCATAAGCTGAAGCCTAATTTCACTTTGAATAGTAAGCTAGAACACGAACAGAAATTCCTTCGATAAAGAATATGATTCAGCATCAATTTGATATTTTTCATAGAAATACTCATGTTACCATATTAAGAGTTATTTATTTGTTGAATAGGCATCTTTCGGAAAATGCGCCTGATACACTCGGACCGCATGTTATTCATTCGATTATGATAATTTTCAAAAGTACATTTCGGCTACAAATGGTTCCGATGTATTTGAACAGCACTCGTTTTCAAATAAATATTATTAGTCTAATTAGTGAATTATATATAAGGCATTTTGTGTCAGAGGACTGATTAGCTTGTTTCTATCAGCAGGAAACATCGAATGCTGAAATCAGTTATTTGACTTGTATTACAATTTTTAGGGAACGGTATTCATATCACAGCGTAAAATCACCCCATCTTAACTTATGTCTGCTTAATATGACGGTGAATCTGAAGATGGAAATGCAGAGGTTGGCAAAAAATTTTCATTTTCATTTCAATTACAAGAAACCATAAGGCGTATTGCCTTTCGATCAATTTTAAAAATAGCGGATTAGACTGATTTGTATTAACCAAATTTTAAATAATGATTTCAAAACAAAAGTCATTGGACTTTCATTTTTGGTGCCTATTCAAAAGTTTCACCTGATAAAGCTCAACTATTCATAAAAATTAGAAATGTGAATGGGAATACTGAGGATTTTAAACACATTATTTGTAATTATAATTATAGGGTTGTGGAGATTGTTATTTTTTTATTGAGATCGTGAACCAATAAAGTTTAGATATGAGACTTCTCAGACGTACTCATCCACTATCGCGCATGCGTGACTTAGACCCCAGACTTTCGGTAAACTTGTGACATATGTGCCAGTAATCACCGACACTCATTAAAAATAAAGAATACTTTTAAAATACAACATTTGAAAAGCCTGTTCTAAATACTATTTACTCTACAGTCGAAAGAATAAATTTATAACATGGTATTCAGTTTTCTCCAAGTTAAAATTGTCCATTGTTTTGTATATCACATTCGTTGACATTCTACCGTCATTATATAAGTAACTTTTATTTCATCTGATATGTTATTACATTTCTTGTATGAGACTGTATCGAAAACTCGACATTTCCAGTTACACAGTGTAATACAATACTCGACAATAAAACAATGTAGCGTGTCATGTATTGGGATTATAAATCGTCAAGCATTTGCACAATATGTAAGATCATAAATCAATTTACATGGTTAAAATGTTTGTGTTTTCACTGTATTTAAACGGAGGATGAATTAATAATTTTTTAAAAATTTCATTTGCAGAATATAGTCTTTGGTTAACCAATAATAGCTTATTTTAATTTATAATGTCATAGGGGTTTTAAAAACCAAGACTTACTGTACTGAAACAGTGACATTCCACTATTTAATCAATTTTATTTATGAGGAGGAAAAAAGCTGTAGGAGATTTGTAAACACAAGAGTAATTATACTAGACAAATCAATGGAAATTCTCGTAAGGAACATGCAAACTTCTATGGCGTATTCTTGATAATGTGTATAGTAATAATGCTTGAAATACTGGATCAAAACAGCATTAAAGAAGTGAGATTCAATGGTCTAGTGTACTAAGAATCGAAAAATACTTTTAAGTAAAATTGAAAATTAAAAAATCCTTTGAACAATAATAAAAAAGAGAAATAGAAAAACATAGTGCAATCGAATAAATTGCTTTTCGATGACCGATTGAAAGTTGACATTAAGGCTTCAAAATATTTGTTGAACTTAAATGGTTTAAATTGTTTATCTGGTTAGTTTTTTTTTCAACAAGATTGTTTTCTACGGGATGGAGATACTGATCCCATGCTGAACTCTCCTCTTTTACCAAGAGAGTTGTAACCAAGTATGTAGGTCAGAGCATATATTTAAAATCAAAAATGATATATCAGCAAAGTCAATGCAACACTAAAAATTGATATCGTTCCGTACATATAAATTTGAATTGAGAGTTACAATGAATATCAGTTTTACTAATGAATTCAATTCACTGATGCTTTGTCTGTTAACAACTCAATATGATTAAAGTAAATTGCATAACTCATATTATTATTATATGTCCGTTACAATGAAGGATTATTACATTTTTACCTGAAATTATATTGACTTTATGATTTAATATTGTGCTTGTTAACATGTTTAGTTATTTTGTTTTATATTTCAGTTTGATAATAATATTAAGCCAGTTTGAAAATTATATTGTTTATAGAATTTGAACAGTACGCTGAGATCAATATCAATTCTATGTCATTTCATAGTTTAATACTTTCCTTTTCTACCATTTTACCAGTATTACTTTATCTATCAACTTAATTAGAATAGCTTTTTTATCATGATAATTTGTTGAATTCTTTCAAGTCAAACATAATTTTACAAATTATAATAATTATGAAGCGAATTCATGAGGTACCGATGTAAATCAACAATTTAATCGGTTTTGCCAGTTAAAGCAAAAAAATATAAAAACAAAACGAACAAACAATACTATGTGAATTTAAACTTTACCTCAATGCACAATCTAGTGGCTATCAGAAATCAGTAGCTAAGTGGATAACGCAATAGCTTTTGGAGAGAATGGTACTAGGTTCGATTTTCAGATTAAACATCAACTCTGAGATGCAGGTACATCCAGCTGATGAGTCCAAAAAAGGACGAGACGTGCGTCCTGGATTCCACTGCTAGCCATTATCCATCTTTGCTTAAAACGAAAAAATCTCTGAAATGAATTAATTACATGATCTTTCAAATATGACTATAAAGTTACTATGCATAGTAAACCATTCATAATACTTTGAGATATATCGCTTGGTGATGGGTAATACTTGTAATTTTTTCTACATATAAATTAGCAAAGTAAAGTGAATTCTTTGTTGACCATATCTTTATTTTGTGCATGGAATACATAGTGAAGATTTAAAATTTCTTTATACAAACATAATCATGGAAGCAAAGATGGATAACGGCTAGCAGAGGAATCGAGGACGCACGTCTCGTCCTATTTCGGACTCGTCAGCTGGATGTGCCTGCATCTCAGAGTTGATGTTCACTCTGAAAATCGAACCCAGTACCATTCTCTTCAAAAGCCATCGCGTTATCCACTTAGCTACTGATTTCTGATAGCCACTTGCTTGTGCAATGGGGTGGAGTTTTAAATTCACATGGTATCGTTTAGTTGAAACATAGAAATAACATGAATCATCTATTTGCGTGTCTATAATCGAGAAAGTAGAAGAGACTAATAAAATGTAGGCGGTTGTTGTAAAAACGTCGTTACTTTTACCATTATCATAAATAGTTTTTTTAATTGCCGACAGTTGATCATATAACAACTAATTATTGCTCAATAGTATGTGAATAACTTATATATATGTAACATTGAACTTGAAAAAATGTTCAAATGTAACTAATTTTTTTCATGCTAGTTTCATACATCAGAATATATTTATCTAGAAAATGGATAACATTATCAATATTGTTCAATATATTGAATGCCAATGAATAATTAGTATAGTTCTTACCTTTTTTCTAATGCTAGAAAGTCTCATGCTTTGAGTATTTTTGTTATATCGAGTCAGTGCGTTCTTGCTCAGTTGATATATATGACGTTATAAGACCACCAATTAGAGAGGAGTAAATATGTTGATCGGATTAATGATACACAAAAGCCACATGAGCAGTCTTGAGTATTTATCAGTCCTGCTTTCTGCCTAGCCCAGACAGTTAAGTACAGAACACCAATAACAGCCTCTACAATATGAATCATTATTCTCAAACATACTGAGTTTATATATCAATCAAACAGACCACGTCGCACCATAAAGTAGAAAATAATATTTCCACAAGATTTGGCCAAATGTGGCTGTGAATTGAGGGAACAGTCATTAATAGACTGGGAATAACTCAGGAATGACAAATCGTACCGTAGTAGTCTATGGGTCAAAATAAAGCTCATGATAAAAAGAATACGAATATGAATAATTGAGTCACTTAACAATTATACAACAGGAAATGTACATGTCATATTTGTCCATAAATAGTTCTCAAACTTCCCATTCATAAATCTCCATGGGATATAACAGTTATATTTATTTATGCAATTATATACTTTAATAATAACAAATAAGTTACTTTTAAAAAGCACAGTATAATAAATAATATGTTTTTGAAGTTTTGTTCTCTGAGCTGGATAGTTTGGTCGTGAAGCTTTCATCGTCCATCTGAACGACATTTCCACCATCTCAAAAATAATATGTCTTTGATCTACACTTTCTATTCAACCTTCTTCAAAGTTTCTAGAATTTTCATAGTTGAATTTATGAATCAATTGAAGCTAGACCACAATGGAAAACCTGCAAGCACTAGACGGCCGTTTCGTCCTATTATGGGACTCCTCAGCAGTGCGCTTCCACAATCCAACACTCGCGAGATTCGAACTCAGGACTTATCGTTCTCGCGCGCGAGCACATAACCGATAGACCACTGAGCCGGCATCTGATGGTGTTAATGTCTAACTTCAACCAATCCACGATGTTTGAGCAATTAGAATGATCTTATTGATTTTGATAATCTTTCACAAATGAAAGTCAATCGTTTTCCGACGAAACTCTTGGATATAAATATATAATTTGTATTACAAAACCCAATAGATGTATGGTTTATTTTATTTATGTTGTTCATTGTGAAACAAAAAACGATGACTAATGATTTTAATTCTTTGACAGACTTTACATTCAATAGACACTTTCACTTTTTTTTCACTATTTATCCGGTAATTGTTTTGACAAAACAAAAAAGAAAAATAACATTTATTGACACTTTAATGAGTCAGCAGTCAATATTGAAAAGAACTAATTAAATTTACCACTCAACATTTTATATTATGTTACATAGTAACAATTAAACATGTTTTTGAAAGAAAAACAAAAAAAACGTTTATATATATATATATTACACTGTATAGTTTAACATTTAATTTTCACTAATGAGAACCATGATTAACATTGTTAAAGATAAGTCATTATTTGAAGTCGGTTATTATGGGTTATACATAATTCGGGAATCAATTTGTCTAAGTAAAGAACAAATCAATCAGATAGAAATAATATCAAAAAAGAATTTATGCTATAAATATTTTATTTTTATCTGTGAAGTATGGAAGTGTTTTTTTGCCTAAAGTTATCATATTACTATCATGAATACAAAGTAATCATTGAACTATTAGTAAGAAACGAATGATGTATAAGAGGGGAATAATTTAAATTCAAAGGTAAAATACTGATCATCCTGTATAGAAAAAACATCTCTTATTTATATAACTTGTTGAACAGCAACTTTAGAATAGTAATATTATGTTTGGGGAAAATAAGATGTGTTGTATGAACTCTTTCTTCATGAAAAGCAATCTATACGTTATCTAACAATCCTGTGACTAATATTTCCACAAACTATTAATATCCAATAAACAACTAAAACACTTCAGCCTAACACTATGTAGCATCTATCACTCTTTTGAAGTCTTTTTGTTCATTGTCTGTTGAATACTTTCATATTTATAATCATCAAAGTACTTTACTGAATAACTAATATTATACTATACAAATGTAGATTCGATTGATGAACTCTTTTTATTAGTTAGAACATAAAAAATTGATTTTTCGGCGCAGAATTATTTCCTCATCGTCAATGTGCAAAATCATAGATAGTTGAGAAAGGTATGATCGTTGGCTTACAGGACAAAATATCACGATAAGAAATTATTGAAGAGAAGCAGTTGACCAAGTTGAATGGAAATTCAAATAACAGTTATAATTACCAAGCTTCAGTACTAATTTAACTGATTAAATAGCGAAATT
The DNA here is from genome assembly GCF_000237925.1 of Schistosoma mansoni. NCBI lineage: Eukaryota > Metazoa > Platyhelminthes > Trematoda > Strigeidida > Schistosomatidae > Schistosoma > Schistosoma mansoni. The sequence continues at coordinate 8,955,995 of NC_031498.1, forward strand.
AGTTTCATTGAATTTTTTTAAACAGATTGTTTGCAACTCATATACCTCAAATTATCGCGAGACCATAAAGTCTTAAATTTGTTTACTTCAGACATCATAAATAGTTCGGATTAGGTTTCTCAGATAATGTCAAAAAGCCAACACTTTCAGCTTATCAATATTATATGTGTAAGCAAAGATGGATGGTGGCTGACAATGGAATCCAGGATGCGCGTTTCGTCCCATTTAGGACTCGTCAGCCGGAGTTGATGATCACTCGGGGACTTCATCTTTGCTTATAAGGCAAGTGAATTAAGGCAGTATCGAGGCAGTCTGCACAGGATGCACATTTGCCAACAACAGACCGATCGATTGCAGTCCTACACAACAATGGGAAGATACAAGCAAACAATACCAAGTGAATTAAATGTGTAATTTTCGTCACATTTTACTTACCTACATTATATGCTATTCGTTTTAACAGCTAGTCACCTAAGATTTGAATTTACAGGGTAATTTCATTAAATTGTATTACTTACTCACGCCTGTTAACCGCAATGGAGCATAGCCCGCCGACCAGCATTATCCAAACCACTCTATACACCGTGTTCATCAATGATGCTCTCCAGATATGTAAAGGTTTTCACATCCCCCAAAGCTTCTCCGTCAAGCGTAATTCGATTGGTGCATGTTGTATTGTATCGGAGAGTTTTGCTTTCCCTTTTGTTCATATTGAGACCTACTGCTACTAAGGCTGCTGCTACACTGGTCGTCTTCTCCTGCATTTGTTGTTGCGTGTGTGATATAAGAGCCATATCATCTCCGAAGTCTGGATAGTCCAGCTGCGTCTTAGCTGTCCACTGTATCTCGTGCTTTCCTCCAGATGTTGACGTCTTCATGATCCAGTCGATCACCAGGAGAAAGAGAAAGGATGAGAGTAAGCAACCTTGCCTAACACCGGTCTTTACTTTGAACGAGTCAGTGAGCTGTCCTCCATGTACGATTTTGAGGTTTAATCCATCATAGGAATTCCGTATGATATTGACTATCTTCTCAAATACGCCGTAGTGTCGAAGAAGCCTCTATAGAATCCACCGGATCTTTGTGTATATGAGGTGGTCTTTACTGAATCAGTTTGATCATAAATCACACACAAAAATAAGTAGATTCAATGGTCTTCATTTAGTTCATCTAAAGTTAATTTTAAGGTCTTATGAAAAACTACTGAAGATAGATAATTGCTTATGCTATTTTGTTCTATTTTTAGAATTCTTGTGTTTTATCGTGTGATTCAGGCACTAATACACGCTCCTATAAACTAATCAACAACTAGCTATGAAGACAGGGAACAAAAAATCTATGAAACAAGTTCTACTGAAAATGACCGAGCAATACTGTGTATGATTTATGTACACGTTACGGGATTATTTAAGTCAGGTAAACTTGTATGGTACACTTGTATAGGAGAATGATCCGTTTAGAAACAATAGCCCTCTCACCTGTTTTATTTTAAACCCAATTTGTAACCATATGAAAAGATTTAATCCTTTCAATTCTGTTCAGGATGTTAAGAATCAGGATATTTGGCCGATTAGGCACATTCGAAAAGAACCATAAATAAACATAGTAAAAGTTCGATCATAATTCATTAAGGATTGTGATCCGGGAAATAATAATTTTAATTTACTACTGAATATAATGATACAAGGGGCTATGTGACAAATCATTTATTGTTCTGTCAACTTAATTTAGAATTTATAAAAAAACTCTATGTTGTATGACATTTCTTGTATCTAAATTAATGCTGGCTGTGGTTGTCAGAAGGGCCATCAGCCTCATGACTTCCGAAGGAACCCGGCTTTCATCATGAGACGTTATAACTCTTCTAAATGAAGACCTTTTAACTCCCAGGGTAGAGTTTAAATGGTTCAAACTATTTTTTCTGGTTCGCGTTTTTTTGGCGAGTTAATTTTCCGCGGGATTAGGTAGCTAACTCTATGTACAACCCTCCTCCTTCATCCGGGCTTGCGACCAGCATTAGCCCCAGAGAAGCCCTAGGCTATTTATATGTCATTAATATTTTGGTTTATGTCAATCAATCATGACAATTAACTTCTAAATGTGCTTTTTTCTCCCTAATTTGTTTCATTTGATAATTACCAAAGAATAGATTAGAACAAGATATCATTTTGAAGTCAATATTTATGTGTATCACATTACTACAACTTATCCTAATACTGATCGAATGAATTGTACTGTACGTTAAACATCCGGTATGTCTAAAATCAACAGAACAATTTACAATATTACTAACTTTGCTACATTTTGTATTGTTAACTCGTCAGAAAGACAAATCCATAATATATATATATATATATCAGGTATTATCATCATAAGATGTAACTGACAATCAGTGACTCAGTCAAATTGACAAAGCATTCAGTAATGAGTAGATAAATCATTAAACAAAAATTTATATTCATGCTCTTAGCAAATTGATCAATAAGTTTAAATTAGTGTTAGCTGACTTATTCACTTAGACCTGTTGCCACTTGTGGAAGAGCATAGGTTGCTCATCATCATTCTCCATTGAACTCTATCCTGAACAATCCATTACAGTTGTTTCTCCATCTGTAGCTCTTCTAGGGTCACTGTCGGTCTCAATCCCGGGTAAAAGAGGATGATTGAACATGGGGCCAGTAACCCCATTCCGTAGAAAATGACCTTGCTAAAATAAACGCTAAGCGTTAGTTGAAGTACTATTAAAAATTATATAATTATTTAATCTTTATAATCGGATAGTCGATAATGCAAAGTTATATGAAAACTTCAAATATCTTGAACACGATGATACTGTTGAATTAGTGTGCTATTTCCAAAGACATCTATTTCACAATTTACTGTCAACTTTGCATTAAATAGCGGTAATAAATCTGCTTCATATACCTATATATTTATTTGTATTCATATTTTGCATTTCAGGTGATCTATAATTTGTGATATGAATTTAAGTTAATCCCTAATAACTATTTCATTAAATAGTATCGTTTCTTATTGCTTATTTACAGTTCCTAACTTATAAGACAATTTTTCAGAAATATAACATCTGTGCTTTTAGACTCTGTAGGACTTTGTAAGTTTTATAAACTGAGTGATAATGACCTCTGGAATATGGACGATGCCAACAAATTTAGCTGGTTGAAATATTTATTAAACAATAAGCTAGACAAAGGAGCTTAAAATTTCCCAAAATTTATTTCAAAACCTTTAGTAATCGAGCTAGTAGTCTAACGATATGTATTCGTGATCGATCAGTATGTCAAAACATTTTTTAAGTGCGAGTTTATGGAAATGGTTAATTTTTTTCATTGAGACAATGAACCGATGGATGTTAGACCATCATTGAAAACCTCGAAGCACTGGACTGCCCTTTCGTCATAGTGTGGGACCACTCAACAGTGAACACCTGAGATCCCGAACACAGAATTCAAATCCAGGACCCAAAGGTCTCGCGCGCGAACTCAACCTCAAACATTGTTGTATGCCGGTTCTTAGCACAAATTTTTATTCACCCTAATCTTTCCACATGTATAGAAGATTTACTTCAACAAATTATAAACAATTTGATCTCATTATAATCAGGAATTAATATCACTCAGTATCATTGTAGGTAATCGTCTAAAAACTACAGAAACTCAGAAATCACAAAACATTCATTTCTTGATTTATATTAGTATCTAGCATTTACTACAATTTAACCCTAAGTAAATACACTCTGTTTTTGTTCAAAGATCTGGATAATTTTAAGTTATACTGTATAAGTCCTATAGTACTATAGCCCCTAAATGCCCTGGTACGGCCGAGAATGGGAAGAGTCCACCCTCTCTCTAGAAATGCTCTCACATGACCACGTGCATACAACCACTGCCAAGGAAGTCCTACTCACTGCCTTCTCGTGGAGGGGATTTGTTTACGAAATTGAGAGGACGAAAAGCGAATATCCGATGCTTTAACTGGGTTGGTGGACACGGAAAATCCACCTAGGGGAGTTGGAAGACCCTGATTCCAAACCAATGGTGTACATGGGCTCCAGTATCCTGAGAGAACAAATGGCGTATGAATCAATCGTTGGTCACCGGCTACCGTAGAACTGCATCTCTTCACGATGCTCCACTGTCTTGTGGATCAGATCTTTAGGTCAAAGGCTTCGGGTGTGACCCCCTAAGAAAATCACCTGCTTCAGTTTGGGCACCTTGGCAGTATCACAGCCTTCACACAAATCAAATGAGATTTGTGCGGCGCATATATATCTGGTACCCCTTTGTACCATGTTTATATGTTTAAATAAATAAATCAATATCAAATTTTCGGCTTTTATTGAGTAAATAGTACTAAACTTACAATACGCTCTCATCATTAAAAGAAAGAATAGCTGACCAAAACAACCATAGTCCAAAATACAACTATGTACATAATATCTTACTATACATCTTATCTTTTATACCATTCAAATTATCATCAAAACATACCTAAATAAGACTCAATTTACTACTTTCATAAATATTCACTAAATAACAGACAACTACACTATGGTAAAGCTAAAAAAATAAACAGTTATAGAATGCTTGAAAACAATTTTTTTAAAACAAAAAAAACAAAAAAAAGGGAACGTTTTATTTAAACAAATAAATTATAATTATTATTCGATTTTAATTACCAAACAAATTTCTTTTTTTTTCTAATCAACGAAAAACAAAATAAAAATTTTTAAATTATTTTACTGCTATTATTTTGTTGAGTCATAATAGATCCATTATATATATATATATACAACGAGAATTCTAGTTTAAAAATAAAAATAAATAAATAAAAAAGAGAAGGCAAATATTTTTGTAAAACAATGAAAAGGGGAAAAGAATAAAAAATGGCAATTCGTAATTGTTGAAGCCTTTCTTTTTCTCTCTTTTTTTATTTCTCTTGCAAAAACAAAAAAAACGAATGAAAATGAACAATCTATTAAATTTTCTCTATCATCAAAATAGAAATATTGTAATGAAACTTGAATAGATTAAAAAAATAAAGCAAATCAAAATTCACAAATAAGAACAAAATTTGAAATTGTTTTAATGTAGATAAAATAAAATAAAATATTTATCTTATAAGCAAAGATGGATAATGGCTAGCAGTGGAATCCAGGATGCGCGTTTCGTCCATTTGGGACTCGTCAGCTGGATGTACCTATACCTCAGAGTTGATGTTCACGCTGGGACTCGAACTCAGTACCTTTCGCTTTAAACACCTTCGTGTTATCCACTTAGCTACTGAGTCTTGATAGTTACTTTCTTTTTATTGGTACTGTTTGTTCGAATATTTCCAGTAGCTGAGTAGATAAAGCGTTGGCGTTTGAAGAGAATGGTACTGGGTTTGATTCCCAGAGTAAACACCAGCTAGCCATTATCCATCTTTGCTTATAACACATGTGAATTAAGGTTATATCGAGGCAATACGCATAGTATGCACATATACCAATAAGAGGTTGATCAATTACAGTCCTAAACATCAGTGGGAATATTCAAACAAACAATACCAAGTGAATTTAAATATTTATATTAGCGAAAAATATTTTCCATTCAAAATGAATCAAACAACCAGAAAACACGAAAAAAACAGTCGGAATAACTTTATAGAATTTCAAACAAATTAAAAAACGCCGATCATTCAGTATGTCATATAGTTCTCAATAATGTTTCATTGAAAAAACTCAAAAAATTTGATACCGTTACAATATAGGTTATCATGCTAGTAATTACATACACAAACAGTGTGTATAGAAAAAAATGTTGTGGTTTCAATAAATAAACCGGATTAGTATGATATGATAAGTTATGAACTAAAAAGTAGATTTCTAATAGATTCAATTTTTGTTGGGTTCTTTTTTTAACCTTTTTTCAGTTATTTATATCTATTCGTTTACTAGGTACAATAGTGAACAACGATTTTATGATAAGAATTTTTGTGAGGTTTTCCAATTGAAATATAAAACTTATATAGAACTGACTTATTATGGAGAACAGTTGTGTGAACTGATGTGTGAAAAGTGGCCATCTGTGGGCACAAATCACTGCACTGTCTACACTTTTGACTTTCTATCTGTATCAGGATACAACTATTTTTATTTAATTGGTACCACTGATATTAACATTTTAACTGATTATTCAATGTATTGTGTTTCGTCACTGAGCGTCTAAATATCGACGGAGAATTAACCATTAGGTGCGAACGACATCCAATGCGTATGCGCTAACAATTACATCCATCGTCAAGAAGGTACAAGTATTTATAAACAGTTGTCTACGCAAAATACTCAACATTCACTGTCCGGATACTATCAGCAACAGCGTTTTATGGGAGAGCGCAAACCAGCTTCTAGCTGAAGAGGAAATTAGGTAAAGACGTTGGAAGTGGATAGGATATACATTAAGGAAATCACCAATGTGCATTACAAGGGAAGCCCTAACTTGAAATCCGGAAAGAAAGTTGAAAAGAGAAGGCCAAAGAACACATTACGCCGGGAAATAGAAGCAGATATGAAAAGGATGAATAACAACTGGACAGAACTGGAAAGGATTGCCCAGGACAGAGTTGGATTGAGGATACTAGTGGGGGGCCGATGCTTCTCTACGACGGATAACAGGTGTAAGTAAGTAAGTATGCGCTAACCAAAAGTATCTTGAGAGAATCAGATTAAACTCAATAGTTTTAATAAACCATCCTCCTTGAAAGTTAAGGTTATTGAAAATATATTTTAAATCTAACAGTTTTTAGGATTTAGATTAGACAATGATTTTATCAATACAGTTAATAAAATCAATACATTTGCTTTTGTTTACTTTGTCAAACATACTATACACTTGAGTTTCATTCATCTTTTGTATACATTTTCTAAAGAGAGGAATATAACAGTTGACTGAAAATCTATATAATATAACTATGCATATAAACGAAATAAATTTGATAAATAAATGATGATAACAAGTGAGATACTTAAGTATTTCTTTTACTTAAAAAAAAACTAATTACTATTACTTTCTAGATTGGGAATCTGTTTTCTATGGTTAAAAGAGAATAATGCACAACACTAAGTACATACAAGTGTACTGCTCTATTAGCCTATAGTATACTTAATCATATTTCCATAATCTACGATTTGTATGCCTAATAATAAGTAGAATCAATCGGTGGAAAAACGAAATTGATTATTGTTTCTTCTTAACTCTGGAAGGAACCATATTTTTCGAATAAATATTATTTATTTTCTCAATAAAGAAACATGATGCATTGATAATTGTACTTCACAAGATTGTCCATCTCTCTCTAAAGCTTCGTGTTGAAACGAAAGTCAGTTCGAAAACTGTGATAAATATTATTCACTTTAGATAATTTGTATAAATCAGATCAAGTTTAGAGATAATTTCTGTCAAAAAAGAAAACTGATATCAGCCTGAATACCAATATAAAATCATTAGAGCACTAGAGTAGTTTCATATTCTTTAAAAGCATATACTTAGGATGTAATAAGTGACTGAACAAATAATCTTTATGTCAAATGTTGAACATGATACTAACCAATAAGAGAGTTGAAATTTAATGTCCATCAGTGATGACTGACTTACTACAATCAAAACCAAACTTAATTATTTTCTGTTACTCTAAAATTTCTCACCTTTAAATCACTTTAATAATATACTTGACCTAAAACATACACAACACACGTATTCATATATTCATCTGCCATGCAATATCGTAGAAGGTAAACAGTTAAATATTAGTTTTACGTTTCATAACTAACCATCCTCTGTCACTGCTTGTCTGTCATGTTAATATTCTACTAAACATCCCTTTTTATACTGTTTGTTTATAGGTTCCTAGTAAATGTAATGATAAAACTCGAAATTTAAAAAGATTAAAAATATTAGCTACATTTAATAAGAAGACTTAAATGTATTCAGATTAAACAAACAAATCCATTAGAACTGGTTAGTGAATAAACTACAATTTATTCAATAAGAAGAGTGTGATGCTGTTGTTTTCAACACTTTTATCTTTTATAATTAAACTTGATTTTCAGCAGACATTTAGAAAAATTTAGTGTCAAAAAAACTAATTAAACATGCTTTAATTCTGATATATACTAAAGAGATTAAAATTCACCTGATCAAATTGACTGTTCATTGGTTCTGTTAGTATTCTATCGAGTAATGATTCCAGAAAATGTCAAGGTCAGTAATAAAGAAATACTATAACACAAAGCTTATGAAGTTCATGTAATGAACTAAACCAAAATATTAAGGAATTCATAGTGACTGGCTCCATGAGGTATTTCCTGGAGTTCTAGTGAGAAGCAGTAACCAGTAGAGTTAAACCAGGTCTGTTGGGAGATATCAACTCACTGAAGACAATGGTGAATGGTTGCTCAACTTCAAGGATTGGTTGAAGTTAGATATTAACACCATCGGATGCCGGCTCAGTGGTCTATCTGTTAAGTGCTAGCGCGCGAAACTGGTAGGTCCTGAGTTCGAATCTCGGGGGGGGATCATAAATGCGCACTGCTGAGGAGCCCTACAATAGAACGAAACGGCCATCTAGTGCTCTCAGGTTCCCCATGGTGGTCTAGCTTCAATTGACTTATCATCTCAACTATGTACAAAATTCATAGAAAACTTCGAATAATGAAATCTGTGGTTACTGATTTTAAAAAGTTCCCTTAAATAATCTGAACACCTTTTATCTAATTATTTCAGCATACCTTTGAATATCATAGATATACCATATTATCAAATGTATTAAAACATAATTTTGGTTCGATAAATAATCATGTTTATAGCTAAAAGAAAAGCATTTTAATATTTTGCAGACTGTACAAGAACATTCATTTAACTTGAGACAGAAATTCACATAAACAATTTATGGGTAAACTACTCATCTATAAGGTATATAATCATAAATACAATTTGATAATACCCTTTTTAATATCTTTAGTCAAATAGATTTAACTTTATATAAAGTAACATTTTATATTTTGTATATTTCTTTATTAGACCTAATAACTAGAATATAAAAATTAATCATAAGGAATTTAATGAATAAATTAATCTATATTATAAATATATCACTGAATGTCTCTAATGAATAACCCTTCTGTTTATTCTTTATGTAATTAAGCTGAAAATTAATAATGGTAATAATAACAATAATAATTGTAATTAAGTAGACTTGTTGTTCAATAAATCTTCTTTCAAATTTATTTCTCCTTCTTTTTTCTATCTTATTTATGCAGAGAAAGTTCTCTGTAATAATAATGAATTGTGGTTGTGATATATACCGTTTTTTTCTTATACTATTGCTATCTCCCCTATCTCTGCCTAACTATTATCTGATATATTGCCAAATGTTAAAGGCGAATTCTAATCTATGATAATGTTGTAAATCATTTGAAGATAGAAAAAAAAACATTTTCTCTAAGAATCTTTAGTATAATTACTCATCTAATCGAGATAGATAAAAACTTTATGCAATAAATAAAGTAAACATTATTATATATAGTGACCAATGAAGCATTGTATGAAGAAAAATTTACATATCTAAAAGCATTTCTTCGAAACATTTGTTCATTAACTAATAATTGAATATATACACTCAATGTCTATAGCACATGAATATTATCGGATTTAAGGTAAACTTTAGTCAGTAGATAAATAATATATTCCAATGAGTAGAAAAATTAGAGTTTCTGACGTTTCGTGACTCCATGTAAGCCACTTCTTCAGAGGATATTAGATTTTAAAATGCACAAAAATGAATGATCAACAATTGATTATTGATATAACGGGATGAAAAGGCAAAATTACATTCTTTTACTCAATGTAATTTATTGATCAACATTAGTTTCGTTTCTAATTCAATATGCTGATTATTTAACGTAATATTTGTTTTGTTTTTCCAGTGTGATATTTTATTCGTTATAAAATTAATTTATTTGAATGTGATGTTTATTTAAGATACACTTTTTTGTAACAAAAATAATGTGGACTATGCTAAACACATATTTGGGTCTGTTCTAATTAATATATATATATATATATATATACGAAGTGTATCTTCGACTAGGGTCGTTGTCTTTAGGGTTCAATAAACCCTCATATGTATCGGTCTTGATGTTCACACTACGCATCGTGGAAATTGCAGTGGTCCCTCGTTCTCTCAAGTATAAGAACAATTGATGCGGTTACAAGAATTTCCTAATATAATAATTAGATTTGAGTCATACATTAGTTACTGGAAATAAATGACATTTTAATAGAATACCTACAAGTAGAGTAAACTAAGTAACTATTACTTTAAGTATTGATAAGTAAAACTAATGAATACCCTTCTCTGTATCACAGACTGAACTCGATTTCTATGAGAAACAATTTTAATTTTGAAATATTGTCAAGATTTATACTTATGGTGGGTATCATTATTCGAATGTGGTACTATTTATTTTAACGTCAACCTAAATGTAAATTCTTAGTATGCCGTAGGAAACCTTTTTGGATTTCACTGAAATCCCGAATCAATCTAAGTCAAGCAACCTATAAGCACTGGACAGGTGCTTCATCCCAGTATGAGACCCCCCAACAACGTGCCTCACCATTCTTCGTGGACGGGATAATAGTTTGTCAATCACTTAATAAAATAAACTACAAGCTAATTCATTATCAGCTCTTCAGGTTTCATAATTTTCTTGTGTCACCTAATGTCCAAAACGTATTTTCATAAATTGCATTTCATCAAGTCATTCAGCATTAAAAATAGACTGTAATTTTGTGACTTTAATCTTTCAATTCAATGGATTAAAATACTAAATTTATTCTAATCAATAATTTAAACTTCCTCTTTCCTATTTTCCTTACATTTTCTCATTTTTAAAATGACCTCCCTTAATAATAAAACACGTTTAAACTCTCCAAATAGTTATCTACATAAGTGTTCTTGTGTTTATATCTATTTACCCAGTTATTTATACTTCATCTATCATACAAAAGCAGAGGACTCAAGTCGTTATGGTTACAAGATTTATTCAGAATGAAGAGTTCATTCTATATAAAATGTAATATCTAGGACCATATATATATAATGATGATTTTTCGGGAAGGGGAATAAAACATATCATATTGTGTATACATTCTGTAGTTACAATATAATTATCTAATCTAAGAATTTATGTAAATAGAAACATAGATATATATTGATATTCATAAATAATAGAATATAAATAATCCTATTGATAATACTATCAACATAATAGATGTACATGTCAATTTGATTATCTTATGAATATAACGACAAATGTAACTGACAAATCATTTTATTTGTATCATTTATTCATATACTATGTAAACACTTGAAACAAGTAAGATAGTTAAACAAAATTATCAGAAGGGGTTTTGTGAAGATTTCCATAGTTCATCCATAGTTGAAATCATGAGTCAATTGAAGCTAGACCAACATGTAAAATCTGAAAGCACTAGATGACCGTTTCGTCCTGTTGTGGGACTCCTCAGCATTGCGTATCCACGATACCGCCTCGCGAGATTCGAACTCAGGATAGAAATATGTCTCACTTTACTTAAAGTTTCAGTTAAATATGAATTAAATGAATAACAATTGGGTTATAATATATTTTCCGGCTTATATATTGATTAGCAAAGCAAGGACTGATCTGATTTAAGTAAGGAGCTACTACCAAACATGGTTACAACAGGATCAGCAAAGCAAGGACCGCATTCCTACAATTGTAGAACATATGGAACTCACAACAACTCTCAACTAATTTCAAAGTGAGAATATTCAATGAAAACGTCAAAACAGTCCTACTTACGGAGCTGAAACTTGAAGAACTACTACAACCATCGTCAAGGAAGTACAAGTATTTACAAACAGTTGTCTATGCAAAATACTCAACATTTACTGACCAAATACTATCAGCAACAGCCTTCTGTGGGAGAGGACAAACCAGCTTCTAGCTGAAGAAAAAATCAGGAAGAGAAGTTGGAATTGGATTGGACACACATTAAGGAAATCATCAAACTGCATCATGAGGCAAACCCTTACTCGGAATCCTGATAGGAAGTGAAAAAGAGGAAGGCCAAAAAACACATTACGCTAGGAAATAAAAGCATATATGAAAAGGATGAATAACAACTGGAGAGAACTGGGAAGAAATACCCAGGACAGGGTTGGATGTCGAATGCTGTTGAGCGGCTTATGCTCGTCCATGAGGGGTAATAGACGTAAGTAAGTAAGTAAGTATATATTGACTTTCTCAAACATGTGAAAATAATTTCATTTATTTATAGAGTAACTATTTAGTCAAGTAATAAATTAAATGCAGATTTTGTAAAGAACAAATATTATCTGAATAACTATTTAAATTGTGAGGATATTGTTAAACATTTCATTAGAATTCAGATTTACTTAATAGTGAACGACCTATGCACCTCCATGAGGGATAACAGGTGTACGTAAGTAAGAATGACCGTGACTATTTACGAAAGAAGGGTTTTCAATAATTGTAAATAATTACACACATTTTTATCTAGTTCGCAATAAGTAGGTCACAAAACACTATGAACTAGCTGTTTGTTGCTTTCCGGTCTCAAAAACTTTTCAAATCAATTTGTAGTGAAAAATATACTTCAATAATACAATCTTTACAAAATCGAATATATCAATCACTACTACTTCTATTTAAATTTATTATATTAGAAGAATATTTGCAAATCATACAAATTCTTTTCGTTCTATCACAGTTGACTATGCTGATGAAAATAAACTTGTATTACATTAGATTTCCATCTCATTAGTTAATTATACCTAGATAGTGGAGGATCTCAATAAGAGGATCTTATAGGTATTATATTCTCTGAGCTTAGCGATGAAGCTTTAATTATCCTACTAGCCAGCATCATCAATACATACTTCGATAAGAAGTAAGCTGTTATAATTTATGCACATATAACTAACAGATTGTTCTGTTGACTCGTATTTGGCGAGTTGTTTTCACAACTAAATGATTGTTGCTTATATGTCTATTTGGATTGCCTTCAACCCTGGCCCGGTCTCTGACATTGTTATTGTACATCCTTTTCCATATTTGCCGATAGATCAAGCTGTTTTAAGAATGTGTATTGGTTGATGTATGAACGGAGTACCAGGCTTCTGAAACTTTTTTGTATTCCTTTGTTTTGCCTTTGATCCAGCCAAAATAAAGTTCAAGGTCGTCCACAAAAATTGATTTGTTCAAAATATGTAGTAGCGTTTAACAATTACCTCGTGTTCAAGTAGACTAGGGAGAAGGCCATCACTTAGTCTTATGCAGCATTCCCTGACGTTTTATGGGATTTAACATGTAGATGATGTTTGTTTTGACTTTTTTGTGCTTAACTCCTTACGCATGCATAGCACCAATTTTAAATACTTTGTACGCTTGTGGTCTGAACCTCATCCTGGCGATAATAGCAATTTTTATATAATTTAGGAGATATTCTTCATGTAGACTACGATTATCTGTTTGATAAATTCTTCCGTTAATGTTGGACTTAGTGATTACTTTGATAAACACTTATTGATGCTGTTTCGCGGGTAGTTTTTTGTCAGAAACACATTCATGTAATTCCTCTTCACTTCTCCGTATATTGACAAGGCTGCAATTTGTCTTCATTCATTTGAACAGGATTTGCATGTACCTTGATTTCTGCCGCATTAAGTAGTTGCTATTGTATATGAGTATTTGGTTACTATAGGTTACTTTCCAACAAACTTGAGTCTCGATTTCGCCCGTATCAGGTTTCGTGAATAATACATTTGAGAATCCCAACTTAACAGAACAAGCTGCTAGTCAATTGTGAATGACTTATAGTATCTTCCTTTTGCAATATATCCAGATATTTTTTTCTGGAAAGACAATGGAAGCTTTACAATCAGGGCTTGATTGTGATCAGCGGTTTTCGAACTGGGTTCGACACATGATTTAAAATAAGCATCAGTTTATTCTTGAGATGCTTTTCCACTTCAGTGCGATTCAATGTTTCCACTTATTTAATGTCAATTAAAATTCATTACAATTAGAAAATCATCCTGACTTATAATTATGTAAATAATTAAATTTATCATTTCGACTGCTTCAGTGAATTCCTAGACCTAAGTAGAATAAAGTATGCCTGACTTTTGGTGATTGCTCAGACTTAATGTTTTAATGCCATTGATTTCCATGCTAATCATAATAGGTAGGATGACATTGACACCTGTATGACGAATACGGTATTTTATAAAAAATGAGTTTCACTGCTACATTTTAAAGAAACTCTTAAATATTTGCAGACACGTGACAGATCATTGAACTAAAAGTCAAATAATCTTTGGTTCAATTTAATTATGCTTATGTTGTTATTAATGATTTTTGGCTTATTACTTGCATTGTCAATATCCGTTATGTCATCATTGTTAACAAAACAAAATATTGTAAATTTGGTGTTATTCAGGTTTTACAGTAAATTATTTAGTGTGAGTACCTAATAGATCAACACTAACACTTTTCAAGTAACCATTCTTTGAAATCTTAATGAACAGTATGCTTTGCTATATCCTACTAGAAACAGAATACTTGAATATCGAAAAGCAACAATGGACACAAAGCACATTTAATTAATTTATCCTTTCAAAATCATAATTAATTTAATAATAAGTTAGCTAAAACAAAAACAACAGTAAACTTGCATATTTCAAATTACATAGTAATCTAATTGTATTTTTAGTCTGGATTAAAAAAAGAACTTTTTATTTAGCAGTCTCACATTCATATGAATTTATCGGTCTCATTTTGTTGTGATATAACACATGAGCTGTTTCAGTCTTATTTCAGTTATCCATACAAGCAACAATTTTTTAAAGATTTATTTCGGTATAAGTGCAGTCGGTATTTCTAAGATGAAAGTAAATAATTGACTCACTTATCTTAGTTTCTAGAATTTCAAGCTTTTATCAACTTCCTTTTAAAAAAATATTTGCGGATTGTCTCTATTTTTTCCTCACTCATGCCCATTTTAAAGAATTTTAATATCGTTTATTGTACGAAATCAATATTCAACATAAAAATAACATATAGTATAAAGGCGGTCTATTTTTTTTAGTGACATTGTGGGTGCATTCCCTTTTTCTTCATCCCTTTGATTACTCTATCTTGCAAAACAGATTTTAGTCAATTTATAAATCCGATTAATATGAATTTTCTCGTACAAAAACAATTCGCATAAAGCAAATGAAAAACTAATTAAATTTAGCAAGCTACTGAATATAAATTCAGTAGCTAAACTAAACAAACAAAATATACTAAAATGTCAAGGATCAGGACATAAGTAACAGACAGTTATTAAAAAGCTGAAAGGATAGTTGTTGAGGAGTGTAACTTAGTCCAGACAGAAATTAGTTTGCGGTCAAATATGAAACAACTAAATATATCGTAAAAAATTGACTCTTTTCGGTTAGAAGCAGATTATTAAACTTCCCACCCAACAACGATTTCGAAAGCTTCGAATATAAATTTAGACGACGATCACCGTGGATTTTCCTTACAATAAAGGCGATGATATGGCTAAACACACTGCTGAAGCAAGGTCAAGTAAAATAGCACAACATACTGTCAAAATATGGACGTGATCAAAAGAACAGAAAGCCCGTATTATTATTTCGTAAATCAAGTTAGAAATCCTTTTTTTATTGGTTATTTGAATCTTTTCACTGATGTTTAGGACCTAACTAATTAGTTTCTTTTGGGATATGTGTATCTTCTTTAGATTTACTCGAAATTGCCATTCACTTATGAGCACTATAACTAGAATTAGATGGTGACATAATGGAATCCAAGATGCGTGTTCTCTCCCTTTTGAGAATCGACAGCTGGAGCTATAAAGTTTGTAATCTAATTGCAATATCAAGGCAATCCGTTCGGCATGTATATATGCTAAGAGAAACTGAAAAAATCTAGTCTCAAACACTAACGATAAGATTCAAATGACCAGCATAAACAAGTTAAAATTCACCGCATTGTACAAGCTAGTAGCTATCTGGACTCAATGGCTATGTAGATAACGCGATGGTTTTTAAATCAAACGGTGCTGGCTCTGAGTCACAGATTTAACATCAACTCTGAGATGCAGCCACATCCATCTTATGAGTATCAAAATGGACGAAACGCGCGTTCTATATTCTGCTACTAGCCACCATCCAACTCTGCTTATAATGCAAATTAAAAATTACAATGACTTTTCCGATTTCATTGGGGATATCATAAAGCTGTCGTTATGGATTAGGAATGATTCGAATGATCGACATATAATTGTATTTGTGAATTTATTTATTCATAACTGTACTAAAAATTACTACTGAAGAATATTATGATTATCATACAGGATTTGTGAAGATTGTTAAATTTCATTTATTACATTGCTGATTGACCCTGGTTAGGTAATTCTTAAAAATTGTGAAGCTATTTCATCCTAGCTTGGGACTTGTTGATAGTGCACATCCACAACTTTACCGGCAATCTAACCCATGACCATTAAGCCTAGTGTCTTATACTGTAGACCACTGAGTTAGTATATGATTTTGTGTGGTGGAACGTATACGTGAAACCATCTGTTATTTTTACTAACTAGTAAGCCAAAACATACGCAGAAAGATGTTTGAGAACCTTTAAACTTTAAAGAAATCCAACTTCAACAATTGGTTGGTTGAATGGTTTGATTAACCCATCATGTTATTGAGAAAAATAAAGAGAATTCAGAGAAGACAAATTCCTTTTCGACGAAATCATTTATTGAAGCTATTCCTTCGTATTTATAGTTGTTTTGTAGTGGCCTTGCTTCAAGATAATTTCTTAGGTTTCGTTTATCAATCATCCTGATAATCATTACTAAATTAATCTCATCGGTCTATGAATTGAAAAGGCAATACGAAGCCTGGACTACAGTTTATTGTTGAATAGCACAGATAACAAAGTTACAAGCACCTTGAGCTAAATTGAGCAGAGAGGCTAATGCGCGCGAGAAAGCGAATACAGAGGCAGATTTAGAGTCAAATCGAATCGAGATGAAGCGAAGTAAGGCAAGGACAATTAATAAGATTCAAGCTCATGCATATATGCGGAAGAGAATGATACTTAGGCGACTAACATTTAAGTTAGAGATATGTGCGTAGGCTGTCACATGTGATCAAGCATACACGTTTATACAGACATGGTAGTGTTCATAATAATACAAAGAAATAAACGAATTGTTACTGTTCCGACAACATTGTCTGTTAAATAAATTAATTGAAGGACTCGATAAAATTAATCGTAAACAAAACTAGTTACAGAAGAGTTCCTATAGTTTGATAAATATATAAGTCCATCATAAAGTAATTCGAGGTTTAAAATATCAAAAGGAGGTTGTGTAATGATTAAGTGGTTAGAGAAGGATAGGGGATTAGAACTACGTGGGATTATTGTCCACTTGACAGATATGATAATTTTGTTTGAGGTTGTATTATTAACGAACAAACTTCTAGAGCTTAGTACAAATAATAATTCTAAACGTCTGTATTTGAAATATTGATTAAAATTCTTTATGTTTGTATGCTGATTTCGGATATGGATACTACGAAATCTGAATAAACTATGCCCATTTCATCGTAAACTTTATAGTAAGTTGAACTCCAATTCAAATTTGACACTGATAACACTTGAACAACACCGAGATCCCAAAGCAAGACAATTATTTAAACTACTGTTAATCGGTGTCAATTTAAAGTGATCGAGTTCTGCTTGAACCACACCATAATACAGCCGGATGAAACAAACTATCGATAAACTTACAAAAAAATTAATGTACTAACAATAATAAAGATGTATCCACCTAAAAAAGAAACATCAAATCATTTCCAAATGAATTTCCTAACTCTAGGTTGTTTTTGAAAGTGTAGTTGTGTCGGTTGCTATGTTAAGCCCACATAGCTTATTGTAGCTTCTCGGATAAGCCATTCTATTCATTCTTCTTGAGTCGCATTTTGACCTTGTTGATTGTTCGTTAATCAACCTTGACTGTTTGTATATGAGCGTATGTGTGTACACATCTTATCAAATTCATCACATGTCTATAACTTATTTTTGTGTGGCTATAAATATCGATTAACGCTTGATCGCTTGATTAAACTGAGTTGGCTCACTCTCCTCCTCATTTCGTCGTGCTTCGATATCCGATCAACAATCACATAAAATACACGTAATCGAAATTCATTATCGTATTTGATATATTCAATTCCTTTATATGCTAATGCGAGTTAAGTCAATGATTATATGCGAGGATTGATGACTGGTATATTTCAACAACAATCAATCATACGATCAACCTGGATCATTAAAGTGTACTTGAATAATACATTTATTATTGACACCTAATAAATAAAAATAAAATTCAAACAGTTAACAATATTCTACTTATATACTTAAATTATTATATTTAAGAATATTGTATTATATCATAACAAATTTTCACTAAATCATTACATTTTTCATTTAATAAAGATTGTAATAAATTTGAATGATTATCATATGAATAAAAATAATTTTCTGGTGCCGTTTTATTTGCTTTATTTAATATTTGTTGAAATAATGGTTCTATCATTGTAGATAAGTCACTAAAAAAAGAAAAAAAAAGCAAGAAATTATGTTACATAGGTCTCTAAGTAATTTTTTGTCTAATAATAATTTATTGAAGACAATGGTGGATGGTGATGCAATTTCATGGATTGATTGAAGTTAGACATTAATATCATTGGATGTCAATTCAGTGGTGTATAGGGTAAGTGTTCGTGTGCGAGATCAATAGGTTCTGGGTTCGAATCCCGCGAGCAGGATCGTGGATGCGCACTGCTGAGAAGTTCCATATTAGGATGAAACGGTCATCCAGTACCTTCAGGTTTTCCATGGTGGTCTAGTTTTAATTGATTCATGAATTCCACTATTAAATTACTAATAATTCAACCAGAGTAATGTAAGCATCATGTGATTTCTTTAATGTAAATCATATAAGTGTGATTTAATATAAAACTTATGTAAATTATTATCAGAAAACAGTTATATTTTTTCATTATTAACTATATTTAAGTTGTGAACAAGTATATGTTTCATATTTACAGTTGAAGATAAGACGGTGAATAATAGTAAGTGTAATATTATTCTAAGAGGTTTCACAGTAATTGGGCGCCGAGTTGATGTAAGACATTAAATAGGAATATTATATTTGTAAAATCTCAGCAAATGAATTTGAAGTAAATCCAACGTTTTGCCTGGCAATCTGGTCTAAGCTTGTTCAAGGAAATATAATCAAACATGAAAATTATCGAATAGACTAGGGGCCAAAATAAATGTTACAGTTTTACAAGCTTTGAATTAAATGAAATAACGTCCCCAAAAATAGCTTCCGTAGTTTGTTCAGGCTTCTTGTTTCGCGGTTCACATAAACCAGTTTACTTTTGACAAACAGTTCTCATTAACATATTATAATTAAAAAATCGTAGGACATACTTCTTATTATATTACAAGCAACAAAGGTTAGATCTAAATATTCACATCTATCTATAAGCATATTTGTTTTTTAATTCTAGAATTCAAGATATGATAAGACAAAAGATCACCTGTGGGTAACTAACAAAAATGTCTTACCCATAAACTAGGGTTTAAATACTGAATGGATGTTTCTATTTAAAACATGCTATATTAATAATAAAATTCAACCAATCAATACAAGATACCCAAGGTACTTACAGCCATTTGATCCTTCATTTATTTACCCAAAGATTCTAATATAACAAAACCCATCATTCTTCTTACTAAATACAACATGAAAGCTGTGCTTGTATATAAATAAGATCAATGTAGACCTATGATATGATAACCATATTGTACAAGACTAATTCAATATACATCAGCTTGAAAGCATTTGCTATTCTCAATAGTTTGATCAAATAAAACCTAAATTATCAGTACTACCTACAAAATACCTAATAAACGTTCAATGAATAATTATAAAAATTACAAAGAAGATTCACCATTGAAGCTCTTTACAGTCTTCATATTTTAATAATTTTCTTAAGAAATCATATAAATAATAAAGATTACATTGTAATTTTCGTAATTTAATCTGATTTCTTTCATTGTTCATAAAGATATCATCATTTGGTATAAATATTTTACGTATTAAATTAGAATGATGTTTATCCATATTAACATGGTCATTCTCATAGTTTAAAACATGTTCTATAACTTCATTTTCAATATCAAATAAAGCGTTAAAATCTATTGTCTTAGGTTTGAATGAGTTATATTCATTAAGGATTGATGTTTTAGCTAAAATATCAATTTCATTATCAATTAAATGTTCATTTGTATCGCAGGTTATAAAACGAGTTTGAATAAACCATAATAAAAGATGAAGTATTTTCCGTCGGACATAGGAATTTAATTCAGATTGAAGAGCATGACATAAAACATTTTGAACTTGTTCTGACTTCTTATTGTCTTTATTGTATCCAGATATTGTCTTCATAGCTGAATAAGAGTATTAAAACATAGACATTTTTCAGACAATCCAACAATACTATAAGTGAATGAAGAAGTCAGAAGGGAGAAACTAATGCGAAATTAGAGGGTGCTATGGTAAAAATATGATGACCATACATGAAATACATTATTTTAACATTTTCCTTCAGTTGTCCTGTAAGTGCTTCATGATTCTACTAATCCCGTTGTTATTTCAATGCTATCTATTTCCTTTCCCGTTCTCTTTCATTCAATCTCCCAATCTTCTGGCAAGCATTATACCTCCGATTGGTGCTACATACTAATTATATCCGTCAACAGTACAATACTTCATCCAGTAGTAGTTTGGCAAATATTTTTTACAATACTTATAACAAAATTATGATAGTTTAGGATCTGTCTAATATTGAAATCGACTACATCAGTAGAGGTTACAATTCTAAAGTAATATAATTCTAAAAAGAATATTATCTCTGTTCTCAACAAAATCTTTCCACATAACTAAGTAAAACTAATTTTTACTTCATGTGAGAGAAAAACCATCTTCATGATCGGCAAGAAAAGCTACAATTTTACATCCGTAACCGTTGTACAGGAAAGAAACATATCACGAACTAAAATGAGCTCAACAATTCCTTTTATTACTCAAGTAATAGGTTTGTTACTTCAACGCTTAATACTGCCTGTTTAGCTGATTTTTATAAACTCAGACTACTTCTACACATTAACTAGAACAATAGAAAAAAGACGCAAAATATGAGTAACAAGTTATTTTAAAGTTACAGAAAATCGAGCGTATTAATAGATTTTTGTATGACTATGAACTTGAGAAATTTCCAGAACTAATCTAGATATAGTAGCGGTATGGGTAGTTATCTAATCGAAAACGCGACACGTGATCCCAAATTATTTTTATGTTTCTGAGAAGTTGATATTCAATGATATTTAGATCAAACATTTTTTGATGTCTTTTGGCCTTCCAGAGATTTCGACAAAGAATATTTTTGGACTCCACAAAAAAAGCAGCTATTCTTAAAACTGGTAAATCAAAATACTGTAACTGAGTATTTATGCCCTCAATACATTAGGTAGCCTTTCCACTTACTCAGCTTCTTATTCATTCTGAAATTTTCTAAATTCCTTAAATTTCCTTCTTCTATGACACCAACCTTAGAAAATTTTATATAACTAACAACCTAAAGAAGAAACAGTTTCTTGATGATATATGAAATTTTCTTTACTGCATAGTGATTAATTCGTTATCAACGATTCAACGAGCTTCTTGAATTGCATCAATAACAAATTATACAAAATGCTAAATCTGGAGTAATAAAAGTTTCTTGAAAGAGGACCAAATAAATGAGATATGTGAAGAGAACATGAACAGCGATTTGAACAGAATGACATTTCGGTAAGTTTCAATCAGATAGTTAGAAGCTGGAACATTATCATCTCGAAATCTTAAATGTGATTTAGCATACTTTGTAAAAATGACATTAATCAAATGTTATCTTAAATACTTATCAGTCTAATGTTGCATAGTGGTATTTTAAAATTAATTTCATAAGATTAAGATGTAAAACGTAAAGACCAGACCTAAGAGAAGAGTTTAAAATCAGCTTTTGAGTCAATAACTAAATGAACACAAATTGAAGACATTTAAGGACGAAATATGTATTGATTTAAAATGGTATAATAGGATAAACTAAAGAACTGTTGAAAAGTGTTGTAGTCAAACAAGGGAGGAAAACAAGACGTTCCGTTTCGAGGGAAGAAAACTGATAAAAGCTTTTTCAGGAGCATATATCAGGTTTCAAGCTCTTATTGCTACCTCTTCCAATCTGAAGTAACTTGTGCTCGTTTATTTATCAATCCACTTAAAAGCACTCGTATTATCTACGAGAAATTCAGTCACCCAGATGATTTTCAATCTTAATGATGAACACCTCAACTCATAAAAAGATCAGATTTTTAAGAACAAGAATTTAAGTGTGACTATCTTCTCTGCCCTACCAATATAACTCCTCTTAAAACTTGATATATAGGACTGTTAGTATATTCAGGCAAAATCCGTCATCTAAATACCATCGAATAATATTTAACTAATTATGTTTGAAAAAGTTTCTTAATGGTATGGGCGCATATCCTATTATTACAAATGCTGTCATTGAAATCAAACACAACGTATCAGCGTAATTGCAAAGCTCGTTTTTCACTTCTATAAAACAGAAGAACTATATATTCATGAATCAGACACTTTAATCGGTTCAGCTGAAATAATTCATAACTCAAGGCTATGAATTTTTCAGTACAAAAAATAGGTAGGTTTTCATGTAATAAACGTGACGTTCACAATCTCAGTGATTCATTGCGAGGTTATTTGCAAATTCCATTGAATTCTACCAAGGACTACATTTGATCATTAGACATCATCGTGAGTACAAACTTCGTAAACGATTTTCATGTTCCAAAAATTTACGATTACTTTATTATGACCGATGTTTCGAGAAAACAGTGTAAAGAACTTATTATAACCCACCTCTTATAGCCATTATTTTAACTTTATCATTTATATCATTCTTTAAAATCTTAAGCAATTCATTGAAAATGACAGGTTCTGCAGCTAAGTTCTGTTGCTCAATGATAACACATGCCATTTCACGGACACAACTAAATTCATCCATTAAGGCGAAATGAAGCTGTTTGATTAAATCATCGTGTGTAAGACCTGAAAATTGAAGAAAATAATAATAATGACCAAAAGTAAGATAAAATCATACTAAAACTTCAGGTAGTTAATTTTAATTGATGTTTTTACTCTAAATATGACTATTTTGCTTGAAATTAGCATTTTCTTTAAAGTTAAAATGATTTATATTATAATTAATGATAGCGATTTGTTGACGAAAATCACTAATACATGGTCGGAGGTTAGAAGATAAAACTTGGCACTTATCTGTTTAGAATAAAAACCAGTATTAAGTGGCTATACACTGCAAACTCTGGTTGGAAGTTCATGGATGCGCAATACTGAAGAGTTGCATAGTAAGACGAAACATTTTCCCAGTTCTCCCTGGTTTTCAGTGGTTGCCTAACTGTGATTGGCTCGTGATTTCAGAGAAATCCAACACTCTCCGCAATCCCATACCGATAATAGTCAGCGTTTATGAAGTAGGAAATAAGCACATTCTTATGCAATCTGCTGCAAACCATACTTACTATTGTTAGGCCTTATTATATGGGTTTTTCAAACTGACGTACGTAGGAAAATGTATGGACTTCGGATCGTAAAACAGAAATTTTATGCTCTACATAACATGAACCAATTCCAGTTGAAGAGCTAGAATGTTACATATTTTAGGTAAAAAATAAGTATCACTGTCGACTATTTGAATGACTGGTGAAGAACCAACGCTAGCGTATCCAACCACCTCTTTGTCCAAAAAGCATTCATTTACGTATAGTACGCATTGAAATCTACCTGCAAACTAAACATTTCATTGAAATCACTGATTTAAATTCCACATAATATAACCAAATGTATAACTTATAATTTTTCTGTAGATTATAAAATTAGGATGGGGGTTTGCGAAAAATTTCAGTGATTTTAATAGTTGAATAAGTCGATGTAAGCTAGACCACCGCTAAAAACCTGGAAGCATTGGACGACCGTTTCGTCCTAATATGGGACTCCTCGACAGTGAGCATTTACGACCTTGAATGCAAGACTCGAGATAGGTATCTATCTCAGACAATGGGTGAATGTGTTATGACTTTATAAAAGAAGACCGTGCGCCAATTCGTTATGATTTTATGTCCGGCTTTTTATCACATGAATTATCCACCAATCGGAATAGGACTTTTCCAATGTTAAAACTTCACCAAATCAATAACATTCAACTGGTATAAGCAGTCCAGCGTCTTTATTGGTCCCTTATCCGCCTAGCCCTTCCATTTGAGTCCAGAACACCAATAATAGCTTCTGCTATGCGAATCATTAATTTCAAACATACTTGGTTAATATACCAGACAGACAGACCGCATCACACCATCAAATAGAAAATTATATTTGTACAAGATCAAGCCAAATGTGGCTGTGAATGTGGGGTACAATAATCAATAAACTGAATATAATTTAGGGACAGTAATTCATATAATAATAATCCATAGGTCAAAATGAAGCTTGTAGTAAGATGAATATAGATATACACAATCTAGCTACTCAATAGTTAAACCATAAGAATATGTATAGAATAATAGTCCATTAATAGGTCCTGGGAGTTACCAGTACTTACGTCTTCACTATGATATAACAGAATGGTTGAGCAAGATCATAGGTCGATTGAAGTTAGACATTAACACCGTTGTATGCCGGTTCAGTGTTCTAGGAGCTAGGCGTTCGCGCGCGAGACCGAGGGTCCTGGGTTAGAATCCCGCGTGCGGGATCGTGGATGAGTACTGCCGAGGAGTTTCAAACTAGGATAAAACGGTTGTTCAGTGCTTCCAGGACTTTAATGGTGCTCTAGCTTACATCGACTCATGAATTTAACTATTAAAATTATAAAATTAATTCATACATAAATGAAACATAACTATTAAATATCGTAAAAGTGTTGAACTTAATAAATTGTACGTAGAAAAGTTTTGAAAACATGTGGTGAAATCTTTAAAAAAGTGAAGTAATTCGAAGTGGTAAAACATTACCTTCCATAGCTGATTGGTAAAGTCTCTGAGCACGACGATAAGAAATTGACTTGGAGGTTATAGACGAGTCATGGACTATTTTATTCATTATAGTACTATTGTTATCATTTGACAAAAATGGGTCATGAAATAGATTATTTGACCATAATAAAGATACATTTGTCCCCTTCAAATTTGTCTCCAGAGTATGAAGTGCAGCTATCCGTAACATAGTACTCCAATCTAATAGTAAAAGACGATTTATTCTTGTAAGGGTATCCTATAAAAACCCATTCAAAAAAGACTGGATACTAAACAAATACACATGAATAATATCAAATTATATGAAATAATAACTTAACAAACGCTATAATTCTTTAGTTAATGTATGTAAATTATATTTCCCGATGGAAACAAGTTTTTACGACTTCCTTTCGAACATTGACAGTATTGAAAAATCGTTCATTCCACTATGTGTGTCATAACTTCTATCATGAAAAACACATTAAGAGGTCAATACGCTATCAATACAAACATGGATCAATCCTCAAAGATATAAAATATAACTTTTTGAAATGAGCAAGATATTTATACTCTCACTTTTCACCACATAATACTTTATTTTATTTCCACATCATTTAAATATAATACACCACAAACCAGAGCTAAATGTGTCATATAACAAATAGTTGAGCATCACTGTATCATAAAAAAACGGTTTTTTCAAAGTGATTAACTGAATTATTCACAAAACTCCGAAGCATCATACTTCCACTGAACTGAACGACCGAAATAACTTAATTCCTAAACTATAGACTAAAGAATGGTATATGAAACATGTGTATATAATATCTATATATAAATTCCATCTAAATACACTGTCATGGTTGGCAATATGGTTTGTAAAAACAACTAAGGAAACCAAATTCTAAAATTGATATAAGTTCATGAAATAATTAAATGCAATGATATGAACAATATCGAAGTTAGCATACTTTCATTGCTATGGTCTTAGGTAATAATTATCATCAATGATTATTTTAAACTACACGATTCAAGATCTGTTACATTGATACAGGTTTATTCATTGCAAAAATTCGTATATACTACTTACTTTGGTTAAATCACATAGTAAAATAGATAGAAACCAACATGAACATAATCTGATTCTCCAATTTGGTGAATTCAAAAATTCAGTAAAATAATGTTCAATTTGTGACTTGTTTGAAAAGTAAACAAAAAAGAATTAAAATTTATGATAAAGATTATTTCAATAGAAACAGTACAACTTATAAGAATAAAATTCATATAGGATACAAGTTTTCATTATATTATGGAAAAATATTTTACGATTTTCAGTTTACATCAGCATAAAAGTATTCCATTATGTACTGAAGATTTATTGAACTCTTCGTTTTATAGTAGTAACGATAATAATCGGTTATGGTTAATATATTCAATTCATATAACTTATTTAATCACAATAGGAAACGAATTTATCATAATTAAAATCAAAAAGAGTAATTTAACAGATTAGAAAGGATTTCTTATGTTATTTTCGGGGCCCATGTAATCGATTCTTAGTACTAGAGAGCAGTTGTATTGATTAATCCTTCTAAACTATGTATCTAGTATCAATGGCCTTTTGTTAATCATTAACATGTTGATAGCGAGAAAATAGACAAGATTTATACTCAACGACTTTAGGTTCAGAATAGAATTCTCCCACGCTCGCTTGCCCGATAGCCAGGATGTAAAGCAACATATAAAGCATAAAACTTCAATCTATAAATCCTCTATATAATAGTATAGGATAAAATCCTGGCCATACATCAACATAATTAAGCAAAAAGAATATGAGCATGTTACACGTACTTATTAATTATACAGTAAACATATTAACAACTTCAGATGTAACAGTCAGGAAAGTTCAACCGCTCTTCGTATTTCTCCCATTAGAGCAAAGAAAAGTAAAATATTATCAAATTCAGGGTAAAGCTGAACTTAATAAATATATTACAGATAAAGGAAGAACCAAATTATACGTAAGAAGAAGAACATTACCAATGAATGAAATTCGACTATTGTGACCGACTTTGAGTTGTGTCATTTTCCCGTTAACTAATTTGTTGAACGTCATCTTATTTGATGAGTATATGCCATTCTGTGCTAAAAAGACGTCAATAATTCTGCTCAGTATCTATTTCATGCTACACAGAGTACATAACAGCAAATGGGTTAAATTCCTTTTTCTACTCCACCGTTGATAATAGGTACTGATAAGACTATTCTCAATGAAAGTCACTGATAGATTCAGACTTCATACACAAACACTTATTTAGATTAAAAATTACGAGAAGTTACGTTACTCAAACTGACTCATGAGAATTGACGAATGGCAATATATAATAGCTATAATTAAATAGTTCATTAATCAAACTTCTTGTTCTTGTGTCAACAAATATTCAACCTGATTATATAGAAACAGTTCATCTAAAATGTGAGCGAAATTCAACATTATCTAGATAATCCTTAGACCATGAAAGCTATGTTATTTGAAGCCTTTATTTTATGTTGTATATGAACAATGAACAATTTTAAGAAACAATTTCCTAGAACATCAGAAAAGTATAAATCCTGTTTCACCGAATTCAAAATCTAAACTGTTTTGTGCTTTATGCATATTATCTAGTAGAGTACTTTCCTAAACTATTCAATAAAGAACTAATTATTTTTTGAAGGACTTTTTATAGACAAAAATACATGCAAACTAACTCACATGATTCCTACTAAGACGTAAAATCATTTTAATTTCAGAATAGTGGATAATTCTATTTAAGAAGATATTTGATTTGTTTATATCAAATTTTATAAGATTGGAAAGAATCGAAACAAATGAGTTCATATATTCATCTTCTAAATCTGATGATTTATTCAATGAACAGCTTAACTCTTTCATTTGAGTAAAATAAGATTTGTTTGGATATTGTTCGGGAATAAATTCAATTAACTGATCAAATAGAAGATCAGTTAAAATATCTAGTGCTTTTAAATTGCATTGATCTAATTTACATAAACAAATTGACGATGCCCATTTCAATAGATTCAAAGATGTAGATGATACTTTATTATTTGATGATTTCTTAAGTAATAAGCTTTGATCCATCATGATCAAGGTATTTAATTTTTCAATGCATGTTTGATTAGAATAACCTATTATATTAAGACACAAGCAAGTAGCTAAGATAATTTCTTGATTATTATGAAAAAGGAAACCACGGAGAATCGCAATCTGCTCACCTGTTAAAATGTGTAAATAAAATAAAACCTGAGAAAATATGGAGACTGTCATTTTTAATTAATTAATTCGAAACTGATTGTTCTGAATCGATGAAGACATCTCTAATAAGAAATGATTCACTACCACGATACCAATGAATTGTAGAGAAGTTGCTTGAATGAATATGGCCCAAAGCTTTGCATATATTGATGTGCGCATGTTCCGCGAATACATTATTTTTAGTCATTTTGTGCAATGAAAATTTGGAACACTAATTTTAATTCTGAAACACCAAACAATGTCATGTTTTCAGTTTTAAATAAATCAAGAAATAATTAACTCAAATAATAATCTTAGCTTGTTATCCAATGAATCAATCTAATTTCTTCAGAGTTAATACTAATTGTCGGAAATCTTTCGACGTCGAATACTGTTTGATTTAGGAACTTATTTAACATTACCATAATTAAGCTTCTGAAAATGGTTTTTTATCACAATATTATTGCCTACATCTATACTTACAAAGATAGCTAGTCCAAAGTTCATTTCTCTTAGGCTTTTTCTAACTGGATGGTGACTGAAACGAGGAATGAATCAGCGTTAATTAATTGACTGAGAAAGTAAGCCGTAGTGACAGATAAATATTATCTGGTCGCTGTTGGTTAAATGATTGTGTTCAACGATTGAAGAATGTAGGTGACATGGCTCAAAATCGGTTGCAATGATACAGTTACATTTAACGTTTAAATTTCCTTAAATCATACTGTGATGTGTGCTACTGATGTCGACAGATATAAGTAGTATGTATCATCAGTAGAAAGTGAAATGCCTGGTGACAGAAGGTTAAGAAGGTCAAAGAAAAGAGAACGAGAACAGAGAATGATTGGTGTGGAAATGAAGGGACAATGAAGTCTGAGGCAATTGATTGACATCTTGAAAATGAAGTATTTACTGCATGGTTCTCAAACTTTACTGAAAGATTCCGTAATTTCGTGCTCAAATACGTTTGGTTGTCCCTGCTATCTGTTCTCGTTCACTACAATACATTTGATTGATAATTCAAACTTATTTCTTTATTTCATCCCCTTCTTGAATTATATTCTCTATACTCAGTCTTCGTAACATCATCAATGACAGTTTTAATACAACTTCTTTGTTATTCCCCACAATAACCTCAAATAAGCGAGATGATTTGATGTGATAACTTTGGCAGATCCACATTTGTGCCAGATTCTACTTTGGTTGTGACTGACAAACTGGCTGTCAGATGAATTTTAAAGTAAAAATAACGATAAATCTGTGGATTCCTTAATTTGGATTCTGTTTCAACAAAACATACATGAAAATGCAACATTTTCATCAGAATAACATTTACAAAACAGTTAATAATCAGTGTAGTTGTATATTTTCTAAACATACATATAGACTTGTAAATAAAATAATATCTTTTTCCAAAACTCACTGCTTGGATTTACTTCAAAAACTCCTATGGAGACAATTGTTTGTAACTGAATCTTTGCATCCATTATATTTAAACGGTGGAAGACATTATCGATTTCATTTGATGAAAATCTTATGATTTTAATTCCACATTCAGTAGCCCAGTGAAACACTGAAAGAAAAATATTCAAACAAAATGACAATAAGTCAGTAAAACAAGTCCCCATGTTGTTCCGAAGAACGGACAATAAGTACTAGTGAATTGACTTTTGACAAAATCAATTACATTACAACAGAACCAATCACAACAACGCAAATAATTTCTCAAGGGCACAATTGAAAATTAACTGGTACATTTTTCATA
Source organism: Schistosoma mansoni (assembly GCF_000237925.1). Taxonomy (NCBI): domain Eukaryota; kingdom Metazoa; phylum Platyhelminthes; class Trematoda; order Strigeidida; family Schistosomatidae; genus Schistosoma; species Schistosoma mansoni. The sequence goes on from NC_031498.1 coordinate 8,986,421, forward strand.
TAATTCATTTGCAAAGAACATTTTTCAAATCCACGTAACTAAGGGAAATTAACCAAACATCAAATCAGAGAATATCTATCTAATATCTGTAGGACTAGTGGTATTACTAAAGTTTATAGAGCAACAAATATACGCAAATGCTTCCCTGATAATGAGTAGACAGTCTTTTGAAATCAACTTGGAATCAACAGAACATATCAAACATCCTAAACCTAACTCAAGGCATTCTAGGAAAGGTCCATCGTTAACCTCTTTATTTGGGCTGTATTCAATAAGGTTAGCTAGTAGTCACCGTATTTACTAATCCGTCCAGTAATTAGAAACTCTCGTTGAAATATTTCAGCCACTTGAGAGATCAGAAGGTCCTGGATTTTACCCAACACAATAATAAAAGTTCATGCCATTACATAAACTCTAGCTATGGTGAAATAAATATCTCATGTTTTCAGGTTTTCGTTTATTCTGTTGCAGTCAAATAAAACTAAAAATTTCACTAATGTATTCAGCTTATTTTCAAAATTAAAAAAATCGAGATATCTAAAGTAATTAGGCCCACACAAAAGAGAATTTCTCGATCTGTAGCGCGATGTAAATGAACAACAGTTGACTCATGAAGAACATTAAATTTATTTGAAAACATCTGAATTCTAATCCGATAATGAAACTTGGATAAACTGATGTTTAGTTAACATTTTTCTATAGAATAAATATTCTGTTGTAGTGATATAACCTAGAATATTAGTTGGTAGATTAGTATGGACAATTAAATGCAAATATCAGAGTGACATACAACATAGCCTATATTATTATTTGTTTCAATTCTTCAGAACACAAAACATAAGCTTTGTTTTTGATGGAGTTTTGTTCTCTGAGCTGGATGGTTTGGTCGGGGAGCTTTCATCAGGAGCACAAACTTCGGGAAGAAGTTCACGACTAAACCATCCAGCTCATAGAACAAAACTCCATCAAAATCATCCACTTGAGCTACAAATCTTCTCCACCACATAAGTTTTGTCTACATTAGAATTCACTTACTGTAGAACAATAAAATAAAATACGGAGTAAAATTAACATAGGCTTACAAGCGTTCTTTAATTCTGATTTCATAGCTGTTTGATCAAAAAGATCACTATATAACTCTTCCTTCAAAACTTTCCTAAACTTCAATAAATCTTCAAAGTTCAAGCACTAAAATTAATATGATAATGCGATAAGTATCTGTGAATATTCGATAGTGAAATCGCAAAGCGACCCAAGTTAGACAAACATTGGAAACTTGAAGGCATTGGACAGATGTTTAGTCTTAGTATAGGACCTCTGGTCAGTGTGTGTCAACAACCTTCTAGAGAATCGAACCAAGGACTTTCAGGTCATCTCATACCACCACTATAGATTTCTTCAACCTCTCAATAAGTGCAAAACGTAAAGTACAAACCACATATATGAGCTAACTAAATAAACTATTTTAAAGCTGCTAAGGATTGTGTTTTTTTTCAAAAATGCTCAATACGTTTATCAAAACTTAGAATCTTTGAGCAGCTAACTGACTTCAAACATCCAATCCAAACACAGAAACTTTAAGAACATTTTATTCAGATACCTAACTTGTTACAAAAATTTTTGTATCACCACTACTTATCGAATTCGCTTAAAATCTAGTAAATTATTATATAAAGTTCTTTCTATAGAGCTTTGTATGATCAATCATTCACAGTACTCATATAGTAGTGAATAATGGTTCGATATCAAAGTAAACTAACAACTACTTAATTTGAATTGGTTGAAAATTCACTCACATTCAGTTTATTTTAAGCCTTAAATTACTTCAAGCTTTCAAGTTTTCTTCTCAAGCTTACTTACCTGAAGATGCACTTACTTCTGATTTATAGTTTTTCGATGTTTTGTCAAAAGTATCCACAAAATAGCGATCAGATTGATTCTTACAGTTCATCAATGTGGGGATATTTAAGAAATCAAAATGAAACTCCGATAGTCTTGTTTGTGAATTAAGTTTTGATATTACCTTTTTGCAATTCATATTGGCTACAAAATATTTTAAAAGATGAATTTATGCCCAGCACACAAATGTTAAAATAATCAAACCTATTTGGTAAATATCTTGAAATCGTGAGTAAAGTTATTCAAAAGTTTAAAAACTTTGCATATGGTGAAATCACTAAGTTAATGATAGCAGGGTTAAATTTAGGTTTATAGGCGGAATTGCCGAAAGGATAAGTAATGCAGTAAATCTTCATTGACTTATTGCGCTAAGGTGTGTTTTATGGATACCAAGTCATCGCTCTGTATAAGAGGATTTTGAAAAAAATACAAGGGATAAAGAGACCATGATATGGTATAGGTTAATGAAGTCATTGACTTTCCCAGATAAGCTGCAAAATTCTAAGTTTTGACCAGCTCAGTGATTGCAATCAAAGGTGAATACCTTGAGCAAAAGTCTATAACAGATGTACTTATTCTCCATCGTCTTCTAGATTTTCAGGCCATTATTACTCAACGTTAATATTTCTGCAATAGTATCTGCTTCTCTTTATGTTCGACTAGCTTTTCATTCTACTTTTCTTCATATTAGTTGCTCTTGTTTCCGTGTCGATTCTGAGCTGAGAGAGTTAAAACTATATATATTTGGCGTTGTTAGTTAGTGACTAGAATTCTGAAAGCAATCGGCGCCGATTCAGCTACTGTTAGTTGAAACGAACAATGAAAACTGTTGTGTGTTCACTTTTACGATTCGTCTCATACTAAGATCACTTAGAGACTTATCCGTTTACACTGTAGCACGAAGACTCCTCCCAAATCGTTTGCCCAAATCTCAGCAAAAGACTAAAATGTACAGATCATGATTGAAATAATTTACATCACCACTATGGTCGTTATGGTAACAAGGTGAATACGTTAGTATTACACAAATAATATTAACTGAAATTTTTCCTTCTTATTATTTGATATTTGGACGTTCCTCAATCTTCTCATCAATGTACTGCTTGCTAATTCTTACTAGTTTTCATAACACATGGTTCGAAAAGCATCAATATCGATACATCTTCCTCTATTAAAAGTTCCCTTACGTGTACTAAGGCTAATTAGTAAAGTTTCTTTGTCATATTAAATACATACATTTGGAATACTATTAATAACGTCGTAAAGTGTAATTTGAATCTCCACTTCATAAGATAAAATAGCCAACTTCGAATATTTAACACCCTATTTTTATTCATAGTTATAAATTCAATTGCTTTTTTAGTTATTTATCTTTCGCTTCATCTATTGTACTAATAATAAAGGGGGAAAATCAACAGAGAGGAACCAACCTTTTAGGCCAAACTTTTCCAATTCCTGGCTACATGATTTTGGTTTACTGTGAATTTTTCTTTTATTGTAGGTCTTAGGCCTAAATGAAATTTATTAAATATAAAAAGAATACTGTTTTATAGAGAATCTACTAAACTAATTAAAAACCCATTGAATTTTGAATTTATCATCATTATTATTTTTGATTACATTTGGTGAACGCATGAGCATATTAACGAATAATTTGAACATCTAAACACCCTAATGAATTAAAACCCAAAATTTAGATTAAAACCCATTTACGCTTGTTTATGCTTTAGAGTGCACTCTATTACAATGCACTATTATGCTTATTGACAGTAAAATATAACAACGTTATAAAGTGAAACTATGTTTGGCAAAATTTATTCTGCATAAGTGTAAAACATTGATATACTACTACTACTACTACTAATAATAATAATAATAATAATAATAATAAACCTATACCTCAAATATCCAAAACTTCTAAATTGTCATTTAATAAATTATATATTAAAAATTCAACTCTTTTGAGAACATTAAAACTGGTTTGTTGGCATTAGTCAATGTTTTTAGATTTCTAAGGAAATATTTGTTGAAACACTAGAATGACTTTATTATAAGCTGCTTTTATAAAACGAACATAGCTCAATTTGGTTGTTTTTTTACTAAGACCAATTTAAAATCAACTGATTTAGTTTGAGCAAAAGATATTATTGGTGATCAGCGCTTGGTAAGATTGCCAGTTATAAGACATTGACAGAAAATGCAACCATTAAAGAATTATTTCAAATCAATAGATTGAACACAAACTATGGTGTATTTGGGTTTTCAAATCATTCATTAAAGGAAAACAATTAACTTCAACATTTTGACAAACTCCTTCAATTATAACAATCAGTCGTTTCAACCTAATTCAGAGACAAAGAGCTATAAACTCACGCTGCTATTTGTGCTACGTTTCCTTTCTGATAAAAACCATGCCCGGCGTTGACCTAAAGTTGTGAAACAGATACATACGTTCATCTCAACTCAAATAAAAATGATAGTACGACCTTCAAACATTTAAGATGTATGGAGAAACTTTAAAACTGTTGGGGTAATCCAGAAAATTCCTCGCAATAGACAAGAAAGGCTCAGGAAACATTAAGAAGTATTTTATCCAATCAGCGTCGACTAAACGTTTTGCTAGAAACATCAAGAAAGTGAAAAGTCACATGTGGAGTTTCTGTTTGGCGGATTACTACACTTTTACCATGTTTAGTAGCATTCCAGAATTTTCGGGAAAACCCAAAGACTTCTAAAATAATATAAAAACCCTATATTTTCTGTACATTAAATAAACTTTTTGAGTAAAGTGCTTCTCGAACATTTTGCGCCCTTTCTCTCGTGTTCAAGTCGCTGTGTAGATTTAGCTTGGGGGTTACGAGACAAGCTTAGGATCCGAGTATAGCGTTCAATTAGAAAGACTTATCAAAAACGACAAAATTACACTACGCAACTATTGAATTTATCTATGTTTGGTTCTCGGAAAACAAACAGATAGGAGGATGTTGAGCGTTGACAGGAACAATAGACTTGAAGAGAACCAAAGACGAGTGAGCATGAGATTAATCAGCACTTCTCCTAGACTGAGTAGAACTGTGGTCAGGACACTTGGCTTGGCACTTCCACGCAGTAGTGTTTGTTAAAACCAATGGGGTCATAATCACTGGTAAGCTTATACAAACTTTATCAATAACTTTTAATATCCAGTCATTAAACACTAGATCTGTGAACCTTTAGAAATGTTTTTCTCATTCAATAGTTCGAGTCACCAGGAAATGTTGAGCAGGAAAATATTTTGATTAAGCGAATGAAAAGCATTCAAAATAACACACTTGATTAAACGTCACGATTTTTGAGTTTTCTTTATCCGATTTGTTTGGAAAAAAAATTCTAGAACACCCATATTTTATTCCGGATCCAGTTTTCTTTATATACTGAACCTAAAGATAGTCAACTGTGCATATAAAAACAACAGCATACTTTGTTTAACGGTTTATAAAATTTCCAAAATTTATCTTGTGATGATATTAACGATACTGGCAATATTTCGTCATACACTGATTCATCAAACCTCAAGCCCAATAGAAACTCCATGTTATGTTCATCAACTTGACGATCACTGTATTGTTCCCCATTTAATCTCTTCTGGAAGTTACACATCATAATACAGTATAATATTCAGGAAAATAGTATGTTGAAACCTCTGCTGTATTCTGGACAAAGTTAAATTACTTAAGTCTGTTTTTAACATTCATTCGCTTATTTGTCTAACCATCAGAAATAAGTTAGTTACAAATCACAAAAAGCGATCAATTACTAAATGGAAAAAACTCTATTATTACAGTCACAATCTAAAAATGTTCATTAAATACATGGTTCCAGCCCTACTCCTGACAACTCTTGGTGAAGCAGCTAATTGTGTCGCAGCTCAAAAAACTTTGGACCCTTTAAATTACATGATCTCGGGTTTTCCTAAGATTGCCAACTCCAGAAGGCAAAAGGGACAGTATATAACGTCTGAAAAATTAGGAATTTCCCCATAACTGATGGAAGAAAAACTCTTCCACAACAAATCGAATAGATAACAAAATACTCAAGTCAGTCCATATTAAAAGAGGCTTGCGCATAGAAATACTGTCTTAAAAGTCAGCCTATGAAAACGAATGGCAAAATGTTTGGTTCCACAAACCGAATTTAACACTTTTCTCCAGACCTTACATAAATACTAATTAAGTGGTGTTCAGTGTATCCTACAATATCTATCTATTTGGTTACAACCTTATAGACGCCTTTATATCCCGGTTGTTTAGTAACCTTGGATTCGACGAGTTCAATCTCTGGTCTAATAAGTGTCAGGAGGGGAAAGATTTATAAGAGTTGTCCATAGCTTCAAACAAAATGTGAAAATAAGGTGTTAGAAAATGAACACTCCCAGTTTTCAGTCGTAAAGTAATAAAGATAGCCTATTTGTGAAAATAAATACGCGTTTCTCGATAACAATAAGAAAAAGAAATTTCTGAACAAAACCTAGTTCAGTCATGACGAAACTATAATTTATGACCGAACCAATCAGGTTTAGGATAACAGGTCTTGGATTTTAACGCAAAACTCATTCATTCATTTGGTTGAAGAGCGTTTTGGGATTTTAGCTGATATCAGTTCGTCGAGAAAACTTTAAGTCTAACTTCTAACCCTAACCATTAACTGTAAATCATTATCCATATTCTTTACACAGGTTTATAACTTCCATCTAGCCCTAGCAAGTAAGTGAACATTCTCTAGGCCACTTTAACGTCGCTCAAAAATCGTTCATAAATTATGCTCTCACCGAGGGAGGTTTGAATACATTTTGAAAAGTTTTAGGAAGACATTATTGTGATGGAATAAATAGTTCCCATTAACTTCCACCCTGAACTTTCCACAGTGATATTAAAACACATGTGGTTGAAAATCATCTAAGTTAACTTATTGTATATGGAGGATTTCTCTCAGTCTTCAGTAATAAGGACAGGATGTCTATTGACCTATATTAATCCTTGCAGTTTGTTACACTGTGGAGGTCCAATCTCGTTTCGAATTTATCGACAGAAGGTGCTGATATTACGTGTTCTGGTAAAGATTTCCAGTAAAAACCACTCGGTGCGAGAAACAAGACTTCAGACGTAAACTACTTGATCTCGGTTTTTGAACTTTCTTCGAATGTCCTATCAAATAATTAGTCCTAGATGGAAAGAAAACATAAGACATTATTACCAAGGTTATCGTTAAGCTAACGATAAGCTAATATTAGATCATCCTGCATGCTGCGGTAAGATGACGTAAATAAGTTGAGGTGTCTTGGTCTGTCTTCATAAGGTAGGCCAGATAGACATTTTACCACTTTAGTTCCTCAACATTGGACTCGTTCCAGCATATCCGCCTCATATTTGAAACAAGTACTTACTGCTTGAATCCCATATTCCAAATGTGGTCGCACGAAAGTTGAGTATAATAATCTAAAGATTTCCTCATCCAAATACTGGTAAGATCTAAGAATAGACCATAATACCCCATAGCCTTTTGCAGAAGCAGCCTTGCAGTAACTGGTGGTTTTGAGATCATTGCTTAGTATGACTCCTAATTCTCCATAGTTCCTTACCTTGGGTAACACGAACCCACATATTTTGTAGTGATACGAATCATCATAGTTATTTAATTGCATCACCACACTCTTGTTAGGATTCACGTCTAGCGACCACCCGTCCATCCATGCCACCAATGAGTTGAGATCATGCTGTAATACTATTCTATCTGACGTGCTGTGTATAAGTCTCTTAATCTTTATGTCATCGGCGAATAGTAGAACGGATGATTTAGCTACAGTTGGTAATCCATCTACATAAAGTAAAAAGAGAAGAGGACCGAGGATTGTGCCCTTGGAAACCCCACATTTTACGCGTTGCCAGGATGAAAGAGCTCCATTTACTCTTACCCTTTGTCTCCTGTCACATAGAAAGCCACTTATCCAGTCTATGACCGTATAATGAATCCCAAAATTTTCCAGTCTTAAATTAAGACCAGAATGGGAGAGCTTATCAAAGGCTTTACTTAGATCTATGAAAATTACATCTACAGGAATATTCTGATCTTTTGCCTCAGCCTGATCTTCTCTTGCAATAAGAAGATTTGTCAAACCTGACAGGTCTTTCCAAAAACCATGTTGTTTCGTGGATAAAAGATTATGTCCTTCCACATAATTTATAACAGCCACCCGAAAAATTTTCTCCATCAGTTTTACAACTGCACTAGTTAAGCTAACAGGTCGATAGTTACTAACTATATCTCTACTCCCAGTCTTATACACCGGACTAATTATCGCGTCTTTCCAGTCTCTGAGCAATCCAGAATGCTGCAGGGACATATCAAACAGTATGGCTGAAGGTTCAGTAATTACATCTGATAGGGCTTTCAGAACCCTAGAATGAATATCATCAGGACCACTGGACTTATAAGATTTGAGATGCTGAAGAAGTCCTAAGACAGTACCTTTCTCAATAACTGCAGTGTCCATCATCAAGCCGCCACAATAGTTGGTCGTTTCTTATTACTGATAAAAAATACTTGACAGAAATATTCCGATAAAGCTTCAGCTGTTTCGGCGTCGTTCCTTGCCAACATTAACGGATTTTCTTGTACCAAAAGTGATGGGATTCCGTCACTTGGTAGTATATTGTGTGACTCAGAATGCGAGTTAACCAACGACTTCCCAAACAAGTACGTATTACTTTTGGCTTTTTCCACTTCTTTTTCTCCGCACTGCCGTCCATTTTTCATCACTCAGGACAACCACACCGGGACCTATTGGGATGGTGACGGTTTTATCCGGGTCATCAATTTCCACTAGAGATGCATGACTACCCATGTCAATATCAAGTGGCTCTTCAATCCCCGTTAGCTTGAACGGAATTTTCACTTCTCCGTCAATCACAGTAGGGTGTTTAACGCATCCTGTAACGGCACGTACAATACTGACACATTCATCACTGTCAGTACTTTGCTGCCAGCGCAACCACTATCTTTCTTTTTACAGGTCAAAGCTAATAGACTTATAGCCTCCTGTATTATTAACGTCCTATTTGTACAGCAAAACATGCAAAGCCAATGCGAGTTAGGCTTCGAGCATCTTTTGTATGCGGTGGGACTTAAACGGGTACATATCTTATGGAACCTTTCTTTACACTGATCATACTGCATTCCTTCATCCACGAGGAGTGAGCGAATTCGGCTGTCCGCAGTTATAAGTACTTACAACCATTGTAATCAGATTAGGGTTTAAAACACAATATGATCACAATAAGAACATAAGTGTCAGAGTTAATGGGAAAGAAGGTACTACAAGATAAAGTTTAGCGAAATTTCAGACCTTAACCGAATTACTTCGAGTTAAAGTAGACCAAGAATGTTTTTGATGCAACAAGTACACAAAAGCAACGATAATCGCAACAAGTACGAAGTCATTGCCCTTTTTGAGTGTCAGTAAATTCACGATGAGTAATTGGCGTAATATTTCCCTGACCATAGTCAACTCAATCTGATTGTGACGAAATAATTGGTAAACAGTTGGTTAATCAGATTTTTCACAATAATTTATCACGACTGAACCAATATTCATAAACTCAGTTGATAGAGCAAGAATTTAAACGCGTCACAGTCTAGCAACTCAAAAGTGTTCACTACTCGTTACTATTATTGTAATATTTTCAAGTAGTTAAAACAAATCTCTGTGTGAAATCAGTCCGAGTTAAATTTGCAATGCCTCGACTTCATAAAGGAGAGGCAATTTTATGTTTCTTCCGTGAACATCTGTCCCTAATAAAATATGAAATAACAAGCGACTAATCACACTATTCTGCGGAACCCATGTAGCTGAATTTACAGGTATATCCAATATCTTTGTCGCAAACTTTGATAATCCGATCCACTTCTTTCCCTTTTTTCTTGTTGTTTCGGTACGGTTACGGGTATTTGGTAATGTCCAATGGGTGTTAGTCTAGTCACTCGACTGCGCCAATTCTAACCAGTTTGGTAGCCTTTATGAATTTAAATGTCCTGTAGTTTGGGTGAACACGTTTGCTTTATGGTAGTAGGGTTTCTGAATGACAGTACTCATCACATTACTAGACAGGAGGCTGGATGATTTCATTATGAAAATAATAAATTGGTAATTCAAACGCTAATAGCAGACTATCTTTTCAATAAATAAATGAATAACTTCGTAATTTGCAGAATAGAATAAGAAGATAGAATAAGAGGAGGAACGGAGATGATAATAAGAGAGATAGAAAGGAGTTAATGATGGGTGGTGATGATAACCATCGTAGTTTATTGGACATGAATCAGACAGAGCTGGTTCAAGAGGGAAATGGTAATCCATGGGTGAATACGTGTTTGTCAAATCTCTTCTTAAAGCTATACAGTGAGAAGCATGTAATCACTTCGACTAAAAGGACATTTCAAGTGAAGCAATCGGTAATGAGAAAAAGTCGAAGCGTAGGTGGGTGTTTTCTCTCTGATGTACAAACCTTCATGGGTTGCCTCGCAGAGCGCGGTGATGATGCCTCGTAATATGCTCGTGTTGAGATGGATTGACATACGTTTTGAGCCATCATCAGGTCACCCTTTATTCTCCGGTGGCTCAACAAGAATAATCTGAGGTGATAGAGTTTGTTCTTGTAAGAATATGTTTTAAACAGTCCTTACACTTGGTCTAAGCGATGTATCTTTTTTGAAAAGAGGGGACGCAACGCCACTGCAGACTTGAAAGTGAGGCTGAATGTACGTCCGAAACAGTGCTAGGAGCAACTCTGTGGTGACCGCGCTAAGTTGTACACGCATAAAAAGGATAGTTGCGTTAGCTTTGTCTTCATCTAAGTATTTTGAGCTGGGATCCAAATTAACCAGATACAAAAAGGACTGAGGCAGTGAATAAACGCACAAAACAGTTCATTCCGTAGGTCTTCGACAGTGATACTGGCCTTATTACTTTTGCTAGACACATCATAATCGAAGGCGCATAGTGGCACATCCTCACTAGATAAATATTGGGTTAGCCGTGCAACGCGTTCCTCACAATATGTTAACCTTCAAAAAAGTACATGCGAACCTGCCAGAATCTCTGAACCAAGTATACTTCTTAGGGTCAATGACATAGTCGAACTCTTACAGAATAATTATTTGATCGGATTGTTGATAACATGCATGTTATAGTAAGACTATATTTCCTAAGGTCACCTAGGAACTGAGTTGGTTCGGACCTTACACAGGTGGATTTCATTTACTGAACTAGTAAAACTCGCCAGGATAAATTTCGGAATAGGTCGTTTTTGCGAGGATTCGCTTTTTGCGTTTATAGTAAGTGTTCGCAGGGATTTGGTTCAATAATTCCATTCAACTTTCTCATTATCTCCTTTCAGCGGAAAAATCTAGGGAAATGATTAATTTCAGAGGTTTGGGCTGCTCACATCACTCACATCACCGGAAGGTCCTCCCCTCCTTTATGACTTACTCATGATGAAATGGTGTGGTCGATTCGTATTTCTCGGTGAATTGTTCACGGATAAATCGCTTATGTACTGAGTTTGGAAAATCAATCTGATGCTCATGAATCAAATTAAACATCTGAGGAAGGATTGGTAAGATATTACTCAAGACTAGTACTATTTTGGTGCGTTTTTAAAAAAATTGATGAAACGGTAAGAGAAAAACCTTATTGTTTTTATTATTTGAATAAACATTTATTGAACCAAAATGTTTGAAGGTACATGGTAAAACTTCATGCTCAGTCCAAGACTGTAGATATCCCTATTTGAATAATCGATTCTTCCCATCTAACCCTTTTGGTCACCTGAGGAGAATTCTCATTGTCACTTGTCAGTTTAGCGATTATTTTGATAGGTGAATGGCCTAGAAACACGTATGGTGATTCATTATCTGTATTAGCAGGTTCTAGTCTATTCGTATTCTTTTGGAGACTAGAAGTTTAGATAAGTTTTTGAGTGGCTCAGATTCAAATTGAGCTCCTCTATCAGTCGTCATTGTAAGAGGTGCACACAAATGGTCACTCAGTTCTGAGTGAAAGCGCCGGCCACTGTTTTAGCTGTGATGTCGGTTATCCGCGTGGCTATTGGGAACCTCGTGAATTTGCCAGTGAATGCAAACAGATAATCGAAACCATCGGAAGGCGATGAAGGACCTCCCAATTCGATACAAACATGAGTAAAACGTGCATCTGGTTGCTGGAAAACTCCGATAGGTGGATCTGCATGGCAATCAAACTTTGATTGTTGACAGGCCGAACATTCTCTAACGTACCTCAGTGGATCTCCTTGTATATTTGGCGATACATACCTGGTATTGATTGGGTAGGTAATCACTTTCATACCAGAATGAGACAAAGTGGCAAAGTTATTAAATATCAACCTTGGCATACTTTGGAAACGAAAGGTCCAGGCATCACCTTGATCGTGTCACAGTAAATCAAAACACATTTGATAGTCCCTGGTATCTTTCTTGGTTTGAGACTGGAGTTCTTTGCTGTTAGTAGGTTTTGCAATTGTGGATTCTATTTCTGGTTGTCTCTCAACGCCTCAAAATGACTGGACGTTGCTGTATCATGTTCATTTCTAGCCGAAATAATGCATCCGCTGTCTGACTGTCCTGACTTTTGACATGTCAGCTATCAATGGTTCACTGTGACATATAGTCAAGGTGTCAGACCTCTTGAGTATAGTATTCATCGCTAAGAGGTTTATGCTACGTATAAATTATGGATTTCCTGCCTTCCAAAATGCGTCGGAAATACCTAATGGTCAGGTGGATTGCGAGAATCTAGGTAGAATATCTGGTCTCTGTTCGAGCGGGTCTTTTCGGTTTCTAGGCGCTTCCAACAAGTTGGTCAACGATACCGCCTACTACTTTGTCCGAAAGATCCACCATCAAAGCGATTGAGGAGTGGGAGTTCGGATACATGAACGTAGATGATTGAAGGGGTTTTGTGGAGATTTAGTATTTTTCATAGTAGAAAGCATGAGTCAATTGAAGCTAGACCACCATGGAAAACCTGGAAACACTGGACGGCCGTTTCGTCTTATTATGGGACTCCTCAGCAGTGCGCATCCAGTGGTCTATCGGTTAAGGGCTTCGGCTCGAGACTGGTAGGTCCTGGGTTCGAATCTCGCGAGAGCGGGTTCGTGGATGCGCACTGCTGAGGAGTCCCATAGTAGATGATTGGGCTAATTTATCCTTTAGATGTTTAACAGCCTCGACAGCCTAAGAAGTTAGCTTAAATTTTTATGAATTTTCTCCAAAGAATTTGTCAAAGGTTGCATTATTTGTGCACAACTAAGTATGAATCAACGATAAAAGTTAGCTTGACCTAGGAAACTTTGAAGCTGCATAAAAGAACTTGGTTTGGGATATTGTATGATGGTGTCCACTTCGCTTTTGGTCGGTGTAACCCCTTACTAACTTATTCTTTGCCCGAGAAATTTTGGAGTTTGAACACCGAAAACATACTTACTTTGATGTATGTCCATTCCATTTAAATCAAGTCCTTTTAACACTGCTATCATATGCTGTTCGCGTGGTTGTAAATCGGGACTTTCAATGAACAAGTCATCTATATTACCCCTGCGCAAATGGCATATCCCAAGGAAGATTATTCATGAATGTTTAAAATGTTTGTGCCGCGTTCCTCAGGCTGAATGGTGTGGGTATGAATTCGAACAAACCAAAAGGTGTAGTAATAGCTGTCCTATGGATATCATCAGCTACTGGGATATTATGATATTTATTATGACAATTCTAATAAATCCGCTACCTAAATTTCGTTAGTGAATAACGGTACTTAATAAGCCTCAAGGTGCCACAAATATTTGGACTTTGATAACACTTTAACCAGTAACACCTATAATTGAGTCGTACCCACCCAGTGAAATCAGAAGTGAGGAGGCTCGAAGATATTTTTGATAGGCTATTAATATATTCAGAAGTGACTGATCTAAAATGGCTAGTGATAGCAGGAGAAGTTGAGCATGGCGTTAGCACTAGTGATCTGGTGCGGATGCATGACCGAGCGCCTTTATCTAGGTGAGTCCATTAAAACTAATGTGGTCAGCATCAAACGTCGAACACTTACAGAGCTATTGGTTTTGGGAATTTATTTACCACTACAAGTCAAATACGAGAACGAATTTCGAGTAGTATATCTCATGCAATCGTTGACAAAGACAGACGATCAACGAAACCAAGCGAAGAAGGCAAAGAGGAGAGGGAACGAAGCGAGACGAGATGACACTCCATGGAGGCGAGTGGGTGTTATGTTTAAAAGTATTTTAATTGTAGTATAAACTAGCAATCCCAGAAACAACGCAATTTATTCAAAAAGTATTAAATGAGCACGAACGAATGTACTGTATTTGGGATTGAAAATCAATACGGTCATCAATACAAAAAAAATCATTGGTTCATATAAACACCACAGTGGGTCAACTCAATTTCAACAAGTGACTCAATATTCATATTTACACAAAAATAAGTTACAGACATATGATAAATAGGGTAAGCAATTAACACGCATGCTATCGTATAAAACAGCGTTAGTAAGCTGATAAACGACAGGGTAAAAATATTATTTGAGAAGAATAATTAGATTGATCTGTCCACAGGCTAGAATAACCTATGTGGGCTTGACACAGTACCAGCCCCTTAAATTTGTTTACTCCATAGAAAGGCCTTAAGAAATATTTTGTCGGACGTAATAATATTGTTTCCATACCTGGCTACATATGATAATTAGAAGTAACTGAATTTATTATGTTATTTAGTAATACCCAGAACTGTGCGACTCGTACTTTAGTAGTCACCTGTGGACCTAAATTTAGGTCAGAAAGAAATCTATGAGGACAGTAGGAAGTAATGTATTTGGGACTTAAATCAGCTGCGAAATAATATACAGAGGTATCATTGTTGTGTACAAACATCACACCACACTCATTCATGAATCACACTAAGATAATGCAACATAGTCGACATCAATAAACTAGTTTTAAACTAGTCAGCTGTATACTTACAACATTTATAGGATATAGGCTCAATAATAGTGGACTAATTTAAAGGATTCAAACTACGGTTCCATATTCTCATACTTCTTCAGCAATGTGAAGCTGATCTTCTTCCGAGTTCGAGGAATAAAGCAGTACAAATCAGAATGCGAATAGTATAGTAGCCAGTCCCTTAACAATAGCAAATATATGAAAGCTAAGTAGAAATTATAACAGTCCTACAGAACTTAATGGGACATAGTTTTTCCAATGGGAAGGATTATCAAGAAAGCCAAATTTTCACCATATTATGCTCCATAATAATCAAAGTAATGGAAGTAGTACAATCTGAAGGACATCTAGAAGTTATTGAGATTGAAATTTAACCACCGTTGGAAACTATCATTGGGATAAATTAAAATTTTTCTCATGATATTTATCTGAGCCTATAAAGAACTCCAAAATTTACTTTGATTTATCAATCAAAATCAACATTTGATGCTGACCACATTAGTTTTAATGGACTCACCTAGATAAAGGCGCTCGGTCATGCATCCGCACCAGATCACTAGTGCTAACGCCATGCTCAACTTCTCCTGCTATCACTAGCCATTTTAGATCAGTCACTTCTGAATATATTAATAGCCTATCAAAAATATCTTCGAGCCTCCTCACTTCTGATTTCACTGGGTGGGTACGATTCAATTATAAAATATGTTGCTGATAGTGTTGTGGCGTCTTCAAAGTCTTAGAAATTAATCCATTTCTTATGAATGTTTGATTTAATATTTTTCGGTTAATAAATAAAGTATTGCACGAAAACAACTTGATTCTAAGTAATTACATATGTGTTAGCTGGTTTTCTGTTTTCTTCCCACATGTAAATAATAATGCATCAAAGTGTTGTGTTTGAATTTACATGATTAGAATACCAATAAGAACATGTTTTTAATGAGAAAATGTACCTTACATGAACTGTCCTATATCGTCTACCTCACTTCAAAAAATAAAGATCAGTTTATGCATTACGATTAATGAACAAGATGATTATGCGTCGTATTTTATGCACAAAAAATCAAAATAAATGTAGGCTTATTAAAAAGATATGAGAATAATCATTAATTGACTTATAAAGTATGTCCAATAGTGCCATCAAAAGTCATATGATCATTTACTTTATAAGATGATACACAATCAGCGGGGAATTTAATTTCAGAGTTGTGCATGACTGACCAACTAACTTTATTATGATAAAACCTAATTCATAAGTTTACCCTCTATGTATGCTCAGTGTGTGGTAGTTTATATACTACATTCCTTTGACCATTGTCACTTATTTTCAATATAAAAGTTACTAAAATGAATTTACTTTACTGCCAATAAATAGGTTTTTACTTTGTAGACACATAATTAACAATCGTCATCTCAACCCTTCAAATGTAATTTATCTAATTCACAGACCAAAACTCAAATGCATGTGATTGCTGAAAATAAAAATCAAATCCAAGTTTATAATGTTCACATTAGTTCAGATACTGTGAAATTGTTTTCAATTATTGGTTTGGCAGTTTCTCAACCACATAAACATAAATAGCAAGACAACTATTATATCAAAAAAATCTAATTGAACTGGACCAGTAGTCCAATTAAATTCGCAATTCAAGGTAGATAGAACTCGGTGAGCATAACTGAACGTAGTATGTTTGAAATCCGAACTAGCCGTGACCATGTAAAAAGGAATCGTCAATTAGTACAAATAAGACGGCCAGACTATAAAGTTGACTAGATAGAAGTGCAGTAAATGGTTATCACTACAGAGAAAAATAGTCCCAGATAATTTTTAATAGAAGGAACAATGATTAATTCCAATAAAACGTTCATGTTATTAATTTAAATAACTTGTCGTATAACAGGATTATTTATTTTGAAATCTAGAAATTTATTAAAATTAGTTAAACTGTAGTAAAGGCACGAAGTAGTCAGAATCGAGAAAATTCCTTGACTTTATGAGCAGAATTTTGAAAAAAATGACTGTTATCCTTCACATTAAAAGCATAACAGAAATACTTCTTTATAATCTTTGAAATTACTAAGAAAATCCCTTTCATACGATGATAGAATGAAAATGAATGTAAGACGTGTCAAATATTCACTTTTATATATGTACTGTACACAACAAAGCGGTCACTTTACTAGCGGTAGCTGAATTATGCTAGCTGGTAATGTATGGATAGTAAAATAGATAAAAATTTCCACGAATAGCTTCTGTATATCGGAATCACAATCGTTGTCTTATGGACCCATCCTTCTGAGAAGTTAGCAAACTCTTTAATAATGATGTTTTAGGCTGTGACGAACTTAAAATTAAATCCTTTATGGTTATGATGAGAATTCTGAAACGAACCACTAAGCGTGAACACTTTCCTATTCAAATAGATGAGGTTACTTACATACCTTCGCCAGTCACCCTAAAGGTTGGTTGAATAAGGCGCAAGATGAGTAGAAATATGTGTGCAATAACCAGGAGAGTAGGGCAAAAAACTAATGAACTAAAGGAATTACTAATCAATAGGGAAACATCTTTAATTACAGCAAAGATGAAACCGTCTCCGTAAGGAATTTCGGATTAGAAAAGGTAATTTAAAACTACAAAGTAACCAATAAGTGGCCTTTTGGGGGATTTAACAGCCTCAAAATTTTTCCTGTCGTGCGAGTCCATAGAAATTCAAAAAATAATTGTCCATATCTCTACATTTTAATCCAGTTAGTCATGTATATCATAACTGAAAATGTAGAATGAAGTAGTGTACTTTCTTACTGTAATTAATATATCAAAAACTAATCCTAGACAAGAAGAAAGACAATAATCTTATTGACACATGTGCATCTTGTGAGGATTGTCTCGAAATAGCCTTAAGTCACAAGTATTGTAAACAAAGATGAATGGTGGCCAACAGTGAGATTCGGCTGACGAGTCCCAAACAGGACGAAACGCTATTTCCGGATTCGACATTTTTCGATTATTTCTTTTTGAGAAATTCAGACCAGATTACTGAGGGAAACGTTAGATTTAAGTTCAAACACGGAAATTTTTACAAATATAATTTTCATTTCAATGTCTTATATTAACTTGACGCCCAAATACTGTGAAACTATTCGTTCAATTTTAGGTGAATGTTCTTATAAATGATCGATTTTAAGCTAAACAAACAACTATGTTATGTTGATTAGGAACTTAGAATCAACTAACACATAAAATTTCCGTAGAATCTCCAGACATAATAAAAATCAATCGAACAGACAAAAACAATGAAAATATCTGCTAACTGTGAACGAGTTTAGAAAAAAAATAACATCAGAAAATTACGCGTAAACATGATGCACACAAAAAGTAAAACCAGTAGGGATGTAAAAATATTTTCAAAACAAACAAAATGTGAACATAATACACTAATTATAAACAAAAATTAGAATGTGACATTTTCAATCAATCATAAAACAAAACTACTGTAAGTTCTGCTTGTCGATATATATATATATATATATATATATATATATATATATATATAGGGAGAAAGATTCTGAAAACTTATCTTTATACAATGTACTACATGAGAGATAAATAGTGTTACTTTACCACATAGGTATCACTGAGTGAAACAAACGGTGATTGTAGTAACTCAATACGAAATCAAGATAATAAAGGTTCAGAGTAGTACGGAAAAACCACCAAAACAAAGAGAGACATGTTTGAACGAACTAAGTGATCAGAAACAAAAAACAAATGGAAAAAAACGATAGACAGAAGTGTATGTATGCTTAAGAAAAGTTTAAAGCAAAGGAACGATGAAACAAAAAGCAGTAACGACAAAAACAAACACAATCATTATGATAAGAAACTTTTTAAATGGTGAAATAATCATTTACAAATTAAAGAAAACTAAAAGGACATTATTTATCACAAAGAAAATGGAATACAGCAAATTAAGAATAAAGCAAATAAACAAGCTTAGAGAACCAACATATCTAGGACATGTTCAGGTCAGATATATAAATTAGTAAAACAACTGTAGATTTACATGTTGGACAATGAGCATTTCAATGTTTCTTGCTTAAATCATAACAATAGAAAAGCAAACAATCCAATGATTTTAGAAAAAATAAGTAGATAGTATTCATCAAATTAATTTTCCATTTAAATGAGGTAACCCATAACAGATAGAGTAATTAATTATACAAGAGTATAACGCAATAATATAAAAAGTAACGTTTAAATCATATCATGATGTACAAGGGTTGAGAAAAGAACAAAAAGAAAATTGAGAACCACATAAAAGCTAATGAAACATTAACAGATTACATTACAGAGCGACAAAAAGTCACTTTGTGTAGGATTATTTGATTTGTCTAATATTGAGTGAAGTAACGATTGATGAGAGCTTATATATACAATGTTGTGATAGTAAAATACTAATCTAAGAACGAATTTGTTAAATGAACAGAAATGCAGATTGTCAATATTTTGTTGTGAAAAGTAAATGACTAACTACTACTACTAAGAGATAATAGCTTCCACTACAGAACTAGTTGCAGATCTATTCCCTTGTTTCCACAAACATTCAGGATCGAATGGTGAGTGTACAATAACTTGGATAACAAAACCTGATGGTATATGACAGTCTTTAATCAAAAGTCGATTCGAAAGAGAACGACCACATACAAACCAACGCTGCCTAAGCTCATGCCAACCGCACAGCGAAGTAAATAAACGTTTGGCTTCCAAAACTGTGATATTTTGATCACTGATTTCTAATTTATACTGCTCACCAGTAGATAATCTTAAATTAAGACAAGATGATGGTGGAGATGATGAATTATGATTTGTAGGATCGATTTTGTCACGTACTGATTGATTACAATCGCGTCTGCACGAATTAAAATTCCATTGTAACCAATGAGGTGGTCCGTCTCTGTTCCTGCGATTTCTATGACAAAATACATTGAACAATGATAAGCATCCACATACATCGTTACTTGATGGATCATTATTACTGTCGGTGCATTGTTGACGAGAACGTACTCTTGTGTTATTAAAGCCAGAAGTATAGGTATTTGAATTTCTGAGTACAGAGAATATATTTGGTTGAGAGTGTAAGCTTTGTGAATCAGGAGTAGATGGATCTGGAACAAGATTGCTTGGCTGACTGAGAACGTATAATGGAAGTTGATAATGAGCACCAAGTTCATCATAGCAGTCATACAATGTTCCTAACGTTAAAAATAAGTTAACGCACCCAATGTACATAATATAATCATATAGTTTTAATTATTTAAATATATGAGCTATACCTTTTATACAATAAAATAAAGCTGCATGCGATAATATAATAATCACTGGATATAAACACATACCTATTATAATTAATCACCAAAAGAATTAAGTAAGTATACCAAGAAGAGCACTGCAAATGAAGTGAAGGAGTTTGATTACGGAAGTCAACTTACTTGAATAAGATCAGACTGAACACATTATTAACCAAATTTTCAAAGTGAAGATATCACACACCTTTATATCTAACTTTCGCTTACTACTTTTTTTCGGTATCTTACGGATTTCCGCAGATGGAAGCAGTGTATAATTGCATTATTTTGGTCAGCTTCGAACTGTAACATTACACTATATTATTAGTTAGAAGTCTTAAGATTTACATGCTTAACTTAAATTAACTGGCTCAAATACACAAATATTTTAGATAATATGATTGCTTATATACACAAATTGTTGTACCTTAAATATCCGAATCAGCCATCCAGATATTTTATGACACAAATGTTAAATTATTACATTCCCTGACGACATCTAACACCATCATAACGAATCTTTTCGCAAGAGTAAAATTTAAAGCCATTTTTTTCACATGACACAGCTTCTTCAAGCACAATTACTTCAGACTCCAAGGTACATTTTCATAGTGAATGGAGTGGGGTTACAATCGGTTATTAAATAGCGGCCAAATCAATGAGACAGAGTTACAAACATATTGGTTCGGAGAGTCAGATTTGACTACTACTAAAATCAGCTTTCAGAAGTTTCTATAGTTCATTTACACGTCAATAGGACTAACCAAACATATCCAGTCTAGTTTACCTAAATGCACATTGAGCTGTTTTTTATTCATGGTAACTGTTTATACACCAATGAAGCAATGAAGGTGTAAAAAAGTTCGGCAAAGATCTGAAAATTGCTAACAAACATGACGAGAATATATATACAAAACTAACTACTATATAGTACGATTCCCGTGTAAATTGCGTATTACACTGTGATTTATACCGAGTTGATGCCTTAACACATATGGACAAACTTTTTGACTAATCTTTATAGTACGTGAAATTCTACAGAAAGAGAATCCAACAGTTTAGAGGATAACAAAAAAAATTAGCTATCTATCTGACCATCTGCGGTTTCCCAAAACTTTTATTTTATTATTTATTTATTTAAACACATAAATATTGGTACAAGGAAGCACCAGATACATATGCACCACACAAATCTCATTCGATTTGTGTGAGGGCTGTGATACTGCCCAGGTGCCCAAACTGAAGAAGGTGGTTTTCTTAGAACGGCCATACCCGAAGCCTTTGACCTAAAGGTCTAGTCCACAAGGCAATGGAGCATCGTAAGAAGATGCAGTCCCATGGTAGCCGGTGACCAACGATTGATTTATACGCCATTCGTTCCCTCAAGATACTGGAGCCCATGTGCACCATTGGTTTGGAATCAGGGTTTTCCAACTCCCCTAGGTGGATCCTCCACATCCACCAACCCGGTTAAAGAGCCGGACATTCGCTTTTCGTCCTCTCACTTTTGTGAACAACACCCGCGCCACGAGAAGGCAGTGAGTAGGATTTCCCTGGCAGAGGCTATATACGCGTGGTCATGTGAGAGCATTTCCAGAGGGAGAGCGGACCCTCCCCACTTTCGGCCGTACCAGGGCATTTGGGGGTAAAACTTTAGTTTACTGTGCATACCAAGCATAAAAGCATTGCCAGGGAATACATCAAAATCTTTACCTGATGGGAGGGTGATACATGCTCCATCTAAAATCGCTTGAGCCATATCATAATCTTGTTTTTGAAAAAAATCAGCAACCACTTTTAGAGCATTCCAAATCTCAACTCTACCTTCAGCTGCCGGAGCTGTATCCCAGAATTCATCACGTTTCCGTTGTAGCTGACTTAATGAAATAGGAAAAGTACTACGCCAACGAGGAGAGACTCGTTTAAGTGGTCTATTTTTGCCTAAATAACAGAAACCAGAGAATTAAACAGAAGAAAATATAATGTCAACTGTCATTACGAAGTAATTGAAAATTTTAAGGGCTGTAGTAAGGTTTATAAAGTTACAAAACATCTTGGAATCCAAATTTCAAAATATGACTAGAGATAAATTAGAATATATCTGAAAGTAAAGTTTGCTTGAAAAATGATGATAGATATTTAATTGGCTTTAACCTTTATGTTTTTAATAACTTGAATTAAATGTATCTGAACTTCTTAACATGCAGCAGTTTAACGGTATATGAACGAAAAGTGGGGTTCTTGTGAGCAGGATCAATCATCACCTATAGTTCTGAGCTCTTTTTTAGTTTATTTCTATACAATGTGGTAATTGATCAAAGGATACGGTTTTTTTACGTTAGAAGAGACTTTATTACTAATCAGTAGCTTGGCCATGAATTTGATTTATGTATGCGCTAGGAGCAGCTCCATATAACATATTCGTTGTTAATGTCTGTCCAAAAATGCAGAAATGTTTTATGGAAGAATAGTTCATAGAGTTTTATGGTCAACAAATTTTTAAAATTTTTTATTTATTTAAACATATAAATATTGGTACAAGGGGGCACAAGATATATATGCGCCAGACATCAACCAATTAATGTTACTCCACACTGCAAAAGAGCCTGATGTTAAACCTACTAGGTTTACCAATCACACATATCGCCAAACTAATTTGTGGCTCAATAAAGGGATTAACGCATACTTCAAACTAGTAAAGGATATTTATGTAATGTACAATAAAAGAATGAAACTAGGAAAGATTGATGTAATTACTGAACCATTTAAACTAAAAGTTTATCACCACCACACGCTCGCAGCGTAAACTCCTTGTTATGCAAAGATAGCAGAGCTTGTTGAATACATATTATTCATATGCAAAGGGTGAGTGAATCAAATAACAGGCGGAAGACTTGTTAGTTTATCTCAGGCACTAGCAACAACAAGACCGGCATTCAAAGACAATCTGTGAGATTAGTGACACACCCATTACTAAGGTCTGAATATGAAGAAGCCGAATGAAGAGGGTAACTTATTCAGGAGTCTGAATGGATTATATGAAGTGTACTTTAATCAGTGTCTTGTCAATTCGGGCCATTGTCAAAACCACTGTACAGACATGAAAAGCGCATTTAAAAACTTCAGGATATAACTCAATTTCTAAGTGGTTGATTGCAAGAATGCTTGAGAGGATATTTCGGCCACAAGGAAGACCGAATTGCAAGCACTAAACTGTATTATCTAATGGCTTGTGGTTATTCCAACAAAATTAACAAACTCATTGACGAGTTACCATTTAGAGAGGTATGTATGACGTATGGCTGTGCCTAAAAACTTTCTACATATCATTATTTATTACCTGGCATATATATTCCACATATAGGATGTGGTGCACTACATGTCTTTGTAGACATATTGTACCAAAAATATAATATTGAATAAAGCTAATAAAAATAAAAATAATAATAAGCTAATAATAGTAGACAAGTTTCGTGGTTTGTTACTATATCGATATTTAGAACTGACAAACTAATAATATATTAATGAATACGTAGTAATTTTACTCACGGCTTTGTGGATTACTGCTAGAATACTTTGGCATTGTTGAGATACTGAAATTCAAACTGAAAAGTTATTCGCGACAAAATATCAGCTGTATCAAAAACAAGCGCGCCTCATATCACTTGGAGAAAACAAACTGTGAAAAAGTTGACGTCAAGTAATCTATTTCATTAAGTTTACAAATTACTTCTTGTCACAGAGACAATCAAGTACCATACTATCCAGACATTTAGCGCGCTATTTGCTATGAACTCTTCGTATAATGTAGTTCTCGATATGTTGTTCTCAAAAATGTTCTTCGAATGACTGCTTTTTCGTACTGACAATATAGCTTCATCGGCGTTATGGATATTAGCGATTTTAATCGGCAAGTCTGCTTTTGTTTTCGCTTATATCATTGGTATTATTTATTGAATTTATGAAGACTATTTGAAATTATGGAGCGTAACATAATTAATGTATCCATGAGGAAGTATCGCACGAAGTTGAATACCTCTTACTTCTCATACTATCTAGCAGGGTGTAGGAACCATGCAGTAATACTGATCACGTCTAAATGAAAACAGATGTAATTTTATACGTTAAGTAATATTATGATAGATGTTATCCGCATTATTCATTTGTTACTATTACATGATATCATTTTGTTGACCTATTGTTAGTTCGTTGATTCGCTTTTGAATCTTGATGTTGACGATGGTTTCAGATGTCGGTAGCACTATATTTTTTCAGTAATTTCGACATATTTTTGGACTTTGATATCCTTAAAGTGATGGTGAGTCCATTTCATTGGGATGGGTTTGTTTAAAACACTTAATGAGACGGTTGTTCAACTGTCTTATCAATGGCGAAGGTGCATCCACTCTTTGTGTTCTCCCAATTTATAATCTGAATTCTTCATGTCTTTTTTCTCTTTCCAAATTTATTTCACTGGATTATACTCCTTCAATAACATCTTCAAACCCTTATCTTTCACATAATACTTATACTCTTACAACTTCTACCACTATGGGATTTGAATCGACAACTTCATCTCTGTGCTGATGTGGTATGGCAACTCGAACTGATGTACGTACGTACAAAGTTTTACGTTATGACTGACTGACTGGTCTCATCAATAGTTATTTAATAAGTCAAAATAGTACGTTCTTTGAGATGGAGAAGCCAGTAATTATGTTAATACCTTGCCCTAATCGTCTTTCAATGCTTGAGCTTGGGAACGGCCGTTCAACGGTTAATAAGTAGCAGTTTGACATATTAAACTAGCCCAGTGAAGAGTCCGTAGTTACATCAGCTAGCAAAGCATCTTAGAAATCATGAATGAGTAGTACGAAAAAAGAGATTATTTCTGACAATGATAGTTCTCCCATATGGAAAGATCATTTGAATTTTTCTAATGTCACAACTCGACTTTTAATATTAATTAGTCAGTAATTTAACGCTTGTTGTTAACATGGTTTTCTAAATAAAAGTGACCCATATCTTTGTACGAAATTAGTATGCTGCAGTAGATGAAATTTATCCATAATTATATCTGGGTTATATCCATTTATGAAGCACATCGCTTCCCATCGCTAATCAACAATCATATCTAAACAGCAGAATTGAAGCCTGTCTAGCCGTTTAGAGCCATGTCACCCAGAGTCTCCAACCATTGGTTACTATAGTCATGCCCCCAAATGCTCTGATACGGCCAAGAGTAAGGAGAGTTTTCTCTCCTTATAAGACTATCGTAACCAATGGTTGGAGACTCTGGGTGACATGGCTCTGAATCGATCACAATGGCGTAGGTGTATACACTCTTTATCTTCCCTTAAACCATGAGGTTAGAATTGCTTTATATTTGTCTTTCTTCCTGTACTATATCCTTATATGCAACCTTTCTGTTATATATTACCACCACTAAATTAACTACTATGAATTCGGTGTTCATCTTGTTTTGCTAATGAGGTATGGCAACTTGGACCGATGCATATATGCACCTGGTCCTATGTTGTAGCTGACTAACTGACCGAGTCAAAACACCTTTCTTTTCACCCAGCAATGTGCACTGATCATTTAGCACTCTACAGACAGGAGTTTTAGCCCCCAAATGCCCTGGTACGGCCGAAAGTGGGGAGGGTCCGCTCTCCCTCTGGAAATGCTCTCACATGACCACGCGTATATAGCCTCTGCCAGGGAAATCCTACTCACTGCCTTCTCGTGGCGCGGGTGTTGTTCACAAAAGTGAGAAGACGAAAAGCGAATGTCCGGCTCTTTAACCGGGTTGGTGGATGTGGAGGATCCACCTAGGGGAGTTGGAAAACCCTGATTCCAAACCAATGGTGCACATGGGCTCCAGTATCTTGAGGGAACGAATGGCGTATAAATCAATCGTTGGTCACCGGCTACCATGGGACTGCATCTTCTTACGATGCTCCATTGCCTTGTGGACTAGACCTTTAGGTCAAAGGCTTCGGGTATGGCCGTTCTAAGAAAACCACCTTCTTCAGTTTGGGCACCTGGGCAGTATCACAGCCCTCACACAAATCGAATGAGATTTGTGTGGTGCATATGTATCTGGTGCTTCCTTGTACCAATATTTATGTGTTTAAATAAATAAATATATAATTTACAGTACTGCATCGCTCTGATAGTAAATGTAACTGTGAATGCTTATGTTGATCTTTTTATTCCTTGCTATTATTCAGACCGTGTAAAAATATGTTACATATATGTTCGTTGTACTCTGATTCGTTCCATAATACTGAATTCCAATTCCCTATCCATATGAAATCATTTCAGCATATCCTCTGATTCCCACACTAAAAGCTTCCAATGTTTTTAGTCACAATCATTTTTCTTAGTATAAATAACCTAGGTCTATTGCGTATTCGTAAATTATTCCCTCACATACAGTCAGTCAGTTACAACGTAGAACTTCGTACGTACGTACATCAGTTCGAGTTGCCATACCACATCAGCACAGAGATGAAGTTGTCGATTCAAATCCCATAGTGGTAGAAGTTGTAAGAGTATAAGTATTATGTGAAAGATAAGGGTTTGAAGATGTTATTGAAGGAGTATAATCCAGTGAAATAAACTTGGAAAGAGAAAAAAGACATGAAGAATTCAGATTATAAATTGGGAGAACACAAAGAGTGGATGCACCTTCGCCATTGCAAACGATTTTGAGCCATATCATTCAAGGTCTCTAACCATCGTTTGCTATCATCTCGCGAATCCCAACCAGGTAGTCTACACCTACCAACACGGCCCAGTCCACTTGTCAGCGACTTCATGGATTTATGCCATGTTTTGGTCTGGCCGCTCCTAGCTTTCTTCCAACCTGCTCCTACATCATAAAGCATTGCACGTCGGGGCAGTCGGTGGTTGGGCATACGTAACACATGTCCCAGCCATCTCAACTGATGAAGTTTCAGTACTTCATCAATCGATTTGCCATCCTTACCTAGTACCCGTTTCCTAACATCTGCATTACTTACCCGATGGTCCCAGGATATACGAGCAATGCGTCGAAGACACCTATGATCGAATACTAGTAGCCTACGAATATCCTCTACTCTTATGGGCCATGTTTCACTGCCATAAAGTAGGACGGAACGAACTGCTGCACAGTAAACCCGTCCTTTTGTTGCTAGACGGATATCTTGCCTACGCCATAAATGGCGCAAGTTGGCGAAAGCTAGACGAGCCTTCTGTATCCGTGCTGAGATTTCGTCACACACCAGACCACAAGGGCTGATGAGACTCCCAAGATAAGTGAAGCTGTCAACACGCTCAACTACTTCACTCCCTATCATTAGTTCAGGTGTCGATGCAACCCAATCCTGAAGTAACATTTTGCACTTCGAGGGAGAGAATCGCATCCCGAACATGCCTGCATTGTTGCTTATGGTGGTCAGGAGACTGCATTTTGTCAGCGTCTTCACCGAGTAAAACTATGTCGTCGGCGTATTCTAAGTCAACAAGTGAATCTCCCGGTAAAAGTTCAACTCCAGGAGATTGAGATGATGAAAGTGATATCTCTAAAAGCATGTCGACGACAAAGTTAAACAAGAATGGGGAGAGTGGACAGCCCTGACGAACACCACTTGAGGTAACCAATTCTGATGACAGTTCGCCATAGGCTCTAACTCGACCATTTGTGTTCGAGTAGAGAGCCTTTATGAGGTTAATGTACTTCTTTGGTACTCCTTTCACTGACAAACACTGCCATAGAACCTCACGATCAACGGAGTCAAATGCCGCCTTAAGGTCAAGAAATACTACTGTTGTGGGACGTCTGAATGTATGTCTGTGTTCTAGGACCTGACGTAGAGTGAATATCTGGTCTATGCAACCACGTCCAGGTCGAAAACCAGCCTGGTTTTCTCTGGTCTGCTCTTCACGAGCTTTGGTTAGGCGCCTAAGTATTATTGAAGCTAATATTTTAGACACTATATTAGTCAAACTGATCCCTCTGTGATTGTCACAGGAGGACTTTTGTCCTTTCTTATAGACTGGCACAATCAGTGATTGGGACCAGTCAGATGGAATTACGTCCAGTTCCCAGATTCTACCTAAGACCTCAGTCAATCTCGTTGCTAATACTGGACCACCATCCTTAAAAATCTCAGGGGTAAACCTGTCAGGGCCTGCGGCTCTCCCTCGCTTTAGATTTCCTATAGCTTTTTCAACCTCGTAGAGAGTTGGAGGACTTACCTCAATTTGCCATTCAGGACGACTGGGGGTCGTGGGTAACTGAAGTGTGACTGAAGACCAGTTGAACTGATCCCTAAAGTGTTCTGCCCATCGATCCAATCTCCTGGATTGAGAATGAATGATATGCCCATCTTTGTCTGAGATAGTTTCGCTAATAGTTGGGTTCCTAATGCCGGTTTCTTTAATAAGTCTGAATAGCTGTCTGCTGTTACCTATTGCCGCTGCCTTTTCTATCTCTCTTGCTTTCGCTACCCACCACTGTTCACGATCATTGCGTAGGCTTCTTGTTAGCCTTCGCTTAAGCTGACTCCGCTCTTCGTTATGTTCAGAGCCAGGTGGGATGAGTTTTCGAGCATCTATCAGTGTGGTAGATGATGCCGAGATCCATTGTTTCTCCCTGACCTTATGGCTTACCTTACTAGCGGATATCACTGCTGTTTCCACAGCTTTTCGGATGTCATTCCACGCTGCTTCGGGGTGGGCACAACTTACATGTCTGTCTAACTGTTTTTCCAGTTGTTCCTGAAATATATTCTTAGCTTGCTTATCATTAAGTAGAACCCTTAGAGGCTTCCCTGCAGTGTCTTTCCTACGTCCAGTAAGACGCAGACAGATACGTGCTCGCACTAGAGCATGATCTGAGTCTAAACATGTGCTCCAGAATGAGCGACAGTCTTCTATCGAGCCCCTCCATCGGTGGCTTATAGCGATGTGATCTAATTGGGTCCAACGTTGGGACGAATTCGGGGGTCGCCATGTCAAAAGATGTTTTTCCTTATGCTTAAAGTTAGTATTTGCAAGAAATAGGCGGTTATCTGAGCACAGCTGCAACAGACGGTCGCCATTATCTGTCCTTTTAGCCACGACACCATAAGATCCACCCAGGTGTCTTTCCCTTTCACTTAGTTTACCTACTTGAGCATTAAAGTCACCAGCCACTATTACTACATCAGAACGCCTAGCTTGTCGGAGAAGGTCAGAAAGTTTCCTGTAAAACTCATCTTTTATATAGTCTGAGCTGCAGTCAGTGGGAGAGTAGGCAGAGACGACGAAGAGGCAACGACGAGTTTCCCTATCTTTTCGAGTCCTTACTGACCCGTTTAGTCGGACAGCGCATAGACGACTGTCTACTGGGATCCAGCCTAAAAGAGCTAGTTCTGCCCTAGGACTTAATGCTATACCTACTCCAGCGAGGCCACGGGAAGCAGCATCAGGGCTTCCAGATACACGAAGCGTGTATCGAGATGGTTCTTTATTTTGATTAGGTGAGGTCAAATGAATGACACTACTCGGATCTTGTATGCGCGTTTCGTAGACGCAGCACACATCGATGGTGTAAGATTCTAGAGTCCTAGCTAAGGAAGCCTGTTGTCCTATTTGGCACAATGTTCGGACATTAAAAGTTCCTATATGTAGTTTAGAGCGTGGTTTCAGGAGACCAGGAATAACGTTCCGTGTACTTGAATCGTTTGCCCTAGCGGTGCGAGGTGATAAAAGGACGTGGGAAGGGTTAGTCGTGGAGATAAGAGAGTTATTAGGAGTAGGAAGGATTTGAAAGTGACCAACTTGGTCTCGTGTGCTGTTACGGGTATGAGGGCTAATATCACTTCCCGGTTGCCCACACCGTGGAAGGGTATTTCTTGAGGGACCTGAAAAAGAAGTCGGATTAGTGTTGGTCTTAACGACCTGGGAGCGTGACCGCGGTGCCTAAGGGACAACTGCTTGAGGCCGGTCACGCACGGCCTTTTTGTGGGGGATTTTTGACGTGTTAGCTCCGTTCTTCAAAGGGCCTTACCGCCGGAAACGGAAATCCGTGGGATAAGGCGAGGTGTGCATTTTTAGGGTCAACCTTTTCTAACCCCACCCCTCCTTGTGGGAAGGCAGCATCGCTGTCATGCTGGTTGTCTGAAGGAAACACCTTACTGCCGTCACACCTCTGTACAGTCGGCAGCACGACTTCGCCTTCGGACCTTGGGATTGCTGCTTTTAGTCTTACCGCTCTTCAACCGACCTGTCTGGCATGGTAGGACCTCGAGGAACGATTGTTCCAGCCAGCATAGCTCGATTGCTTCATCACGATAGGCAAGCCCAACCACCACGTCAAGGTAGCAGTAGCACATACTTCATGGTAGACTCTACTTTTGGTATGAAGTTCCTCTCTAAAAAGTTTACTAAGATTAAGTTTGCGAGATTTGAATTTTCCTTACTTATTAAAAACCATGTGTTTACTTCTAAAGTTATCATCCCTTAAAAGCTCGTGGTTTTTTAACATGACATTCGTAAACACTCCTACTATATTGTTTATTTACGAAACTGCTGTCACCAGTAATACGTATTCTTGAATATTACTTTTTGTCCTCATTTATTTTCAGATATGACTGGGTTCAGCTAGTTGATCCAAAATCACAGCAGTTGATGTACATCAATCTGAAGTCTGGCGAATGTAGCCGAGATCCTCCGAAAAATACAAAATAGTGAGTCGTAGCCACTAATGTAATCATAATTAGATACATTAAGCCATTTAAAATATTCCTCCCTAAACGTGAGGTTGAGAGTTCGAAAGGAACAGAGTTCATATCCAATTATTATAATGATGTCAAGTTGCAGAAGGGAATCCAATCATTAGAACAATATTTCGGTGGTTATAGCCATCAGTTTTAAACCATGAGGTTGCGAACTGAAACATTATTCCATCCTATTTCTTTCGGATAATCTGGTTGTATCACTAGTCTTTACACATGCAGTGTAGCTTTGGGTTTTTTCGTTTCCTGAAAATCTGACTACTAACTTGGATATAGTCATACTATTTATGTCCTACTTTAAGAACAATATTGATTTTACCGGTCAGTTGTATCAGTCCTTTATACTTGAACCAGATAGATTCGGCAAATATAATGAGACACGGTTGTTATCAACGTATAAACCACTAGTCTAAACAAGGAAATCCACCTTATATTGCCTATTGTTATCATTATTATCTCGGACTGGGTTCACAAAATTTCTCTTCGTTTAGTGAATCGGTCGTCCTTTTTTAAAAGCCTGCAATCTCGACGACGCAAATTTTCACATCTTCAATTAACACTGCATTGTAAGAGAGCTTATGAATATCCGAAGTTCAAAACACACCGGTAGTAAATTTGATATGATGGGCAGGAAGAAGAGTCTGAATTCGTTGTAGAGTTAGCGACCTATGGAATTGATTGCCTGCAATCGCATATGATATTTAACCAAGTTTATTTACCTCTTAATTTGTCCATAGGCAGGGTATTTCACTAGATAAAAAATTATCGTTCTAGCTAACGACCTTGTACTTTATATCAGTTAATTCCAAGGTTTGAGTCAGTAACTCAATCTCATGAGTAGGTTTCACTCAGGCATATCGTATATTTCTTCTCATCTTTCGATTGAAATTTTACTTAATCATTCTAATAATTCAGAACTTCTTCACCACTTATCATTAATCCTAACGTGTGACAAAATAAAATGTAACATTATAAGTCAGTAAACGAACTAGCTATCTCAGATTTGTATGTTTTGTTTATTTAGAACAGTCTCAGTATTATGTATTTATAGTTATGCATTATCATGTGGGGTTAATCAGAGAGAATCTTCTTTCTTCACTGATCTTTATCATAATTGTTCACTAAGTTACTAAAGCCTTAGATATCGATCCTCATCTCATCATCACGGAAAACCCTTGAATTATGCAACCTATCAAGACTATTTGGTAGTGTTTGCTCCTTTTGCAGAAGTGCCACAATCCAAACTAGACAATCCTACAGCACTACTAAGCTATATAAGTCTTCAAGTCGTTTCTCTAAAGAAGTAGGATACCAGGTTTAATATCAGGTGCAAATAATAAACTAATGGCTCTTGCTATGACTGAATTCACTTTCTGATTAATTAGGGCTTTACTATCAGGCCTGATTCCTGCCCACCATGTCACATTTTCTACTCGTTTTATTCTAAATTTTATAGAACAGAGAGAATCATTTGAATATTCGTAAACCCCATTACACTGGAGTGTTGGTTTCACATGTTAGAAGTTGCGTCATTGCTACTATATCTTTCTGTATAATCTTACCGAGTCAAGTTTTTTTTCATGAGTGTAGTTTAGATCGTATAGTCATTTTAACGTATTAGGAAATAAAATTCTCAGTTCTTATGTATTGTTCTGTATCACCACTCACCTTATTCTACTAAGTAAGCAATTTTCATCACATTGTTATGCAGCATGGTAAGATGTGTAACTTGGTTGTATTAACCTTCCCTTCTTTCATACCGTTAGTCATCACTTTTTGTTTTAATTCTAGTAAAGCTGTTTCACCTAATCAATGGTGGGAATTGTTCGATGTAAAAGTCCAAAGAAATTACTATTATAATAGTAGCACTCGAGAAACTGTTTGGGAGAAACCAGTTGATGGTGATATTATTCCCCTAGCAAAAATCCAGGTGAGCATAGTTTCTTTGTTAATTGATCTCGCTGCTTAGATATATGGTTTCTAAACCTGTTGTTTTGCACTAACCTACCATCAAATACAGAAAAATTTGGTTTCATACGTTTATACTCAGTTTGCTTCCTCTTTTTAACACTAAAACAGCTTTTTAAGTTCAAGATATAATTTTAGTTCTAGTAGTACAAGTCATCATACATTTCATTATTTTTTCTATCAAATCTTTTGGCATCAACCTGAGCTCTCTCTTCAGTAAAGGTTCATAAGTGAGTTTTCGTGGAAATAAATCCCATTCGGTTGGATTTCCATTATATTTACTTCTGGTTAATGCTTACAATACGTCAGTAATTCTTCAGTCCATACATTTCTCGTATTCTTCTTTATGAAAACGTGATGTATGCCCAAAATCTGTTATTGACTTATCGACAACTTATGTAAAAAGACTGGTACTTTTATACTTTTCGGAAATGGATTGAGATTTGAAGTTATTTAGTATGACAATATTTGGCCACCACATCGATAATTATCTTCCATGCTTTGGCCTTAGTTGGTCGGTCGACATTTTAATTGTGATTGCTATAGTCTGTTGATTGTTAATAGGTTTTTTTCAACTACCAAGAAATCTAAAGTTGCAGCAATTCACAAATATTTTCATACATTTGATCAAATATTTTGATAACTAACTCAGCGTATTCTCCTGTTGTTTCTTTTTCGTTATATTATTTAAAAGACAACAACTTTATCCCTTTGAATCTTTTGGTATACCATTTTAAGGAGCTATCAGCATTCGAATTAAAATTCTTATTGCAAGTAACCTAGTATTACACAAAAACCAATCAGTTAATATTCCCTTTACATTAGCGCACATATCTGTGTAGCATTTATCAGATTTGCTTTTCTAGTAGATTGGTCTTTCTAATGAACAACATAAAACTTCAGTCTGTTCCACTTGCTCGTATACACGTATACCTGTATAAAAATATACCTGTATCCTTACGCACCATTTTCATCCTAAGTCATTGGCAGTGTTTTTTTAAAGCAAAAACTAAATAATCGATCGTCTTTGTTCTATCGATTACATTAAAATTGTCCAGTTTCTGTTTACGAGGTTAAATTTTAATTGGTGAACAATACAACACATATAAGTGACCGGAATTCTATGTGTAAACATAAATACCGATTCCGTTTCTTAACTAGATTTCTCCATAGCCTCATCTGATATCAAGTAATTTATCTTTTAGTATTTATATCTCTTTATAAAACTATTAGACACCCGATATCTAAATTTAGGTGGATTTGTTGTGTCTTTTATTCTTAAGTCGTAACTATGGATAACTGGAAAACCCAATACCCTCTTACTATAACATCCTATAACGTGTAGGAAGTTTTTACCTGGGTTAATCTTATTGTATAGAGTCAAGTTCGTCTAACTCTACATCATAGTATATATATATATATATATATATATATATATATATATATATATATATCAGAAATAGAATCTGCAACTTGAAATTGATAAAATCATCCCTAACTGGTATACTGTAACCGAAATAAGATTTCAAACAAAGGCATATTAATTTTATTTATAAAGGTTTGTGTTTTCCTATTGTTGATGTTAAGGACAATAATCGATCAGTCACTATTGCCATATGTTCATCCTGAGTTGATTGTTTCGATATAGCCGTTTAGAAACAAGTTTTTATTATGGTCGCTAGCCAATATTCAACCTTAACAAAAAAAGAAAGTTACTGTTAGTCTAAAAAAGCGAACATAAGAAATACGTATTATGTCAATCTAACTACACTGACCTCACAACTTTATAAATAATGACATGAGTTTGGAATGTGATGTATTTTTTACCAATCGGTCCATCTACTACATACATTCTATATGACACCAATAATTCTCATAGATATAAATATGTTCATTGTCTGATACTCTTTATCTACTGCGCTTCACTAGACGCAACACAAATCAGAATTGACAGGAGTCAAGATTGATTTGTCTACTAGCACTGATTGATTAAAATAGACCAGTCCAAATATATTCATTTTCGATCGTCCATTGAGTGTGCAATCCTGATCTTAGTAAATTTTCAATACTTCTGTACTTCGGCCTATCCATTTATGTGTGGTGTCTCAGTGTCGTTTTGTAGTCAACTGTTATTGTTCTGTTTTTGGGAATGTTATCAGTCACTGTTCAGCATACATTAGAGAAGACAGGCGAGTACTATCATAACTATAATAATCATAATCATAGTAATAATAATAATGCTAGCAACATAAATGAATTTACGTAACATTATTTAGTAACCCATGTGTAGAACTCATAACAAATGCTATGATAGTAGTAATTAATAAGACTGAATTTACTTGAAACATATTGAATTGTTTTTTTGTATGTTCAGTTGTTTCACTTCTCTTCAGTTCGATTGTTATCTGTTTCTTACTCATTTGCATATTCAGTATTAATTGAATAACATTCACATAATTGTTTACCATTCAACTCACAAAGATATGAGTGCTTTGAAAATAGCGAAACAAACGGTTTTTGACAAATTACATTCAGTATAATTCCGGTAACTTTTTATCTTTTGTTTCAAGCATTTAAACAACTATCCTATGACTCATTGTGTATACTCATCTAGAAAAGTTATCATAAAATTACTAGTAAAAAAGGTGAAAAGATGGATCATGTAAAATCTTCGAAACAATCCAGACACTCAAAATGCTTATTTTTTAACTTGCAAATAATTCGTGTCGCTAAGTCTTTGTTGCTGATGAACTTTTACCAGTCAATTTCGAAATGTGGTTGCATTAGCACGAAACTTAAATCCAAGGTATTGTAACAATCTCATGTAACCACTTAACATTAAATAGAGGGATTCAGAATGCTCGGTCATTTAGTTTACTTATGAATACAGTGACAGAATTTGACCACTTCGGAATAAAAACAGATAATGTCATATTGATTAATACGCGATACTAAAATATGGTCACTTTCGTCCACTGTAGCTCATTGTTGCCGTTTTCCTCAAAGATGTAGTTTTCTCTGGATTCCATCTACACTTACTGATGAGCGGTACAAAAGTTCATTCCGTGAAATCATTACAAACTGCCATTATTAGACATTATAACATTCAATCTGTCACAGTACTTTATCGACCCAAATGGGTTACACATCAGAAATCCACTACAAAACTAAATTAGCATATTATGTAAATATATACAAAGAAATTGACAGATAACTGAAAAATAAGAAAAATAGAATCTGTAAAATAATTTTACTTTTTGACACAAATTGAAGACTATCAGTATAGTGTTGTGGCTGTTGTCGAGTTTTACTTGACATCATCAACCGATCAATGTGAGACCATCATTAAAAATCTGGAAACATTGGACGGCCGTCTCGTCTCGGTATGGGACTCCTCAGTAGTGCTCATCCACGATTCCGCGTGCGAACGCTTAAATTCTAGACCACCAATCCGGCATTCAACGTTGCTAATGTTTAACTTCAACAAATCCAACATATGTCACGATCATCTTCCATCGTCTTCGGTGGGTAACTGCCTCACTCCCGATACAGTTGAATTCCACTGGCCAAGGCTTTTCATTGAAACTCTGAGAACTACCCCTCGAAGCTAGTCACTAGTAAGCACATGATAATGATCACTGATCGCGTGCGGAATCGTGGATGTCCACTGCCGAGGAGCCCCATACTAGGACGAAAAGGTCGTCCAGTGCTTCCAAGTTTTCAATGGTGATCTCACATTGACCGGTTGGTGATATCAATAATCGGCAAATAACTATTTCATTAAAAGTAAAGATTCCTTCATACAACAAATTGTCTCGTCGTCATTGTTTTTTTGTTTTTCTCTTCCATTTTAGTTACTACAACAAAATCTCCAACCATCATCATCTATAATTCAAAAAAGTGTAGGTTTTCACTGTTTAATGGACTGATTGTAAATTAACGTTTAAATTGTTTGTTTTTTTAAAAAGATTATTTGTACGAATAGATAGAAATTTTTACATAGTTTCCTAGTTTTTACTGTATAATATTTCCTTGGTAGTTACTATACGATTTATATCCAAATATCTATTTATATGAATGAATTTTGAAAGATTATAGAAACCTGAGCTATGTAAATAATTTTATTCCTTTAACATAAGATTGTATTGTATTACATACTGTCGCTTCACCATACTTATAAGTGCCTCGTGATAAACATGTTAATCTGAAAACAAAACCAAGATCATTGATTATTAACTGACTGGAGTATGTTAACATTCTAACTAACTTTATAACCGCTTAAGATAATTTATTGCGCAACTATTTGTGTGTATTCTTTCTCAGCGAAAATTGTATATGGGTATTTCAAAACCTGTGCTAAACCACAGAAAATCTTGCGTTAATATAACAATTTTTTATCAGTTAGAATTTTTCGTTTAAAATGATTATTTTTATGCTATAAGATACATTCGAATTTTGTGATCACCATAAGGAATTCGGAAATAATACTAATGATTAGCTAACATTATTATTTTAAAACTGTCTATCTTCATATCAAATAAACTTCCGAAATTATCAAATTGAATATTACAAGTGTTCACAGCATTTTTGTTGACTGTAACTTTAATAGTTTATCTGAAATGGTCATTTGTCCAATTCAATGTCGTACTCTTCATTCAATAGTTACCTGTTATGTATATAATATATATAGTTATTATTATATACAATTATTCGTTTGATAGCAAAAGTCAGCAAAACAGCGTGTCTCATACAAGTCAAGTTACTATTCTTTCTAGTAACATTGAAAAAGGAAATTGCAGGAACAATTTAGTAAAATGAATCAAAAAAAAAGCAAACGAATGAATAGGAAAAGATTCGTTATGGAGAATGAAATATTTTAGATCTAGTGTCTGACGTGCCTGGTGTACGTCACGTTGCCCAAGGTTTCTAACCATGTAATTTCAGCGTATTTTCTGTCGATGTGTTCTAGAAAGTTTATACTTCCATAAGTATAGTTTTGGAATTTAGTTGTATTTTGACCTATTAATTCGTAATAAGTCTCCAACTGGTTTAAAATATTTTCTTTAGCAACTGTTTTATTTGTATGGTACTCCAAACTCAACATTGGCATACACATTCCTCTTTCATTGCCAAATATCTTACTTAAGAGATGAGTGGTTTATCATCAGCAACTTAAACTGTTTATATGTATCCACACAAAACATCTTCGTGTTTTGAAATTCAAATGCTTACATTGCAAATTTTTGTTATTTTTCTTGTCATCAACTTACCATTGATGCTTACTCGTGCGTATCACGCTGTGTTTTTTTAGCTATCAATCGTAGTTCACCCAAAAAACAATCAAACACTCGAGTAATTCTGATAGAAGAAAAACTCAAAGTTCAGAAGTTCTTTAAGGAGTGATTCCAATCCGAGAACCATTGTTTTCAATTATTCAGCTGATGGAGTTCCGTTTTAAAAGGAAAACAAATATCAAATAATCTGTTTACTTGCTAACCATTATTTTTAAATGTTTGCATAGGACATTAAATAAGTCGTCAATTATCTTTATCTCCATGTGTTCCCATTTGAGTTCGCTAACACTATATCAGTCAGCTACAACGTAGGACCAGGCACATATATGCATCGGTCCAAGTTGCCATACCTCGTTAGCACAACAAGATCAACACCGGATTAATAGTAGTTAATTTAGTGTTGGTAGTAGTATATAAATTATAGGTTGTATATAAGGATATAGTATAGGAAGGAAGAGAGATATGAAGCAATTTTAGTCTCAAGGTTTAAGGGAAGATAAAGAGTGTATACACCTACGCCATTGTGATCGATTCTGAGCCATGTCACCCACAGTCTCCAACCATTGGTTACGATAGTCACGCGGACCCCAACCAGGTAGTCTGCATCTGCCAACATGGCTCAGACTAGAAGTTAGTGACTTCAAACACTGATGCCATGTTTTGGTTTGGCCGCCCCTAACTCTCTTCCAACCGTCCCCAATACTAGTCATCATAGCGCGTCGTGGTAATCGGTGTTCAGGCATACGTAACACATGACCCAACCATCTCAGTCGATGAAGATTCATCACCTCATCAACTGATTTACCATCGTTCCCTAATACCCTGCGTCTAACCTCACTATTACTTACCCGGTTATCCCAGCAGATGCGAGCAATATTTCTAAGGCATCTGTGGTCAAATACTAGTAACCTACGAGTATCTTCTACTCTTAATGGCCATGTTTCACAGCCGTAAAGTAGAACAGAACGAACTGATGCGCAGTATACTCGTCCCTTAATTGATAGACGGATATCTCGTCTACGCCATAGGTGACGTAAGTTGGCAAAAGCCAAACGAGCTTTTTGAATCCGTGCTGAGATTTCGTCAGACACCAACCCATTAGGGCTGATCAGACTTCCAAGATAAGTGAAGTTGTCGACGCGTTCGACTACTTCACTCCCTATCCTTAGTTCGGGTGTTGACGCAGGCCAGTCCTGGAGTAACAATTTACATTTGGATGGGGAGAAACGCATCCCAAACATCCTGGCATTATTACTGAGTTCCAACAGAAGACTCTGCATTTCATCAGCGTCTTCACCAAACAGGACTATGTCATCTGCGTATTCTAAGTCTCTTAGTGGTCCCCCTGGTAGGAGATCAATTCCTGTAGATTCATTCGAAGAGAGTGTTATTTGCAGCAACAGGTCTATAATGAAGTTAAACAAAAACGGGGATAGTGGACAGCCTTAACGGACACCACTTGAGGTTGTAAAATCATATGACAGTTCGCCATAAGCTCTTACTCGACTAATAGTGTTCGAGTAAGCTAACACTATATATATATATATATATATATATATATATATATATATATTAGGTTGTGTTGAACCTAAATCGAGTTTTCAGATAAACTTTTTGAGAGGAATTTTATTTAAGACAATTAATAATCTTGTGAATTTGTTAAAACCTGTGAATTTGTTAAAACCTGACTGCTTGAAAGAGTAAAATATTAACTTTATCAATCCAGTAAAAATATTTATAAAAACTATTTTATATGGACTTAAATCTGGTGTTTTGTCTCCAAAATAAGAGAGGTGGCTCAGATGTTGAGGTGGTCGGTTCTCAACCGCTAGTAATTAACAAAAGTAATAAATATGAGGTATTTGATCGATGATAATATCTCTCTGATATTCTAAACAGTTACTTCATATAAAACCGGTTGCATATTGATTACTTTCTCAGTTTATTTGATGGTAGGTTTCATTTTCATAAGCTTTTAGATGTTCAACTCAATATTCTATCACAAAATAAACACCAACAAATATTTTTCTACCTAAGTATCCAATCTATCTATTCTACCTGTATCCTAAGATGTGATCTGAGGTGAAAACTTTTATGTAATTAATACCGGGATCTAAGACCTACATTGTTTCTATGGGTGCAAATCAAAGTCTTCTGTTGAACAGTTGCTTAATATAGTCTAATTGGTGGGTGAGATGTGTGTAGATGTGCGAGAAGGTTTAGAGTTACAATTGATTCCATACTTTGGAGACAAGTAGTTTCAATGATGGTCTTTATTAATTGAATTTTACTACCGTAGCAGCAATTAATTTCTACTTTTTTCAAAGGTTTCCTTATTTTTTACTTTGTTTATATTAATGAACCTAACTTTTAATAAATTCACATGTGATACTGTTGTTTACCCTGAACATTTCAATAGTTCAAGTGTTTGTTTGTTTTTGTAAACGCTTAAATCTGACTTTCGGATTTACTTTATGAAACTATGTATGTCTTACTATGATTACTATATAGTTAAAAAATAATAATGATAATCTTAGGCGACATTTCTAACAATTCCTCTTTATTAATTATCCCTGATTTTTTATTTTGTATCATTCATTATACCACAGCTGTTATTGTTACTGGTAATATTGTCTTGTATCCCAGTTATTGTATATTAACCCAACTCCATATGATACAATTTTCATTATATATATCCTATACTATTAAGTGTGGACGACATAAATTTACTACAAAAATGTAGTATCATTTATTCAAACAGTCATCTGTATTATATACTCCGAAATGATTCTTATGTTGTTATATTCTTTATAAATAATAAACTATTATGTGAAAAAAATACCATTCAACAGTTGTTATATTCAGTCTATAAAGCGTAAATATGAATGTTATAAACTAAGAATGTTCAGTTGTGTTTTCTCCTGGGTTTTGCATCATTTCAAATGATAATTGAATTAAATTCAACTTATATTGTAAGTGAATAATTCATCCATACTTGTTTGCGCCTGTTGCCCCTTGTGGAGGAGCATACGCTGCCCATCAAGATTCTCCATCGAACTCGGTCTTGGGCAATCCTTTCCAGTTGCTATTCATTCTTTTGATGTCCGCTTCCAATTTCCAACGCAATGTGTTCCTTGGTATTCCTCTTTTTCTTTTCCCTCTGAGATTACAATTTGGCGCTTCCTTCGTAAATTCAACCACTCACTACGTGAATTCGATTCGATTTTACGAGAACTGTTTCTTATGATGTATTAAGATATTTATTGAATACTAACAAAATTGATCCATTTTAAGTGTGAATAGGATTTTCGATAAGGATTAAAACTTGTAGAATGCTAAATTGGGGAATTAAGAAAGTGAGATACTTTGTAAGATTAGGTTATTATTAACAAATATTGTAATTAAACTAGATAATACGTGCTTTTATCCATTACGACATCTTAGGTTAAAAAAGTATATAATCAACGCTGGCCTTAAGTTAGCTATCCCATTTAAAACGTTTTATTATCACTCTACTTCAAAACGCTAATTGTAAACTGAAATTCCCAAAAGTATTAAATATTAAAATTTAACCTATAAAAGTCATATTTTGAGAACGGAAAGTCCAGTTTAATATTCTGTAATGTTTAATGTCAACTATTGTAGAGTTATACATTTTATCAAAAAAATATGTTCACAGTTCCATTCATTTCTGAAAAAAGTAATCATTAAATGATATAGGTAAACGGGAATTTCCTGTGTAACTTTACACATGCCATAAATCATGTTTCCTCCATTATTCATTTTATTGTTTATACAGTTAGGAAAACGAGCAAATGAAGACTTCAATCAGACATTAGTAAGTTGAAAATTTCCTGGTTTTAAACACATAAATACAAACGAACAAATTATTATTATTAGACTTATATAATCCTTCCTAATCATGTACGAATGTGAACTATCGAATTTTCTTGGTGCATAGTTACTAAAAACACGTTCTTTGGCATATACACACGACTAACATACAAATGAGGGAACAACATAAAAATGCTTTATATTCGATTCAATATCTTTATGTGCATATTTTCTTCTTGCTTTGTGAAATTTTGTATCATACCTCTTGAAACCATGTATGTGTCGCATATAAAGTTTGTTTCGTCCATTACTTGTTCGCGAATCAATCATTTGTATTTTTATATAATAAAAACTAAGTATATGTACATTTTGTATTGTGTACTTGAATCCATGACCGACATTTTATTTGTGCTATTAAAATGATTTATACGTCCATTGAAGGACTTTTTCATTGGGATTTATTCTAACTTTATGTTTCTATTCCGGGGGAATAATTGTTCATTATTAAAGTGAACTAAACATTTTGAAATCCGTTTCAAGTTGAGAGGCTCCTAATCTCCATTTTTTAAAAGCTTGAAAACAGATCTCTTATTGTCAAGAAAATTTATATCATTTACTTACGTCTTACTTTGCGCTACAGTCATTTGTTAGTTACACTTCTATTAATAATAGTGGTAATTTCTTTAGATTTACTGAACAGTAATAATGAACAACAATATGATGTTACCCATTTACAGGTTTGTACACTAGGTTTTGTAGCCGCACTCTGGATATTTGTGAGAATAAATAACACTATCCAGTCAACTAAACAGAAGTAGATAAACTGAGCTCGAACCTGCGACATTTTGGTTCAAAACCTAGCCCTTTTACCACTGAGCCACCGTTCCACTGTAAATTGACTAATTACACAAATGGACAATAAATATGTTATACGTGTTATTTTGTTATCTGTTTGTCTATATTATTGAAGAACGTGCTAAATATCCGTATAGGGCTTCCATTTATCTTGTGAGCATTCTTGTACGTATATTTTCTACTCGATTATTAAACCCTCATCCTTATCTATGATTTTCTAAGCATTCTGGATATTTGTATCCATATGTTTAACTATTTAATTATTAATTGTACCGGTTTGTGTATTCGTTTATATAGATCACACTACTTAGGTGCTCAAACTCAAGTAGGTGGAGTAGATTTTGGAAATGTACACTACTGGTTGAAAGTCTAATACTTTAACTTCTAGGTTATCGGTACACTTACCATATAAATAAACTGCCACTAACTCGCCGACTATCTGCGCTATTTAGGAATAAACTTACGAGTTCCATTTTCAATTATTCCTCGTAAATTCGAATGCATAGAAAGAACAGCGATTGAATGAAAATCAATTCATGCTAGTATGTGGATTATTATCAGTTGTTTGCATATTTGATATTGTATATACTTACTGAAGTGACAGTAAC
Source organism: Schistosoma mansoni (assembly GCF_000237925.1). Lineage (NCBI taxonomy): Eukaryota > Metazoa > Platyhelminthes > Trematoda > Strigeidida > Schistosomatidae > Schistosoma > Schistosoma mansoni. The sequence goes on from NC_031498.1 coordinate 9,030,067, forward strand.
AAAATGTTGGCTAATCCAAAGTGGTTAAATGAATAGTTGGGAAAAAACGTTTTCCGATGAGGTCTAATGATTAAATTAATATATAATAAGATTGAAGCAGCCTGATCCAATTGTAAAGACAAGGATTATCTAGAAGCTAAAACCTGTAGTCATGAGTTACGTAATCAGCATAGATCAAAATTAAACAGTATTATTAAAAGTATAGAGTAAATAATATAAAGTAAAATATATCTATATATTCTTGACGCTTATCAGGGCGTTATGTATATAATAGGGTCTTGCTGATAGTAATGCGTTCTAATATCAAATCCCTGATTTCAGCAAACATTTAACCTTAAATTACTGTCTATAACTCCATTGCTGTAATAAATGATGTCTTTAGGACCACGAACAATCATAGCACTGACAACATACCTACAATAGCTAGGCATTTTCCTAAGTAAGTAATGCTTCTGATAAAATAAAAACCCTTTTCACACATTAGTTCATCGTTTCAATTTCCCGGTTAGATTTCTTCACGCTAGTCTTAACTAACCGTTTACTGTTTATACCTGTGATTTTTTGCTAGTTCTCGTCAACTCTGACCTAATAAAGGATGTTGTCTGTTCCCACTGTTATTTCCTAATGCCTTTGTTTGTTTGTTGCCAGTAATCCACTGCTTTTTACAACAACCATCTGAAGATCATACTAGGCTTTTAAAGGATTAAAGTATCTACCAAGAATGATCACTGCACTTTCATCTAAGTAAACATGATTGTTAGCTAAGTACTGTAATATATATATTCTTTCTCATCAGCTGTGAATTTGCATTTGGATTATATGGTATTAAAATTTTGATTAGATGATAAACAAAATATGAAGAAATTTTAAAGTAAGTAGGTGTAATAATACTCACCAGTCTATAGTTATGTTGACATATATTCTACATATCAGAAAACCGATTATCAATCCATCCATGACAGACAATACAAAATTTTGTGTAAGGATTGCGACATCTTATCATATTCCAAGTCTAGAGAATAAATTATTAAGACATAAATAACCATGCTTAGGCAATAGAATACTTCAGAAGCTGTCTATATGGTGGAACGATATCCGCATTTTCAATACTTTGTCGAGCATTTGAATCCCTCTGCATTTACATCGGTTTGAGCAACCACATAATGCCACTAGCCTTCATGAATAAAGTTTAGTTTAAAATTGTCTTCATAAACCTTTACTCGGTGGTTACGTTATTTTAATATTTGTCATCTACTTATATTTGCATAATATTTCACAATACACATACATATGTACGCAATTAATAATTTATTTATTTTTTACTCTAGGATATGGGAGTACTTCGACGTTCAAATAATAATAATATAAATATTGATTATCAAGAAGAACGCTTGTCAACATCCTTAAACCAAAGGAAATGTACTAATTCATTCATTACTGCTGAGATACCAGATTATTCATTCAATAATATGGTTGTACAACAGGTTAATATTAGCAATAATAAATTAAACCATTATCCCATGCCTATATCAACAAATAATAATCATAACCATTCAGCTGCAATAAATGAAACTATGAATAGTATTCACTCGCCTTTATCATTATTATCTAGACCAACAGTTATAACTGACATCCCTAACACATCGAATACAAATCATGTCAGCATTGATAATCAACGTGTTCGTGATTGGTTACGTGACGCTGTTGCTACTACAACTAATGAAATGAAATCCACTGTTATTAATAACAATACTGTCATTGCTACAACAACAGCTAATAATAATATTAATGAATTCATCATTGACAATAGTAACACTAAGAAACCTGGTTGTTTATCTGATCGTCCTATCCGAAGACATAATATTCAATCATCACAACTTCAAGGATTAATAGAATTCCCTGCTCCATCTGAGGATCAATTTCCAAATTTACAATTTAAATCAGTTTCTCATTCAGTTAATCCAAATCATAATAATTCTGTCAACTTGATTTCTGTTTATGGTAGTACATACCAAACTTCGTCATCATGCAGTACCTCCAATTATCCAATACAATACGATCAAAATGTACCTTGTAAATTTATTGACAATATTATAACTACTGTATCTTCTGAATCTACTACCAGTATTCAGAAAGAGTCTGATGTAAATAATTCTGATGAATCTATTACTGATATACAACAAATCACCAACCTTAGTAGCGACAAGTCATTTCAGTTTTTCAACTCTAGTATGTGCGAAGTTGTTAAACAATCCTCTATGCCTCCCACAATCTCATATGGCATATCACAACCAGTCCCTCGCCAGCGTGCATTTCCTCGTACTAATCCGACTATATCACGTCCCTCCGGTAATGGGACTTGTACTCTACCTCGACCTTGTACTATCCCATCGGAAGGGTCACCGATCTCTTTGTTCCCTTCTGTCGCTCTTAGCCAGTTTAGTGATACCAGCTCTGCAAGAGCTTCAATAACCGACTCAAAAATTCCTATTATTCATGGATCAGACTCAAAAGACTCATCTTCCTTAATTAAACAAAAATTGATTGAGCATGTATCAAGTAATCTGATACCTGAAGATATTTCTAATTCAGATAACACACCTGAATGTATCATAACTTCTTCATCCCAAGTTTTAAATGCTTCTCTTAAAGTTTCTTGTTCAGTCAATGAAGTCATACCTTCATACTGTTCTAATAAATATAATATCAAAGTATCTTCTGGCAATTATCTTCCGGTTGATAGTCCTCTATCCGCATCCCCTCATCCTTCTTCTTCACCTTTATCTCCTACCTCATTTTCAAGTGCATCGTCAGCCACTGCTTTGACAACTGCTAATTCTGAGGAAAGTATAGATATGCCAAATAGTATGATGTTTGATTCGGAAAATTGGAATGTGTTCTCACTAGATATAAAAAATGATTCTAATCTAATTAAGAATAATAAGACTACTACTTCGACTTGCCTTCTTAATACCACAACTGATTACAGTCGTCACTTTCCTACTTTAGATGAAAGTTTAAATGAGGAAGAAGATTATTTAAGACCTCCTACACCTCCTCCACGTTCAGCATCTACATTGTGTTCCCCAGGAATGCCTGGTGCTTTTTTCGTCACTTTCCCGAATCATATATCTTTGAATACGATAACATCATTCGACCAAACTGCAGGTTATATACAAATCAATTCTCCCTATTCTTCACAACCTTGTCCTAGTCCTTCGTCTACACCTATTACAAATTTGTCAGTATCTTCTTCCTTGTCGAGAAATCATCCTTCACGTGCACATGTCATCCAACCAAATTCCCGTCGAACTCATCGCTCTCAGTATTACACTCAACAAATACATACTGACTTACATTGTAAGTTTTCGATATTTAAAGTGAACGATAATAAGTGATCTGTGACTAGATTTGATGTCTTTTTGTTAACTAAGTGACGTGGGTTGATTAATCGTGATATAAAAAATAGCTATACTTATGATATTTTTTGTCTTCTGGACAGTTCTGCTACTTTTAATCATTTCTTTAGACCTCATTAGTTGGTACACAAGTGACAAGCCTTCGTTGAATTAAGGTAATTAGGTTATGAGCTACAACGTATAAGCCACTTTTTATTTCAGTGTATTATACTACTTTAAGAAAAAAATAACGGAGTAAATTTCTCAAGTTTTATAAGGCTAATACTTGTTTAGATAGTACGAAAATACTGTTTACACTGATTAACATCGTTATATAATGAATATTTCAAAATTTAGTATCTATCATGCCTTATTATCTTGTAAAATAATTTATTTAAGCAGTCATCCAATTAAAAAGGTTCAGCAAGATTCACATAATGTTTTAAATAAACAAAATCATCAAGGAAGCTTGAAACGAATAACTTTTATTTCATTTTATTTGAACACATATTTGAACGTCATAACTTTAATTCTTTCGTTACATGCAAATAAATAAAAAAAAAGAGATGAAGTACTTAATAAGCTGTATTTTCTTATGAAACATTAGTAGCTTTTTTATTAGTATAGTTCAATATGTTCTTTAGATAAGTTGATCTGTACACTATTACTCTTTTCAAGTAATAATACTACATTGCAAAAGAATGGTATATCTATCTTTCTGATTATAAATATATTTTCAATAAAATCATCATGCTATGCTCTACACATGTGTACCGTTATGATAAACTAATAAAATTTTATAGTGATTTTCGCATAGATTTACGTGATTTTATATTTATTCTCTGTCAATCATTTAAAATGTGCACTTGTGATTACATTACACAATCATATGTATCAACAGTGAATATAACAATCATAACACTATTAGATACAGTTATCAATGTCATGTATTGTTGTTCACATGTAATTCCGTTCTTGAAAAATGTTTACATTGTTTATTGCATGTACTCGCGTATGATAACAGATTTTTCTCCTAAAAAAAGATGTAGGAAAAATGGCATGCAGAAATTCTGACTTGAATTTATCTATCTATCAACTTATAATTGATGTCGTTGTATAGAATGTCCCAATTATAATGTACATTATGACTAGTTTGTAGTGATTTTATCAATATTTAACTGTATCACTTTTTTTCGGCTAACTTATTATCAATTTCAATATTGACTGAATCATTCAACAGTATACCGATCAGTTACTTAATGGTGCCTGCAACATTTCATTGTCTTTTTGCTGAATTGTTTGTAGTAATGTAATGATATTCAGCTATATGTTAAATTTAATGAAGTGGTACTCTGCTGATTTGTAGGAGTTAATATGGTACAATTCCAAATATCTTAAATCCATTGTTCAGAATCATTTTCGAAGTATTTATGTCTCCTAGTAAAAATTCTTATCTTAACATTAGAATGTTGTATGTTTAATATATTACTCGTACGTTTGTCTATTCTACTGTACACAGGTCAATAAACTTCTTTTAAGATTTGTTTAAATTTTTAACGACCGCATTACATGAATTTCCTAACAAAGTTGACCTCGCAAAGTTGTTGATAAAACTTGGGGAAAACTCTTATGGAGTTTGCAAAGCACTGATGAATTTTTAGTGAAAACAAGTCACTAAAGGAAACCTCTCTTTTAAAGTGAATCAAACATTTCAGTAATAGTAGTGAAAACAGCAAAACTTGTATTTAAATTACTTTACTCAGACAACCTAACATCTACTAAGCTGTGTTAATGTCTACTTTCCTCAAGATTTTTGTTTTCCTATCTAAAGCTCTGCATCCATCCTTTTAAGCTTAAATGTAGATCTTTTATGAAATCAGAATGAAATGTAGACTCTTAAGAAGATTTAAAATTGAATTCATTGTATATTTACTTTCCATCACTTGTGTTCAATGTTTATCATTAATTTTTAATGTCCATTGTCTTGGTTATATACACAGCTCTTTCAAACAGTAAAGAAATGCAATTCAGTGAAAACAGTGTTGTCGATCCTGCGTGTTTCATCCCACCAACAGATTCGTTTAACTCTCAACAGCCTAGATTCATTATGACGAGTCAACCAAATATACAACTTAAAAGTACAGATTTACCAAATGCTGTAGTTTGTAGTACAAATGGTGGTGCTAATGTGTGGAATACTAAGAATATCACTATATGGGATGGTAGTAACTGTTTTAAATCTAATACCAACGAATCAATTCAAATAGTTGATTCCAATGTAAGCAAAACGGCAGTGACATCTACGGTTGTATCAACAACTACGAAAGGATATTCAACAGCTAATCTAATGAATAATTTTCCACGTTCTGCTTCTGGGGGTTTTATTGGCCCTGCTGAAAGTACAGATTCATCTTCTGTATGGACTTGTGGTTCATATAACAATAATAATAATCGTTCACGTCCTACAACACTTCGTAAAAGTACACAACAAATTTATGTTCATCCAGGTCATCCAGCATTTTCTTCATTCATTGGACCATTTGATTGGCCGAGTCATTTATTCAAAGCAGACCAAGACATATTTACATTAATGAGTTGGACGAAGGTAATCTGACCTATTTATTCATAGTTTCCAGTTTAATGTTAGGTTTCTTTGTTATTGTACCATACGTAGCTAACGGAAACTGCCTTATGTCTGATTCCATAGAATAAAACAGTAAATATCTAACGTAATATAGCGTTTATATTTTCTAGCGGTATAACGTTCATTATATCAGCTGTTTGCACATGTTTGACGGTTCACTACTTTTTATGTAAATAATTTAATTTTTAAATTAACTCATTCTCCATGTACTTAGGTATGAGCCACACTTTAAGTGTGAGGGTTAATGATACTATCCTATTGCCGCAGTCGAAGTAAGTGGAGCGGGCCTCGAACCTGGGACTCAGTTGCTAAAAGTCGAACGCCTTAACTATCGAACCATCGCTTCTTTAAATAAGTAGACTTATTTACGAAAAAAATGACTCAACTAACATTCCTAAAAGTGTAATGAATAGCACTCATTCCCACATTTTACCATATTCTTGACTACTTTCTCTCCCTCCCTCTATGTACATTCCTGTTCATCATTACCAAAAGCATTTAAAAATGTGTCCTACAGAGAAATATTACATCTAAACCAATGTAAACATATTTACATGTATCTGCATTCACGGAATGACTCTATCGCAGCCATTTAGTCACATCGGCATTCAAAATTATTTTAATATAGCCCACTTTACTATTATTACTATTTCATTCATGAATACATAAAAGAACAGGTCTTACCACAGCATTGAATAAGTTTCTTTTATTTGTATACTAAGGATTTAATAGGTAGTCCCATGTTTCCTTGGACTGCGTATTGTCAATAACACTTAGACTAATCGCATCACTTATTTGAAACAGTTATATTCCTTAATTACTAAATTCATCTCATCTCACACCTTTGGTTGTCAGCTCAGTAGTCTAGAGGTTAAACATTCGCACGCGGGTCCTCGGTTCGATCATTGCGTACATGATTGTTGATGTGCACTTCCAAGTAGTCCCATACCAAGACGAAAAGCCCACCCGGTGCTCCCAGGTTTCCAATGGTAGACTAACTTAGATCGGTTCATGATTTCAATAAAATAAAAGACAGGTTTAGTTTTGACGTCGATGGACCTTCTTTCTGTTTAAATGTTTTCAATGTGATGATGAATGTCTCTACCAATTAGTCGAATGTCGATTATTGACATCCAACTTCATTTATTTTGTATTGTAGTGAGATTACCCTGTATAGTCATCGCCACTTAACTGCAACCACTGGGAACTTGGTTTAGTCTTGGCAGATGTCACTATCAAATGTTGATGTCATTTTGCAGCAATATCTGGTGTTTTGGTTATAAGCCAGTTGTTATATCCTCGATTTGTTTATCCAATAATATACAGGGAAGGATTTGTCTCAATCTATGTTAAGGTCTTGATACGATGGGCTAACTGGCTCAACCTTGAGGCTAAAAATGAGTTAGTCCGAATTGAGACTAATGGCCTCGGGCAGAAAGACGAAAACTATTCTATCACCTGATTGGTTGACAAACGAGGAAGCAAAGAGAAGACCAGTCAACCGGAACACTACTTCACTTATTCCTAATCCTCGATTCAGATTAGTGTTAAAAGATACATGAATAGATAGATGACTAACATAGTCACAACAGACAAACAATTAGAAAAATACAGTTATGTCCAAACTAGACATTAGAGTGGAAAAATGGACTAAAAAAGGTTACGTTGAAATTACAATACCTGTGGAACAGAAAAGGGTATGTCAGTGAATTATGCATCAAACGAAAGCTTATGGTTTATAGAATAAACCAGGGACAAAACTAATTGTTAGTATTTTATAGACTTTGAATTAAATGAAACAATGTTCCCAAAAATAGCTTCCGTTGTTCGTCGTGGCTTTTTTTATTTCTCTGTTCACATCACTGGCTTATGAAAACATTAAGAAGATAAGCATCTTTTTTGCATTTGTGCATAAAGTTGACTCATTGCTATCACTTAGTTGTCTTTCGAATCTTCTTTTCCAATGTTTTCCATTCTCTACTTGATTTTAATATTTTCGTAGACATTTACAGTGTGTAACCCCGTACTTTCCGTGCTATCATTAGTAAAATCATGTTTCAACTGTAAAACTGTTGATGGATTTATAGTTTTTCAGGATTTTCCGAATTGACTGCATATTTAAAATGGCATGAGTAATTTCATATGAGTTCTTTGCGTAATAATGAGAATATTCCTTTTATTCAATATAATATATTTAGTATAGTATTCATTTCTCAACTTACAATACTTGCTTAATTCATTTATGAATCATACCGTACTATTGGTTTTTGTTCATTTTAGTCTAATTTTTCAAAACGTATATTGATATCCTCGGAACCTTCACTAAAGAAACAAGTTGCTCAGTTGTTTAAAGGTAATCTTTTTTTCTATATTCATGTATGGTGACGTTATAACAGCAGTTATTTGTCAGAGGTTATCGATGTACAGTTAATATAGTTAAAAAAAAATTATATAACACCAAATCATCCCTCCATGTTTTTTACATTAAAAGCTATATTAATATGTAAATAGAGTTATCGATACAACAAATAATGTTCACTACAAAATAATAACCGTCTAATTTCTTATTAACTACGAGGCTTTAATGCTTACTAGCTCATTATGGTCAATACAATTAATTAGCCAAGTAATTTTCTCCACTCATTTTACTACTTTGTACTGTAATTTTTTGTAACATTTCTGAAGAAATTTTCATCTATCACATGGATAGTTCAATATAATACTTTAAGATTTTATCTTATTTTTTTCTAAAATGATTCTTTTCTAACACTCTCGGTTTCTATGTATTATCCCACAAGTAAATATCAGTGAAAGTGTTAAATTGCTTAAACTTTATTTTTAATTATTTTTCATTTAAGCCTTTTGTATATATATATATATATATATATATATATATATGCACATCCCATAATTGAGTTTCATGTGTAAATTATCAAGTTTATGCACATATCAATCAAAGAAAACTGATGGTAATGTTTATTAACCTTCTTTTTTTCTGAAGTAGCCTCTCTTCGATTCTTCACTTTTTCGTTTCCGTGAATCGTCAGTAACTTCATTTGGGTTTCTTGTTTGCTCCCTCTACATTTCCTTACGTAAAAAATCTTATAACAATTTGTGAATACCCATGAAGTCTTAACATTTGTTCATATTCGTGTTTACCAATTTATTTTAGTTACCTCATTCAAATTCATACAATGGGCTATCGTTTTACACTTAGTATACTAACTTCATTAACAGTCAGTCAATTTCGGACCTTACTATTGTTTGGTGGGTGGTTGTCACTTTCCGGTTCCTCACATCATGGAAGGATATATTTTGAAGCATCTGATAGGGAAAACTGGATTGACAGTGATAACCTATGAGTGTGACCCCAGAGCCCAAAGGATAACTGTATAAGACTGGTCACTCACGACCTTTCAGAGAGTAGTGCTCGATGTGTTAACTTTATGTTTTAAAGGTCTGGTTGCCGTCGACAAAATTCTGTGGGACAAGTTGACCAAATTGTGATAAATTTGGTAATTAAACCACAGTCATCACTTTAAGTTTCTAATTAAAATCTTTCAAAACATTACAATCAGTATGAATAGTTCGATAAAGAGTTTTTCTACTATAAAAATCTACTTTAAGTATTTAGAAAAGAAAGTTGTTACTTTGATTATTGTGAGATTTAATCGATGCATTGAATATCACATTATGAAAAACAAACAATTCTTCAACTTATTGTATACTCCTGTATATTGTTTACGGTTTTATAATATCTGTCCGCTTCTACTATTCTGAACGTTTATATGTCTTACTTGAAGTGTGCGGTGATAATTTTGTCGAGAAAGACAGTGATGAAAGCTTCAACTGAAGAGACAAAACAGCTTTAAAATCCTCATCTTGAGCTACAATTAGTTTGCATTACTTCACAATGTTTATTCTTTGTTTATCTAATCAATTAAATGACGTCACTGCGTCTTTCATGTTGCTCATTATTTGGTTGTTTTTTAATGTATAATTAGCGTAGTTTTATACCAAAGTAAATAAAATATATAGTCTTATATCACATTCTAAACTTTGTTTTTCTTTTATGAAATTGAAATTATCATAATTCTACTTTTATTCATTAACTGTAATATTGTTCATCATACAATTGTACATCTGATGATGTGGTTTGATTTATTACATTGTGATCGGTTATTATTTATTTATTCATTTAAACACATACATATTGGTACAAGGAAGCACCAGATACATATGCGCCTCACAAATCTCACTCGATTTGTGTGAGGGCTGGGTTACTGCCCAGACGCCCAAACTTAAGCAGGTGGTTTTCTTAGGGGGCCAGACCCGGAGACTTTGACCTAAAGGTCTGATCCACAAGGCAGTGGAGCATCGTAAGGAGATGCAGTCCCATGGTAGCCGGTGACCAACAATTGGTTCATACGCCATTTGTTCCCTCAGAATCCTGGAGCCCATGTGTACCATTGGTTTGGAATCACGGTTTCCCAACTTCCCTAGATGAACGCGCCGTGTCCACCAACCCGGTTAAAGCGCAGGACATTCGCTTTTCGTCCTCTCAATTTTGTAAACAACAGTAATGCCACGAGGAGGCAGTGAGTAAGACTTCCCTGGCAGAGGCTATATACACGTGGACATATGAGATCATTTGGAGAGGGAGAGCGGACTCTCCCCACTCTTGGCCGTACCAGAGCATTCGGGGGCACTTAGCTATTATTATAGTTATTAGGGATTTTGTTACGGAGTTGTGTCTCATAAATTGAGGTCTTTAATTCTTATGCCTAACCCTCCTTCTTTATATGAGCTTGAAACTATCGGTAGCTCGAGATAGGGACCAAACCGAAGAACTTATGACTTAATGCCAAACTTGTCACCGCTGTACCACTGAGTTGGAATATAACAACTTAATTCCACAAGGAAGTCGGTATAATCAGTAATGTTTCTATGATGATTCTGTGTGTAATCTAACTTTCATCGTTAAAACGTTACTTGACAATTATGTCTAGCATTAAATGTCACACGAAATGTAAGTAGTGATTAGAACAAAATATGAAAAATTTGTTGTGTTTTAGATTACCAATGTTTATTTCTATTACAATTTAAGTGATTGTCAAGAATGTGTCATAATTTAGATATTAATCTTAAATTTCAGCGCTATGTTGATAATTTTCTTCAGACTAGTAAAATGAAAGAGAGATCTTATCGATTGTTTAGAAAAAACCTAAAATGGATACCAATAAATTAGCGATTGCAATTAATGTCTGCGATTCAAATCACAATATTGCTTAACATAGGTTCGTTCTTATTGAGAACTGTATTTTTAAATTCTTCGGAATTCTGGAAGAATGTTAAAAACACCTCCCAATTAATCAATAGAAACTTCCTAGGGAGTCATATCTTGATTAGATAATTACTGATTTAGCAAATTTTCACCAGCTTACGTAACATCATAGTCAGTCACAAACCTATTAGTATCCTTCATTTCTGTGAGTAGGGAAGACTGTAAATAATAAACTGTCAACAGATTAAGAATACTAAATCATACAACAGTAATAAGTTAGTCGAAAACCCATGCTAAAAGTAACATATAAAATAATCTAGTTACCTAATAAATATACAATAAAATATATTCAATAATAGTCTATAAATTAATCCTGGCAGTTAACATTCCTTTAGCCTTCGTCGGATATAATAAGACCTATACAATGTTCACGTACATATTTCATTAAGCATATGATAGTACACTGTAAACACAGCTACTCATTACCATTGTGTTCATGAATTGTAACAATTTGTGTTTGATTTTTCATAACTTCGATGGAACTTTTATCTTCACACATAAAATGCATTCTCACTGCGAACATATTTGATAGTGTGTTGTGGCTGTACTCTCAGGTGATCATCAGTAATAAAGTATGTATTGACTTATGAAACATCTCTAAATGCACGTAAATATGTTGAAAACATATTTCTAGCTCTTCGCTTCTATGAATTATTAGAAATGAAATCGGAAACAGAATAATTGACTAAATTGTGTCCAACGCTACTTAGCAATATGTCCAGTATTTTTATAACACTTAATGAATGTTCAGTACTTCATGAAATTTCCTATCTAGAAGTTATGTTTGTTTCTTGCATAAAACTATCCTTTCGAATGCTTGAAATGAAATAAACGACTACACATTATAAAATTCAATAATGTACTCAAAATATAGTTTCGTGTATTACATAAATAATTTGGTTTTGACTGAATAATGATTATTAATAGTATAACATTCCAGCTAGAATGATTTTTGTATTCCATTACATTATAGTGATTCAGTCATTTATGGGTGATAGAAAAGCACGTCTTAGTCTGCCAGATTATGGTTCAATTATTATTCATCGTGCCTTGAGTTCGGCAAATTTACGCGATGAATTATATGCTCAATTGTGCAAACAAACGACAAGTAATCCAGATGTGTAAGTTAGTGATATTTTTAAAATCAAATATATAAATCATTGTAGCAGCAATGAATCTAATGTGACTTTTTGTTGTAATAATAATCTCTGATTACAATCTTATCTTCTTATCCATAATCTTTTCGCTTATATTTTTCATTTTATTTTGTAAAACCGTCTGATCTGTTTTCTGTGTACCCTGTTCAATACTTTTAGACGTAGTCAGTTACTTCTAAAATACGTATCTTCTAAGTTGACTATTATGGACACGAAAACACTGAACTACCTAGTAAAATGTCTTGTTTTAAGGAAAGTATAATTTCGCTTTTAAATTACTACCTACTACTGTTGTGATATTTCAGTGAACCTTCTCCATGATTTATTACATTACTCCCGTTGAAGAATATAAAGATATTAAAGTGTAACATCAAACAAAATTTTCAGAAGTCTATATGACAAATCTCATTTACGTTATTCAGTTGATAGCCTTAATCTTATCTTACCTAGTCTTACATACGAGTCACACCGTTGTTGTTAATGTATTAGTCTGCGTTAGTTATCTTTAGCCTTGACGATCAGTTAACAACCATCAAATGTCTGATGACCAATCTCGTAAGGTGGAGATGCGTTTAGTTTTACAGATAATTTAGCTGAAGTTCAGTGTTAGTCTACTAACCCTACACACGAAAAGCTTTTTAATTCGATCAATTTTTATTATCATCGTTATATTTTCCTAGCAGTTCGTTATCAAACAATTTATACATTCATGTACTATAAAATGATTTTGTTTATTTCAACAATTATCTTATTTCTTTACATGTAATAAGGTCATTTTAATCGAAACGTAAACCGTAGTTTCACATTAGCTTCAAATTACGATTAACTAAGACATCTTGAATGTATCAAACATGTATTATAGATTTTAATCTGTTATGGTAGTAATTCGCATATTTGTTTATCCAATGCACTTGACCATTCACTAAAATAATTCTGGAATGGATAAGCTTGTTTATATAATTTTGCACAAGATTTATATATTTTTTTGTTATCATTATCTTTGTTTATTTATTATTGATGTGCAGTATATGTTCTCTTGATATACGGAAAACGATTGTGACATCTGCATAGAACAGTTGTTTATACTTTTCTCATGAGAAATAGTCTCTTATGTAATAGAATTCACGTAGTTTTTTTGCATTAAATTTTGTATATTTAAGTGATGTTTGTATTTGATTTGGTCTATTTGATAAATGTCAATAAATTCAATGTTTACGAAACATGTGATTCTTTAAGTACATTATACTTAGAAACAGTTGTATACATATATATATATATATATATATATATATATATATATATATATATATAAATTACGAAACGAATTATGCGATTAGGGTAAATATTGTAATCAACCATATTTAACGAAAGCAATTTTAACATGTCTGTATTAAAGTAGGAGCATAAAGTAACAGTATGCCGGAAACTTTTATCAGTAGACTTAAGTATAACAGCGGTTACAAATTTAATATCCCTATAATTTCATTAATGAACTGTCATTTAACTATCAACACGGACTTTTCAGGCTTCGTCGGGATGGCAAATATTTTGGATTTATCGTAAATACATTAGTTCTGAATTAGTTTTACTGATATTGTGTGACATGTCTCAAGATCACTGGCATTAGTATAACTTGATTCACTCTATATCTTCCTTTGAATCTTGCTTGAGTTTCATCATTTTTTTCACAGACAGCTTTTTTCTATCTTCCGAACCATATTCTCAACTTTTAGTTTTTCACATCATTGTTGTTACATCAATCCGATTCCTTCGCTACTCATTTTGTTAATTTTATCTCATCATAGTTGTATAGTATAGCATTGCATATTTGTGCCAGGTGCGCTACACTGATTATGACTGACTGACCAGAAAATTATAGTCACCGTATATTCCGTATATCCTCCCTGTTTTGATTTTGTCATTAAAGTGCTCGTTTCACGCTAACAGTTTCAGTTAACAAATTGCCTACTACAACATCAAATAGAGTTTTTCATAAATCCAACTCACCTTTTGATAATAAATAAAACCCTAGATTGACAAGTAATTTGTTACAAATCGCTTCAAAGAAATCAATTCTATAAATGTTTTTATTCAACTTTAATTTCTAACATCACAACAGCTGCCAATATAATTCGTCTTTTATTTTGTGTTCTTTTATTGTTGCATACCCTTCTCACTTTATTCCACACCTATATTTCATCCTGTCTACTACTGTGTTGTTAGAGCTATACAGTGTATACTTTAGACATTTTACTCATTCTAGGTGAACACCCTTTTGCCTACTTTTTTGTTTTGACTGGTTACGAATTGCACAGTAATTCGCAATGATAGGTGTTTTTTGTAGACTATCGACAATAATTCTTTGTTTCTATTTAAGGTCAATCTGTTATGTTGCCTATTGTTTTGTTTTCCAAAAAAAATTCTATCAACATTGTTTACATTTTATTTTTACATATTCATTGTATTATATTTTTTTTAGGAAAAGCCTTACAAACGGCTGGGCTCTGTTATGTGTCTGTCTTTATTACTTCCCACCAAATAGTAAATTTCGTGATCATTTATATGCTTACCTTCAAAGTCGAGCAGATGCATCGGTCATTTTGAACAGTGGTACAATTACTACAACATCGACTAATTTTAATCAAAATGACATGGTTGAATTCAATAACCATACTGTATCAACTGAATCCAGTCTTAAGACAGCCACAGCAATCGCTTCTGGTTTGAATCCGTTCAGTGCTAATAACAGTAATAATAATCTTATGCATAAATACCAACAGTCAAATGATTTGTTAACTAATTCAAAACATTTCACTTCACATTCTAATCATAATTATACAATGGGAATTGCATTAGGTCCATGGGACCGTCCAACTGCAGCTCATTTCGCACGTGTTGCTCCTAGATGGTTTGTCCGTTCATTAAATGTTGGTGTACGTAAAACATCGATTAGTCCGTCGATTGAAGAAATATGCCATGTTAAGGTATATGTTTAACTTTTTCAAATGCTTGGTACAAGTTATTTTTCTACAATGTTTTTTATTCTGCATTTGAAATGTTATTCTACTATAAAAGGTACTTTCCTATTAGCGTTACCATCATGGACGAATCTGTGGATTTTTGTGTTTATTGGCAGTCCGGAGGTCATAATCACTTCAATTTTTGTTAACTTATGAGATGAATCAATTGATGTTAATTTATCATTCCACACGCGTTCGGGATCGTGGATGCATACTGCTAAGGAGTGCCGTACTAAGACGAAACGGCCGTCCAGTACTTCCACGTTTTCAATGGTGGTCTAAAATTGATCGGTTCGTGATTCCGATGAAATTTATCATAGGTGTTTTTACATACATATATTACTCAGGCTCAATAAGTAGCTTTTCTCTGTTGCTTTTTTACTACTACTTGTACATTTGTAATTCAATAATACAAAAAATTGAGTTTAGAAAAACCATTTTAATATACCCATAGTTTATTTATAGATCGTTAATAAATTCATGCGTAATACATACTACCCCAAACAAGTGGCTCTGTATCACAATTTGATTAAAAAGGAAAATATCAATTAATTAAGTCATTTTACTTCGGTTTTGATCAAATCCGGTAGTATCCCTATCTCTAGCCCCTAGTGTAGTTCTATGCTCAAGTACCGAATGAGTGTATTTAATTTAGTTAAAACTTTAACTGGTGTGATGATGGTCACCGTCACCACATCTAAGTTAATTTTGGCTTCAATTTCGCGAAATTTTTTAATCCCACGTTCTTATTTTCCGTTTATTTTTAGTAAACCACATAGGACAGTAAACTGATTATCTATTAAAAAAATATCAACACATGATACAAATCATCGTGTTCATTATTGACCTTTATTTTACAACTATGTTTATTCATTTATTTGTATCCTGAAAATTTCTGTAGCTAAACATCGTCTACGTAGATTGTGTTTCACTTCTTGATTGTGATCGATTTAAAAATAGTAATAATAATATTAATAATAAAGAGGTTTCATTGTCAGCCGTCTTCCACAATGTCTGTATGGACTTTGTGTTTCGATCATTTAAAAATTAGCCCAGACAAAGAAAAACGTTTTTTTGATGCAAGGTTTGTGATATGAAGATCAAATGTTAACAGTTGTAGTAGTAGTAAACACAAATGAAATAATTGATTACTTTCCTGTAGGGTTCTCCTTACTCTCATTATTAATATATACGTCGATTTGCAAGATACACTAGCTTGCCACTTAAAGCAGTGCAATAATTGAAAATAACTGGCATTTTGTCATAAACTGCTGATGTTGATCACATAGGTGAATCCTCCCAAGGTCTGTTTTCCTAATTAAAAAGTCTCAACGTTACTTTTTTCGCTATTTCATCTAAAAAAAATTTATCTGGAGTAAGTATACGTGTCTGTTAGGTGGTTGAACATTGTCGACAAGAAACCCTGGAATGAAATTTCACTCTATTTGGTGCCCGCCAGCATGATGTATCTGAAATATTGGTAAAAATGATTTTCTTTATGTTATTCGGACCAAATTCACTCAGCTTCACGGTCTAAAATGTTACCATTAAGCTATGTGAGCCGCTACTGACCTCCCGTTTGATTGAAATTTTCATAATCGTTCTGTTCAGAGCTTTTGTGAATCACTTACAACCACCTTACATCTTAACATTATGCACACGATAAAGATTTACTTAGATTAGTTGCCAATTTACATCGTGGTCGATATAACTCAATAATCGCTAAAAAACTGGACAAATATAGTAGTCACTACTCAGTGATCAGTCAGTCATATATACACTTTTACGTACACTTTTTATCACTGCTTCTTCAACTATTTGTATTTGTTTTTGGTTATCATCTCCAAGGATTTTTTGTTAAAACCATGTGTATTCGGTAGTTCCCTGGATGAAATGATGCAAATACAAGCATATAGATTTCCTCATTTACGTTTACCATGGATACAGATATTTCTCACTGAAGAAATTCTACGGTTAAATGGGGCGCGAACGGAAGGAATTTTCCGGTAAGTGTTATTCCCTGTTCGTTTATTTTAATTCAAAAAAATGGAAAGTCACCTTTATATAGAAAAAATGGGCACTCCAAAATGTGCTTTACAAAATTTTCAAAACATAAGCATCCACAAACTAAGTAGCAACCACATAATCTTACAGAATTGGTTTCACTGTGTTCTGATGCTAGCCATGTTTGGTATTATGTAAAATCAACGATTTACAATATCAGTTAGACTCCTACCATTTTATTAGCTGAAATGCACAAAAATATACTAACCTAACACTGATATATTTTACGTAAATTGATTGCTTTTTTATCCTCTGAATATTTAAACAATGTCCAACCCTCTTCATCTGTTAACCTACTTATAACATATAAGCATTATCTGGTAGACTGTGGAATGTTCTTTAGGAAAATGAATCTTTCAACTACTTATGCAAACAATCTCCTTTCATTTGAAAAAATTCATTCCAATTGTATCTTCTTTCATCTGAACTGCTTCTCCCATTATTATTGTTATTATTATCATATCACTCTCATACACTAATTTCTATTCTTTTTCGCTCTTTTTTATTATACTCATATTCCTTTGTCTATCTTTTCACAACCTCATTGTTATTGTGTGTCGCATATATATTTTGGTGCTGTCTTGTACCAATGTTTATGTGTTCAAATAAATAATAATAAAATAAACGACTGACATGCTTTATGGTTAACCAATGAAGTCGTATTTGTTTATTTTCCATGTTAGTATCTTAATAATAAAAGGGTTTGCTGATTTTTTTTTCGAAAATTACCACATGGACATTTTAGCGCAGCAGACAAATAAGAGAAATTTTACTATATGCTAAGCTTGAAAGGTACATAGTCGTTATTGTAGCAATATCAGCAGCGTTTTTTTTAGTTTAATTAAAAGTATCTTGATACAACCTACCATGTATGTCGATTCAAGTTTATTTCCGTGACCAACATGTCATGCTTCATTCATCTAATCTTCCCCTAAGCTGTCTTGCCACTATTAAACCCAAAATCTTTACATTATTGATGTGTTGATTCATCGAAATATAATTAAAATATATCAATATAAATATATAAATTAATTAATACATGCCTCATTTTGGACTTTGTAAAATATTATAATTATGGACTTATAACTGTAGAGCCTGATGATGAAGTTATTGAAAACAATTGTTCGCTCAAATATTGTTCATTTTTGAATTATCTATGGGGATTTTTAAACTACTAAAATCCAGTGAGCACCCAGTTGCACTGAAGGGACTCAACGAATTCCTGAAGTATAGTGCGAAACTCACAGAAGCGAAAACCAATCTTGATTTTATTCGTAATTGCACTGTTACACACCGATATCCGAAAGCCTATTGCAAATCCTTACGACGATGTAAAATTAAACCTAATATCAAATCACTGAAAAGATATGCGCTCAGTCAAATCGAATCTCTTCAAGCATATACTGTAGAATTAGAAAGGAATATTGCATAGCGATTATATGCCGTTGAAGATCTTCCACAAAACTTAAAGGATTCATTTATGACTTATGTCCCAGAAGTACAAAAAACAAGGGAAAACAAAAAGAGAATCGACCTAATCAAAGGACTAGACAACCAGATATTTAAACCGGATTTTCCAGACGACTGTAAGCGGTATGTTTTTAACTTTTCCTCTGTTAATCTCGATAGGACTCAACTAGAGGTTTTATCATTAGGTCCTAAGTTTTGTGATAGTCGTAGACATGTGGATCATCTGAAGACTGATGTCCAGTTTGAAAATCTATTTACCCAGACACAAGACCTTACACCCACGACAAAAGTAGAACATGAAAGGTTCAAAACCACGCTGGTTGACTGCTGTAACCAATTTAAAAGCAACAAGCATTATACAAATAGTATATTGACTGATAAACATCGTGAAGCTATCCGGAAACTAAAATTGAATGAACACATTCTTATCACTAAACCTGATAAAGGATCCGGCACCGTAATTCTAAACAAAACAGATTACTTAGATAAGATGAATAACCTACTGCGTGATCAAACTAAATTCCAAAAGCTTGGTTCATGTAAAGACCACAATGAAAAGACTGAACGCCAACTAACTGAGGCATTAAAATTTTTAAAACAACATCAATACATCTCTGAGCATACCTATAATGAGCTCAAGCCTTCTGGAACATATACTCCTCGACTCTATGGCCTACCTAAGATTCACAAACCTGAGGTTCCTTTACGCCCAATTCTGGACATGTCAAACTCACCATACCATTCAACAGCAAAATGGTTAGTGAAATTATTGGAACCATTACACCAAGAACTGGTTAACCACAGTGTTAAAGACGTGTTTGAATTTGTGGATTCAATAAAAAACAGGAATATAAATGGTAAAACCATGCTATCACTAGACACAGCATCTTTGTTCACTAACATCCCCCTGATTGAAACTATCGATTACATATGTGAACAAGTGCTAGAAAAGAAAATAGGGATACCGATTCCAATAAATAAATTGAAAGAACTCCTGTTGAAATGTACTATGAATATCTACTTTAAGTTTAACAATTAATTTTACAGACAAGTAGATGGAGTAGCAATGGGATCACCACTAGGCCCGATCCTTGCTGACATTTTTCTGGCCAAACTGGAAAATGGACCGTTAAAAGACACCTTAAGTAAGCTAGACTACTACTGTCGATACATAGATGACACACTAATCGTATGCGACGAAATGGTTGACAAACAGGAGATGTTAGACTTTTTCAATAACGTCCACCCAGCTATTCAATTCACCAGCGAAGAAGAGAAAGACAATAGTATAGCTTTCCTCGACGTCCTACTTTCTAGAAGGAGAGATGGTTCCATCAAACGAAATACATTTAGAAAGAATACATGGACGGGTCAGTATACCCATTTCCAAAGCTTCACTCCTCTTCAGTATAAAATAAATTTGGTTAAATGTCTCAGTCACAGAATCAAGCTATTATGTTCTGAGGACACTGTTGAGAGTGAAATAGATATACTGAAAAATACATTGCGAAGGAATGGCTACCCGGATAAGTTCGTTAAGAAATACCTAGTAGAAAGTACTGTTAAAATAAGAAGAAATTGTGAAACAGTGAGTAAAAAAACCTTGTATTTGAAACTGAACTTCAAAGGTGACATAGCGAGTGATATTCTAACACGCCGACTGAAAAGATCGGTTGAAAGGACGTTTTACGCCGCTAAGCTACACGTCACTTTCTCAACTAAACCAGTACTCACACAATTAATCAAGGATAAGTTACCGAAGATGGGCTCTTCCATGTGTGTATACCAATTCAACTGCTCCTGTGGAGCTAGTTACATAGGCCGTACTCAGAGGGCTTTATCCTTGCGTATTCGTGAACATGTACCAGCATGATTGGGAAAAGGAGTCACTAAATCCATTAACAGCGCCATCCTTTCTCACTTGGTAGACAGTGAACATCATATCAAAATAGAAGAAGCCTTCTCTGTTTTATATCAAGTTCCGAAAACTCTACCTCAAAGAGCTAGATTACGATTACTTTACATAGCCGAAGCCATCTGGATCAACTCTAGAAAACCAAATTTATGCATCCAAAAAAAGTATATCCAGCCACTATGTTTACCTTGGCCTACGACTGGATCACCGGTTTCCTAAACTAAATATTATAGACCTCCCCCGTTTTTTTTCTTTTCTTCCTTTTTTGTTGATCACCTCTATCTTAATCTTCACATCCATCATTCCCAATTCCTTTATCGTAATTATCTTGATAACATCCCCTTTTATTACATATTATATTCACACAACAATCTTATTATTATTACTATTACTATTTATCATTATTATCTCACTTGACAAGATGAAATTCTCCTACTATGCACTTTATTCACACAATTTTTTGCATTTTCATTTTTTCGAAATTACTATTAAATCGATTGTGACTAGACACTTGATTACAAATCACTTTGACCTTTATTAAATGACCTTTCTAATTTACAAATAACACAATTTTAAAGTATATATATGTCGTAACAGATGCAAACGTTTACCATTTTTAACATATAACATTGTCAAATTAATTAATACATGCCTCATTTTGGACTTTGTAAAATATTATAATAATTATGGACTTATAACTGTAGAGCCTGATGATGAAGTTATTGGAAACAATTGTTCGCTCAAATATTGTTCATTTTTGAATTAAAATATATCATTATAGTTTGTTTGAATGAACATAAATTTCACTTCATAATTTTTTTCTGAACGATAGTTACTATTCACATAGACTGTTTCTGTACTATAAGCACCGTTAATAATGAGCAACTCAATGGTCGTGGAGATTGTAATAATTTTAACAGTTTAATTCATGAAATTATCTAAGCTAGACCACCTTTAAAAACGAAACGGCCGTCCAGTGCCTCCAGATTTTCTATGTTGGTCTAGCTTAGACCGACTCATGAATTCACCTCTGTGTCTCTTTAATTCAAGTCTTCACAATAATAACAATACAAAAACCAAAGGAAAATTATTTAAATGAAAAGATTGAATGAATAAGGTAATAGCATGTTCAATAGTCAAAACACAAACTCAACCACAACACTAGTAATAATAAATATAGCAGTTATACATTTGCTACCCTTTTAAACGTTTTTCAAATACAACTTACTTATAATCTTTAAGTTTTCTGTAATCTAAGCCCATAATTATGCCAGAATGTTGAGTTTTTTTATTTCTTTAAACTATTATTTCCACTTTAATACCTTTCTAATCGTGCTATGGTTAACCCATAAATTTAGACTATTCCATTTTTATTACAGTATTTCTTCATTTATAATTTTTATTATTTCCAGTTTTTTTTCTTCTAGAAATATTAAATTTTAGTTTTCATTAATTATTAATTCCCCATGTTGTTGTGTTGGATATCGATTGAAATATTTAGTCAGCAATGATTTTACTTGATATGTACTATTAACAGCATAAATACTCCATCCCATATACTTCACCATTCTTTCATAGAATATAAAATGATCCACGTATTTACGATTTACTGAATTTTAGATCAGAGGAGGTTTTGTGGAGAATTTAGTATTTTCACAGTTGAAATCATGAGTTTTGAATTTTCTGAATTTTGTTTGAGTTCTGAATTTTGTCTAACAAAATCGCTAGAGTAAGGAATAAATGTAGCTTTTAACAAAGTCAAAAGATTCCTTTTGTCTAGACACATTTATCACTATCCTTCTTATCTATCAATCCTTATCCACTTGTTTGTCCACTTCTAGCACAGCTGTCTTGATGACAACACAATAACACTTGAATAAAACCAACCTGTCTCTCTCTATTACACACGGAAACACGAAATGAATTTGTAATATAACCTGCTTTTTTTAGTTTATTACATTATGTCTGGTATTTCTAATTGTTATAATCTGATTTGTAATACCTATTACCTGTCTTGGTACTGTAAAAACAAATATGTAAATGAATTTTTATTGATAAATTATTTCAGCGTGAATCATGTTTCCTTATGCATCTTAGGTCAGTGGATAAGACTGCAATTCATTGATTCAAGTATTTAACATTCAGTCATTTCGACAAAATTTACTTTAATTTAGGTTTAAATAACCCCAGTGATTATCATTATCTCTTAAACAAAGTGTTTGGCTCTCATACCTGAGTAGAGAAAAATCTATTTATCAGTTAGCATTTGATACCATTATTCATAATTGAATATGAAAACTACATTATATCAATGAATTTATTTTCTGTTGTTTGTTTGTCATTTTAAAGTTAATTTGTATTACAATTCGATATCAGTTGGAAAGTCGCTGAAAACTAGGAAACACTAAACATCTGTTTTGTTCTGTTTCAGTACTCTTCAGTTGTACACATCACCCACTCCAAAACGTTTAAAAATTCTCGGGAAAAAAACATCATTTTGCTTCATAACGAGTTACAATCTTTCATATCTTGGCTTGTTTGAAGTGGAGTGATTCAGATTCTTTTCACAGTAGTCTAATCTCAATTTCTTTAACGAACTAAGCGGAATTATTAAAAATTGTTTTCCATAACGTACTATTGACCCAACTATGTTAACATGTTGATTCAGCTTTTAAGCAAGAAAATAAATCTTGTAATGTGAACTACATAAGTATTGTGATAGTCGTAGTAGTATGGAATTTATTGTAATTTGTTTTCGTTCATTGTGGGAACGGAGTATACATTAACAAATGATGTAGAAAGAGATCAAATTATTCACTATGATAACTATAATAATACTATCTATTTTCGTAAAACGTGAAAGTGTAAGTAGAATAAAAGTAAAATAGACATGTTCATCACTTTGTAGCGTAATTACGATTGTGTTTAGATCATACATGGTACTTATATAAACAGAAGGCTTCAAAGTCAGTCAGTTAGTTAATTTTGTATCATGTAAGCTGTCGTAAAGTTTAGTTTTTGTCATTTCTGATCTCTCAGAAATGTGGTACTATTATGGTGCCTCCTGCAGTTCTTCACTTTCTACTGTCACTCTCACACTTACAGCTTTATTAACTAGTACTGTGCATTAAGGCATACATTTATACGGCGTTATTGTTATTATTGTTGTCAATACTGGCGGCGGCAAGATGAATCATTTTTTATAGTTTACATCACTAACCTTAGTCAGACAACCAATGTAAACGAAGAAGCATGTGTCCTAATGTATTATTTGCTCCCCATGTGAACTGACTTCCTGATTTTAATCTCTGCTAGTGTGGTCGTGAACACGAGCTCGTGAGGAGTTCCTAATCGGGACGAAACAACTATCCAGTGCTTTATTGTTTTCACCAGTTGTTTGACTAAGGTCAGTTTGTAATGTAAATTACAACATTCAACAATCATTGTAAACCCCTTACACTAGTGAATAATTTTTATCTAGTTAGATCAATAATTACATTGAACCTACCCATTTCTTTAGTCGTAATGAAAAATGATTCCTCAAATTCTTTATCATAACGAACAACACACGTGGATCAATGTTTTTTTTCATACATGTTTACATACGTGCAGCAATCATATCACCTATCTCTCCCGTCTCTCTTACAGACAGACGTACATTTATATCAATATTAGCATACATACAACATACACATCCAGAATGTAATTTATTCGATAGTATTCAGTTAGGCAATGAAAAATATCTTGTTTTCACTTAAACACGCATACACACAATTTAGTTTGACTCAACTAATCTGACTCCCATTTTGATGATCTCACTTCAGTTACATTTTACTTATGGGGATATTATGTGAAAATGATGAATCATTGTTAATGTCTTGTTTGCGTTTAAGAGCGTATTTTAGTCAATTTTTTGTTTTGGCTGTCTATTGGCAATAATATTGATAATGACGATGATTATGACATTCTGGGTGTGTTATATAGTCATTTCAAAATTAGCATAAAACACCGTCATCATCACTATCATCCATAAAGACAACAATTCTATTGCTTCATTACTCAAATTAATAAATTTGGCATGGATTCATTCATTTTTATTCAAAAACGAACGTTTTGTTTATGTGAAATTTCTTTTTTACATATATCCTGTTTTGTTTTCGTGTATAAATGTAAATTTTCATTTCATTTTGTCAGTTTATAATATATATATAGTGATACTAACGCTGTTTTTATATTTGGCATAGGCAAAGTTCTGTTGATTACTACTTTAGCAACTCAATGATTGCTGATTTCTAACAGTTATCAAAATTTTGTATTAATTTTGATCAATCTTTCTTTCAATGACTCATCATTATTTTATTCCGAATCAGAAATTTTCATATGAAGGATATTACATTTTAATTAGCTGCATAGTTGCGTGTTATGGGAAATAATTCCAACTCAGCTGAATGACTTCAAAGTTCTCTGACCCAGATAATTCAACTCAGTAACTTTCATTGTCAATCTAGACAGTACAATCAAACCTAATTGCATATAGAGATGAACTTTCAAGATATTCCACGAACCCTAAATTGGTTTATTCTAGTGGTCTTGTTTGTGATTGATTGTCATCGTAGGGTTTATTGTCTTCGCTGATTGTTTTGTTCTACTAACCTTTGACCATGCTGTTTAATAGCCTTTTTTCAAATGAGCAGACAGATCGGGTTCCATTCGATTTCTATTGATTGATGGTAATTGATATGAATTCCATGTTTCCAGAAACCATCTGATATTCTTAGAATATCCTCGATCCAGAATTCCACCATCTTCCCACTCCAAGTTATGTCTAAAGTTCACCACATACATAGATATCATTGACAATTGTTACTATTTCTCTTCACTGTAAGTTTGTGTTTGTGTATTTGTAAGTGTAAAGGTCGTTCATGTTCTGCCAATGTTGTGTTTATGGCAACTTAAATACTTCTAGATTTTGTACATCTGTATATTGGAATTAAATTTCATTAACTATAATTTTACAGTTGATTGCTTTTCATTATGTAAGTTATTAACTACTCTTCATTGTTCATTTCAAGAGAACTACGCATGTTTTGTTTTAGGGATGATTTAGTACACTAAGTATTGACTGACCAGATCAATGTTTAGTGTCAACTTACCACTTGCAGCTTCTGTGCACATCACGTAATAAATGTTGTTCATAAGCAACAACAAAGCCTAAAGACAGCTATTTGGTTTTTCCTTCATGTACCACTTTCTTCCAGACTATTCCATTCAGCTGATAAGTGGACACTAATTTTATTAGGGTACTTTATAAAGTATTTGCATTTCTACGACAGTCTAATAAACGCTTTATCAGTAAACTTCTCAATCTGTTTGTAACATTACATTTTGAATAAACTTTGGATGAAATAAGGTGACATTAAGCTTTAACATCACTTATTCGAGGTCTTTCTATTCTCTTTCATTTTTCGTAACCTAATGTTTTAACACAAAGAAATCGTTTTGACTTCTGTCACAAGTTGACGCGTTGATGTAGAAATTGTACCGCATCAAATATTATACACAATCAGCGCAAACATCTACTTACATGATCATACGATCAGTTTTATTGTTTTCATACTTTATGTGTACTTTTATAGTATGTAGTCAGTGATTTATTCTATTGGTATTTTATTCCAGATTATCACCAGATATGGATTTACTCATTGAAGTGCGTTGTCAATTAGAGAAATTATTTGAAATATTTCGAGTTGTTCAACTGTGTGATTCGGAACAACAACAGAATGACAACAATTATGCAAATGATTCTGATTTATCTAGTCGCTTCCTAGTTCATCGTCCACCGCCATCTGGATGGTCCACTTCTGCACGAGTGATTGAAGCAGAAAATAACCCGAATTCCTTTGGTGTTACTGATTCAACAAAATGCAAACACAATTCTCTATTATTATCATCTACGTTAGATTGGAATTGCTTAACTGGGGATTTTAGTTGGCCAATTTTACCAGAACCATTAAGTTTGCCACCAGCCGAATATGTTCTACTCACACCAACTGCTTATTGGCCTAGAACTTTATCCAGTATCATAAAACGTGCATGTTCAATGTCATCATCAACACCGTTAACATCTACAACAACTAGTAACAATAGTAATTCTACTAATCTGGAATCTCATTTAGCTGCAGGACTATTAAAATTATGGTTACGTGAATTAAGTCAACCTCTTATTCCAGTTGAACTACAACCAATGTGTTTAAAAGCTGCTTGTGAAGCGGAAGTTTATGAATTACAAGATAAAGATTCAATAACTGGCAGTAATTTGTCAACGGATTTAAATCCCATTCAAAAATGTTGTCGTTTGGTTAGATGCTTAAATCCATTACCAAGAAGATCACTATTATATTTAATCCTACTTCTACAAGTAAGTGTTTAACGTTTTTATACTAATATACCAAGAGTTTCGAGTTTTGAAATTGTAGTTTAAAATGGATTTTAACAATAAAAACGTAATATTCAGTGATTATTTGGTTCTATGACCACTAGTTACTTCAAAATATTGTTCCTGTTTAAATAACACATTTAACTTCAGTTAACGGAACACACCCATTGAGATTGAAAAACATTGAGTTTCAGCCAATTAATATAGAACAATCAGTGAGGTTATATTTCGAGATTACTGACCGGAGTTTTTCAAACCTTAATTAGAGCCTTTGAACATACTAAATTGTTGCTCGATGGTAATGGACCAATGGACTGAAAATTGTTTACCACCCAGTAAATTGACTGATATAACAGAAGCATCAATATCATGATGTACAAATCATGTGATTTTAGTAAATATTTGGATATATATGCTTCTGTGCATCAGTATCAAGATTTTACCAGCTGGTAACTTGTTATCATTAATAAACCATGTAGTTTTGCAAACTTCTGGAATATAAAATTTTGCATGTAAAATTGTAGAGTAAGGTGTAAAACTTCATTTTAAAGATTTTTCGTATTTCGCTTACGCCTGTTGACTATCATCGAGCATCGGGTACCGACCGGGATTCTTCAACCTATTCTGTCTTAGGCTCTCCTTTCCAGTCTTTCTCAAATGCTTTTCATGTCTGCCTCCAATTTCCGGAGCAATTATACTCTTTTGATGATGGTTGTAATAGTTTTCAAGATTTAAGCTCAATACAGTAAGACTGTCTTGATGTTTGTATTTTGACTTTGGTATTGGCTGATATTTGTTCATATTTTACTGAACACTGAGTTTTCTATCCTAATTTATTCTTATCTCATACTAAGTTGTACACTTGTTCTATTCAATATGCAAAGTTTGATTTGATAATATTTGTTCGTTTTGTTTTTCACTCGGTGTTAACCTTAGTTTTCTTTTCATATAAACTAGTGAAAAGGGTTATGAGTCACTTCTCCACATAAATTATTCACCAAAAAAATATGCCAATATTTATTCAGTTTTATCATTTTCATTTGTTTTTCTAATATCAATTTTTACTTCCTTTCTTCCGCCTCGATCGTTTTCTAATTGTATCTACGTTAGTTAACTGGTTGATTAGTTATTTAGAGATGAACAAAACACTACTACTCCAAGTCAAATATTTAGAATCAATTCTTAATTAATAGTGAAATGAATTTATCTAATATTCATTGCATGAATAAATAAAATCATTCACATAATATCCTTTATATTGGCTAGAACTTCAATTTCCTATAGAAAAAGAACAACTTACATTAACTGCTGTATTAAGATGAAATATTAAACCAGAAGTGTAAACTAAAATTGTTTGGTTTCCCAGTAGGAAATATTGTTTGATATTGAATTAGACTGAAAAAAGACTCGATAAAAGTATAGGGTAGGAATGAGCTTGAGTTATTCTTAAAATGACTGAGTTATCTTGAAGCCACTGGGCAGAGTCTGTATGGATAAATATATTTCACAACAGAAGTGATAAAACCTAATAAAGTCTAGCGGGTTTTGGAAGAACCTTATGGAGTACCTTGTGCAACGAAAGCTAAACGCAGGGTGTTCTGTTGACTGCTTAAACCTACCTAACATCTCAACACAGTGCATGTGATGTCGAGTCACTTAGACCAACAGCCACATGGTAATTTGACTGATAAAAATCGATGAACACTAAGGACTAAATAAAATATATGATACTGGTCACTACTAATCAGTCACTAATCAATGTTACTAAATGGAGCTTGATGCCATAATGGATAGAAACTATATATATATATATATATATATATATATATATATATATTTAGTTATTCGTTCGAACAAGTGTTAGTCAATTTCATATAAATGAAGATTCATTATTCTATCCAAATATTCATTCATCTGCCTTTTACTTCGTTGTGATATTCTTATAGAATATAGACAGTTGCAGAAAACTATTTTATCATCCCTGCTGTGTTATGTATTATCACTTGAACAATGAACTGTTCATGTTAATTTTGCATTTTAACAACGCATAATATCTTTTTTTTCAAATTCAGTTAACGTACATGGAGCTTTATTGATTCTTACAAGCTTGCATTTCATAGTGTTGAATGACCTAATAATTTGCATGCTGTGAATAAAAAATTTTTGTGCTATTATTTTGACCACCTTATTTTATTCACATTTTAGTAATAAATTGTTTTTTGGTATTCACAACAATGTTGCTGATTATAATTTCATCAGCAGGGTAAATTGGATGGTTTATATGGGTTTTTTGATCAGTTTTTGGTCACTTCTTATGTAGAATATTAAAAATACACTCACTATTGTGTACTCATATGTTATCATAAATATTCTTGATCGTTATGCATTCATCATTGAATAGGATGAGTCGACCAAGATGTGCCGATTGCTCTGTAGATTAAAGTTGTTCAAATTATCGACAGAGATCGAATCTATAAAGATTAGTTTTAGATTCAATTCTGTTAAACTGTTGAGTAAACCACTGTGAAACAATCTTAATCAGTATGACAGTAAAGTGGACAACTATGCACAAATATTTATTACAACCAAAGCATAACCACATATATCATCGTAATAAAAAGAAATTCACAAAATCCAAATGGCACTATCCTAAATTTAATTGGTTCATCCATAAAATATACTTCCATTCAGTTTCTTTCCAGACTGCTAATGCACGTTTAGTTCTGCATATATCTAAGTTAGATAGCTCATTTGCAACCATCAATTTGTTGATTTCGGTTTTCTTTTGGGCTGAAATTATGAGTTTATCTACTATTCCAGATGTAGGTGAAGATTGATAGTGTCCAAATCCGCAAGTTAGTCAGTTATATGTTTATTTATTTGTTTTATCACTAATATTTTGTTCCTATTCGCCAAAAGCATTTATCTCTTCATCATTTTATTTCTCTCATAATCTTTCGTTGTTTTTTTTCACCTAATTGCTGGCGACATACAGCATCTATCGAAGCCAGTTCACTCAAATCAATCATTAATGGATGCACGTAATTTATCCACTGTGATTGCACCAAATATAATGCGTTCATCAACTAGTAAAGATCCACGTGAATTGCTACAGAATGTTAAACCACAAACATTATTCATTCGTCTGCTAATCACTTACTTGGATATTGAAGTTGAACTAAAATATTTGAAAGAAGAGGAAGAGGCTCGTAATGTAAGTGAGGAAGACGGAGAAGATGGTGAATTGAAGAAAACGGTCTCAGACACAAATGTTGATGGCACTGATACTGGAGTTAAACTGATGCAATTTATTAATAATAATGATAACAATAATATTGTATCATGTAATCATGACAAATTTTCGTTATCATCCAATGGTTATGTATATTTATCATCACCGGTACGTGTTAGACTTGGTCCTGACAATGGTTTCATACCTATATGAAATGTGATTTGATTGTTCTATTTGCCTTTCTGTTTTGATACGTAATCGTTATGCATCTGTCCTTTTCTCCATGAAATGATGCAGTCATTGGTCTTAATAATATCTTGCTATATATGTACAATCAGTCTTTCTTCTGATTTCATGCACAATCAGGTTGAACAAAATTTATGGATTGGATTTGTTTGTATATTTTCTCTCCATTGAATATCTATTCACCTCTAGTCTCTTTTCATTTTATATCACTAAGCTCCCTGTTCCTTCTCTCTGAGAATATTTTCTCGGATCGTGATAAAAATCACTTTTTTCTAAACAAATGCTAATAATTTGCTTACTGACTAGTCTATCAGCATAAATATCCACAATCTCTTCTTTTTTGTTGTTGTCTTTGTCTTTTTGTCTGTATCTTGGATTATTGATCAAGGTATTCATCAGAAAACAAGTGCATTTAAATACTGCATATACATTAATGCATCACAGAAATATACAGAAAAAGAAGAAATTTTAGTGAGATGAGTTTTCTTGTTATTCAAGAGAAGTGGACGTGTCACTTATATATCAGAACTGATATCACAATTGATCTTTTAAGATGAAGTAAGCGGGCAAGAAGAATTTAAACTTTCATTATGTTTTTTTGAAAAACATCTGAATGTGGTGTTCATTGAAACGTACAGACCAATATTCACAATAGTAATGTGTCGTTTTACTTACAGACACACAGAAATTAAGACGTTTCAACTCTTATTTTAAAAACAAGTATATAAATTTGCCTTCATTCTTTACTTCTTATTTTGTGTTTATATAATGTGATTAACCTGAACAACAAGTTAATCTTCATTCAATTCATAATTGTATTGTACAGTTAATCTCTTATTATCAAGACATTTATTGTAATACACTAATTCATTAAATTACATATGAATACAATGATATTTCATATATTACAATACTTTTTTGTTTGTTTGTAAAAATAGAGAGGTCATTGAAATGTTATTACCATTATTGCTATTATTATTTATAATTTCAAGCAATATACATGTGTATTACATGTATAACTATTCAAATTACAGTTTCAAAATTGGACAAATGTACAATTATACTAACGATTCTTTTAATTATCATTTTACGTTATTATGACTGCAATGTTGAATTATAAGATTTTATCTCAGTGTTGATTATTTGTTTGTTTCATTTGTGTACACATTGGTTAAGCGTTTCATCATTTTTGTATGTTGAATTATGGGTATTAGGATTGTAATGAATATTTGGATGGATTTTACAACTTACTTGTTTAACTACTTACAATCACATAAGTAGACCAATTTTTCATACCATCTAAGTTTAAAACAAAGAGTTTCGTTTAGCTTACTGAAACCAAAAATATTATTCTTATACATATTTGATGCACAATATGTCAATGTAGTAAAACATTTCTTTTTATATTGTAAATAGCATCTTTTCTTACTTAAATTATGACACATTTCAAATTTATTAACCGATATATACAAAGTTTTTTTGTCCACTGCAATCATTTCATTTATGCTTTGTTTAGATCTATTTATCATCTTTGAAATAAAATAATTCGTTGCAAAAGTCCTTCAGAAGTCTATTTCACACTGAATTTTTTATGGTTATTTCTTTACAATACAATTATATATTCATATTATTATCATTATTACTATTGTTACATACATTTATGATCATATGAATGCGATTTTGAAAAAATTGTTATTATTCCATTATATTGTATTTTTCAATGTTTGTATATCTCTTTTTTCTCACTTTCTTATG
Source organism: Schistosoma mansoni (assembly GCF_000237925.1). Lineage (NCBI taxonomy): Eukaryota > Metazoa > Platyhelminthes > Trematoda > Strigeidida > Schistosomatidae > Schistosoma > Schistosoma mansoni. Next base: position 9,062,748 of record NC_031498.1, read on the forward strand.
GCCTTCCTTTCCTTATGTATTTCCCATTCTTCTTATTTCGACTGATACTTTTTTGTAAAAGAAAGTAGAAATGCGGTTCACGTACTCATTGAGTTTTTCCCTCAACAGTTTATCAGTGCACAGAATAGGTTTTCTTAGATTCATTTAACCAAATCAAAATTTAAAATTCATACCTTTAACTTTTATGGATGGACATTTAGTGAGTAAAGTAGCTCAATTATAGCTTATAGAGATTATATTTTTCGTTTACCCATGGTTATTCGTAATTAAGAACGATTGGGATATTCACCTAACACATAACTGAACCTACATAAACTCGACAGACCCCATGACTGACACACAGCACCTCAATAATATTCCATAACCCCGATGGTACACAGTGAAATTTCAGGGATTTAGAAAGTGTTTAATATTTAAGAAGTCCTCGTAGCAGTAAGCTTCAAGTGTAAAATGAATAAGAAAAGTATAACCTCGGGAAAATATTGATTTCTTGTTTTGCCTGATGTAAACTGATTAACCGTTGATAGGGTTTTGCCAAAGTACATAAGAATACCCGTGAAAAGTGAGTAAATCGCAAGGAGAAAAAATATAGTTAGTGTTATAAACTGAAGTATGCTGATTATAGGATACTTGTTATAACTCTAGGGGTTTCTTGTTATAACAGTCCTTTCACTTTTTACACGTATGTGGGACGCTAATTTACCTTAGACGAATATCTATACTAGATTCCCACCCAGTGTCTATTCTACAGGACTTCAACACAACTCAGATCAAGAACACGAGATTAGCCTGACTACAACGTCAATATATTTCCTCATCAAAATCCTACATCAAGGAACAGTCGATCAATAACAGTCAATACATGATAAGGATAGGGGAATACATATAACACCTGTCATCCTATCTAAGTCTGACTCATCAAGACAACCAATCATTGTCATCTTCGCCCACACATCAGTTAGCGTGTTGCAAACAAATTACGTTCTACACTGTCGGTCCTTCAAAATCAATCAAAAACTCGTCGGTTTTATATGCTAAACTGAATGAACAATACTTTTTAATAAAAAGGGTCTATACAGTCAAGTATCTCCATATCTGTCATAATGACTAGTTGTTTTCTTAAAATTTCAAGATAAGATTCACTACTTTCTCTGTAAGTGTTAAGATTAAGGAAACTAAGTAAAAATACATATAACCTATGTTGAATATGAAGATTTTTTTCATTTTCCATTGTTGATAAAGTTCAATAATCGTATATCAGTTTTCTAATAAACCTAACAGTATTTGATTTGAATAACTGGTTCGTCTTTAGCTGAAAGACTTCAACCATGAGATGAGCATTATGGACGGAACATATGATACTTCGTTATCATTTTTTTACTTATTAACTTAGTTCTTTTGACGCTTTTTTAACAACTAAGTTGATTCTTGCACATTGTAAGTTTCCCATCGATAAGCTGGTTTCGTCCAGTGATTCCAAAACTTTTGTTGTGAGATATGTCCTGAAATAGAAATTATTCTCATTCACAACGCATGTTGTAGTCTTTTTATATTTCCCTCTAATCTACTCAAGCTCTCTGTTCTACCAAATGACAGACAAGTAGAGATACATACCCCTACTGTAATGTATCATTTTCATCTGCCTAACTTTAACATAGAGATGTACGAAATTGAATCAGTGAGATGGTTAACAGATATCACCAATTAATTGAAGTAAATTGGGTCAGATAATTTCTATAATATTTAAGTTGTTGGAAAACTGTTCAAGTAGGCCCCTAACATATGCACTCTACACAACGTTAATTATCAATGATCTAAATTTATATATTTACATTTTAACGAAACACCAGCTATTATCTTTGTTTCAAAATAATTGATTGAACTTCTTAACTTGTAATCAGACTTCTCACAATATAAAAGACATCTACACAAAATTTATTTGAGAAATCTGTGTTTATACGTACACATTTTATTCAGTTGTACAATTGGAAAATTACAAAATTTATATATATATATATATATATATATATATATTCATTCGTTGTTCTCAAGGTTTAAAGTGCCCTCATGCATCAACAGCCCTCAACATATAAGTGTTTTGTAAGTCTCACAGTAGAAGCTAAACGTATTGGTAACGACTGACCTCTAGTTCTTATTGCAGACGGCTTGAAGTGTTGTTTTTGAGAGAGAACGTAATAGGTTTCAGTCATACTTTATCAAGTAACAGAAATTTTAAAAGATAGAGGAAAGAGAAGTACTTGGCAAGGGTATACGGGAAGCAGTGGCCAAACACAAGTGAATTTCTTCACCTTAATCTTCATACTTTCTGTATAAATGTTTGTATATAGGTGATGCAGAAGTTAAAGAAATACTAGAAGAGTGTGGAATTCTGTTATATCCCGTGGAGATTTATGAATGGTAACTTTGAGAACTATTTATGGACCAATATGATAGGTATATTTCCTATTGTATAATTGTTAAGTAACTAAAATATTCATATTCGTGTCCCTCTTATTATAAGCTTTATTTTGAACTGGCTGGGCTAGGCAGAAAGCAGGACTGATAAGTACTCAAGACTGCTCATATGGTTTTTGTTTATCATTGGGAGATCAATAAATTTACTGTTCTCTAATAGGCGAGCCAATCGATATAACAAATTCATACAAAGTTTTGTAGAGCTATAGCTTTTAGATAACAAGATGACTTTCAGTAAGGTTTTAGAACATTTGATTCACTATTCACCTATTGACTTAAGCTATTTAATTATGTATCTGACCCAGTTATCACAATCTGCACTCGGATAAGAATAATTTTGCTGAATTAACTTGTTACTTAAGTTGTTTATAGTTCAATCCTGTTTCAAATTTTGCTATGCCAGCTTCTTAACATTGAACGGTGGGAAATATCCTTCAAAACTTTAGACCTAATGCTTTTAATTTATTTGACCTGTGTTACAAAAAGAAATGATTTGAACTATTTAATTTTTACTAATGTGTTTGTACAATCTTTAACATACGTTATATGGATCATTATCACAGTGTTTAGTGGTGAAAATACTCAATTGTCTTCGATTATGTGTGATTTAGCCTGTAAAAAGATGCTATACAGAGATAACATATAAGTAATCACCATTAAATGCGGAAATGAAGAAACATTACTTCAGTCTGGTTGGATTACGCGCGCTTGTGATGTAAATTACGTACAACTAACTAATGATTAGATGGAAAAGTGCAGTAAGAGTGATAACTACTCATAAGTAATATAGTATTGTAACATTGTTTTTATGTCATAATAGGCATGTCTAGGTTTCGGTTTCCCACAAAACGACTTGTATGTTAAAACCTCACTCTTGAATACCGAATTCATCTGGGGACTGACGATATTCGAACATATGAGGACAAACATACTTTCTCATTGTTCAATGAAAATGTCATATCTAGAGTTTTCGATCATTTTACCTTTCATGTGGTGTAATGTATTAGTGCATCATATAAGAGTGTAATTTTCTCCGTGAACTTCATTTTGATCACCTATATATGTCTCACGAGAACACACTACGTTGATGCATGCCAACTTTCTGGATGGAAAAGATGATTAAAGCAAAAGTTGGGGCTTCAAATGTAATCCTCAGTGAAAATTATCTTTTTGCATACAGTACCTACAAACTAAATGAACGGAAAAATGCTAAGTATTACACACATGTTTAATATTGAGGAACAGATGCACTACTAATTCATGGATACGCATCCCTAATTACTTACTTACGCCTGTTACCCCTCGTCGAGGAGCATAGGCCGCCCACTAGTATCTTCCATCCAACCCTGTCCTGGGCAATCCTTTCCAGTTAGCATTCATTCTTTTCATATCTGCTTCTATTTCCCGGCGTAACGTATTCTTTGGCCTTCCTCTTTTCCGCTTCCCTTTCGGATTCCAAGTTAGCGGTTGCCTCGTGATGCAGTTCGGTGATTTCCTTAATGTATGTCCGATCCACTTCCAACGTCTTTTCCTAATTTCCCCATCAGCTGGAAGCTGGTTTGTCCTCTCCCATAAAACGCTGTTGCTGATAGTATCCGGCCAATGGATGTTGAGTATTTTGCGAAGACAACTGTTTATAAATACTTGTATCTTCCTGATGATAGTCCTAGTAGTTCTCCACGTTTCAGCTCCGTACAGTAGGACTGTCTTGACGTTCGTATTAAAGATTCTGACTTTGAAATTAGTTGACAGTTGTTTTTAGTTCCATATGTTCTTCAATTGTAGAAATGCTGCCCTTGCTTTGCCAATCCTCGCCTTTACATCTGCATCCAATCCTCCTTGTTTATCAACGATGCAAATATGATCTATCTAGTTCTCTGTGATGTGGTCCGGTGAGATCCATGTAGCTTTGTGTATGCGTTTATGTGGGAATATTGTGCCACTTATAACCAATTTGTTGAATGCGCATAGACTTGCTAATCTCTCTCCATTTTCGTTTCTTCCAGTCAGACCGTGTCGTCTCATGATATTTTCACATACGGTGTTGTCCATTCCGACTTCGGCGTTTAGGTCTCCCATTAGGAAGGTGAGGTCCTTTCCTGGGCACTTTGCTATAATCGATTGCAGACTCTCTCAAAACTAATCTTTATCATCGTCATTGTTGCCAATGATGGGTGCATAACATTGGATAACATTCATTGTGATCCCCTCCCTCTTTGTTTTGAAGGATGCTTTGATGATTCTGAATCCATAAGATTCCCATCCTACAAGTGCATTTCGTGCTTTTCTGGACAGCATTAGAGCAACTCCCTGAGTGTGTGGAGCGATTTCCTCTTCGTGACCGGAGTACAGAAGCATCTCTCCCGTATCTAGCCTTTGCTGTCCAGCTTGGGTCTAATGGGTTTCGTTTATTCCGATTACTGCCAAGTTTCCATTGCTATTTGACTGGTCTTCCCGGTCTCCCACATTGTCCGGACGTTCCATATACCTATAAAGACTCTTGCACTGGTTGTTAGAAGGGGCATCGGCTTCGTGACTTCCGAAGAATCTCGGCTTTTATCCTGAGGCGTCATAATTCTTCCTTCAACTCCCAGGGCAGAGTTTAAATGGTTTGAATTATTTTTTTCTGGTTAGCATTTTTCTAGCGAGTTAGTTTTCTACGGGATGGGGTCGCTAACCCCATGCCCAACCCTCCTCGTTTATCCGGGCTCGGAACAACATTTTTCAAAAACAGCTCAAATTCAACAATGAGCAAACACGCTGAATGAGATCAAGTTATGGATGTAGTTTGCTTAACTACTAAATGTGCATATGTTTGCGAATGAGTAATGAAGCGTTTTAAACAGTCAGCATTTAAGCTGATAAGAGAAATAAATATGTTGACTACCACATGCAATCAATTATACATACTCACTTATTCAAGGATAATAAAATGTATAGAAAAATACAGACGGATTTATTACGGGTTAAAAAACTTTGTGTGCTGAATAGGTTACTTCAAGAGCTTGATTGGTTTCAGTATATACAAGTTTCTGTGAAGATATGGTTATAATAATGCCTAGTCTTCACGATTTATGAATACTTTTATGCCTAACTTATTACTTTATAAGACAGACTAAAATATCACCCAAATACATTTCACCAGTTTAACACATACATCACAGTCATTCCAAGTTAACCTACTATCATTGTGCGCATCAAATATGACATTGTGCTTGTTTCAAAACTGTAATCTATCGATCTGGAGACTCTCTGATCTCTTTAGTATTTGAGATTAGAACTAAAATATTTAACTCCCCTTCTCTCCCTCTCTGATATTGAAAAACTGTCCATTTGGTTTCAGATTTCATTTAAAATATTATTCCACATACAAAAAAGTAATAAATTAATAAAACAATTTTTTCACTTTATTCTATAGGGAATTATGGAATATAAATGGATCCTCGTTGTACAAATCTTATCTACCGATATTCGTACTAGGGTATTATGTTTGTGATGTGTGGGCGAGAATGATAATGATCGGTTGTTTTGCTGAGTCAGACATTAGATGGGATGACAGGTGTTATATGTGTTATATATTCCCCTATCCTGTCTGTTATTGATTGACTGTTCCTTGATGTAGGATTTTGGTGTGGAAATATATTGACGTTGTAGTCAGGCTAATCTCGTGTTCTTGATCTGAGTTGTGTTGAAGTCCTGTAGAATAGACACTGGGTGGGAATCTAGTATAGATATTCATCTAAGGTAAATTAGCGTCCCACATACGTGTAAAAAGTGAAAGGACTGTTATAACAAGAAACCCCTAGCGTTATAACAAGCATCCTACCGTTTATAACAGTTTGAATGAATTCAAATCATTGAAACACGATCAAAAATAGCTACACATTACAAAATTTACATATAAAATTATTTAACTCCTTATTCTTAATCATTCAATTAATGTTGAGTATTTAATTATTAAATGAATTCATTCCAAATAGATTATTATATATTTAAAAAGATAAATTGTATAGTTTATTTCTTCTATGTAACTTTTGATTTGAATTGAATTGAATCTTTCTATGGTATAGTTTCTATGTAAAAGAATATTGATAATCATAATTTTCACTTGGATAAATTCAATTTAAACTATTATTGATAATAGTTGAAAGCGTGAGTCAATTGAAGCTAGACCACCATGGAAAACCTGGAAACACTGGACGGCCGTTTCGTCCTATTATGGGACTCCTCAGCAGTGCGCATCCACGAACCCGCACTCGCGAGATTCAAACTAGCTTCAATTGACTCACGCTTTCAACTATGATAAATACTAAATCTCCACAAAACCCCTTCTATATTATTGATAATGTTACTATTCTCAGATTAACCTTATTTTATATGATGAACTTGTTTCTATACTTCATATCGATTGATGTTATTCAGCTTTTTAACAGTGTACTATTATTTAGAATAAAATTAGGTTATTTTTTTCTTCACAATCGAGCTCATTAAGATCTTGCTGTTGTTACTCACCTAAAATGATACAATGTAATGTTCTAATGCTATAGAGTTTGTACACTAGTTATAAAAGTAATAGAGCATAAACATGCTGATGCACGTTTCAGATAACAAGAAAACAAATTGTGTATATGGTCAAATGATATTATGATTCACTTACTGAATAACTGTAATCATCTTTAAAATACAGTATCGATGGTTTTTGTTTTATGATTAATCTGTGAAATGCTAATCATTGGCTACAATTAAATTATTTTCTATCTTTTGACAGAAGTTTTGGATTAAAACTTTTAGATGAATTACTGAAACAAAAAAAGCGACTATATTCAGCAATATTAGGTGTTATGCATTCGTGAATGAATGGAATTTTTATGTGTATATGTTATGTCTGTTTTCTATCTATGCTTTAAACATTTGGATCAATAAATTGCGATAGGGTATTATGGTTGCATAGACAGTATGATTGAATTACTTTCTTCAATTTCAAACGCACATTTTATGTAGCGATTTGACTAACTATCTATCATCTGTACAGTAATAGATATACAGCTGATGTGTTTCAGGTGCTCTACATACGTATTTAATTAAAAATATACCAGCTTTCATTGGTTCTAAAATTCTACATTTGTGTGTACATACCTAAAACGTCCATTTTTCTATTTACTGTATCCTAAGCCAAATGAATGACTTATAAAACTCTATTCCATAATTTTATTAAGTTTAATAAATCATATCAGTTAATTTCATTTAGATTAGGACTAGAAGGATGTTTCTTGAAGCGATAGCTAGGCAGATAAGGCGTCCGAATTTCGGCTACTGAGTCCTAAGTCCTAATCCTGTTCCATCCATTTTGTCTTGAACATCCGGTTATATTACTAGCCTTGGCTCATAGCCAACTACTTGGTGAACAAATTAATAAATTAAACATTTCTCCTACTGCTAACCACTGTCAAAACTAGAACGCAGAGAAATTCTGAGTCACACAAGTAGGTATTATCTTTTTTAAAAAAATGTGATCTCCCTCGAGTCCTAGTTTGAACATTCCTACCTGAAATTCTATTTACTTCCTGTATCTTATACCAATAAACTGTATTTCAGCTTCTTTCTAGAGCTATCCATCGATATTGCAATGAATATTTACACGTACTTAAACGATGATAGTACATGATAATGTCAGTAACTTACAAACTAAGGTAGAGTAGTAGAAGATATCTAAGACCTGTCAAGTCAAGAAGTTATTATCGATTTCCCGTAACAACTAATTATCTAATATAGTTTAAGATAATAGGACGATATAGACCTATAGTTAGATGTATTTAGAAAAAAAGGAACACTCATGTTGCTCACCAAAGGTGGATAGGTGGTAGGGTTTAAACAATTATGACTAACAATCATTAAAATGAATTACAAATCTCATAAATTTGATTAGTCGAGTTGGAGATTTGTATTAACCCATCAAATATACAGTGGAAAGCGTTAAATCAATTAGGAATGTGGAAACTAGATCGCTGACTATCCAGAAGACTGAATTCCATTTTAAGGGTTTCATGAAAGAGGTATATTTTCACAGGGAAAATAGAGAGCCAATCTAAGTTAAACCACCATTGAAAACCTGGAAGCACTGGACGACCGTTTCGTCCTGGTATAGGACTCCAAAGCAGTGTGCATCCGCAGTATATTTCCCATCAGAAACTCGACACGAGATTTGTTATAATTACAGAATATTTAACTGATATCTTGGTGATTGCTACTGGAAGTCTTAAATCTGTTAATGCAAGTAAGAACACAAAGACAGTAGATGAGGATTTATTCGATATCAAGAATAAATCGAAATGATATCTGATCACATTACATTTTATTTGATTTATTTACAATCAGATTTATGTAAATTGAACTGAGTAGTATTTAACATTATTTAATCAATAATTTACTGAGTGAACGCATTTACAATACCATACAGTTAAGCATCTATAACCAATAGGTATAACTAAGTGATCAAGTTGTATAATTACTCCTTAAGATGTAATTACATAACATCAGTTTCAAATGTTACTTACACTTCAATTGCTTACTGTCTCATTCAATGTATGCCAAGGAAATTGTTGTTTCCTTCTAACTGAATAATCTTCATGATTGGAAAGAATGCTACTTGAATACCTTTGTAATGGAGTCATGTCTCACAGCTTTATTATGTTATTCACTTAGTATTGTTTGTTTGAATCTTCTCATTGATGTTAAGGACTGTAACTGGTCAGTCTCTTATTGGCATACGTACATACTGTGCGTATTGCCTCAATATAGCCTTAATTCACAAGCATGGTAAGCAAAGATGGATAGTGTCTAGCAGTGGAATCGTCCTATTTGGGACGATGGAGTTTGAGGCGAAAGGTATTGGGTTCGAGTCCCAGAGTGAACATCAACTCTGGGATGCAGGTACATCCAGCTGACGAGTCCCAAATAGGACGAAACGCGCGTCCTGGATTTCACTGGTAGCCACTATCCATCTTTGCTTATTATGTTATTGTTACGAATGTCAACGAACTTGATGAACTGATCACAATCAAGTATTAAAACACAAAAAACATTAACGGTATCACTCTGTGATTGTTCAACTCCCGTTGCCGAAATTGTTCACGTCTATCCATTTCTTATACGAACCTGTAGCAATAGATGAATGGGTATTTCGTCCACTTTATTCATCACCTTGATAAACTTGCTTTCTCAACACCAGTCAAATGATTCGCAGCGAAAAAGTGTAAGTAATCCACAAAATGTTGAGACATAATTTTGATAAGAGTTCAACTGTTGATTAGTGATGACGTTTACGTCATATGCACGTAATCGGTTGTCCAGTTTAATTATGCAATGTAATCGTTGTGAATAGAAGACTTCAGGAAACTGTTAGTGTTTTGTCATTTAAGACAAAACAATTCAAGAATAGAACAGATGGGATGTTTTTATCAACCATCAAATATTTACCTATTTGAGCGTGAAACAATGGCGTAACGTTTAAATCCCCAACAGTTTCGAAGCATCTTCATACAAAGAGAAATCGAGCAAAATATGAGAGTAGGATATGTAAATGGAAATGGGTTTTGATGAGGGTTATTATGTGTCAGGTACAGAGATCAAATGAAACTCTGCCAGCAGACTGAATGTTGGATCACTCAATGTTTCCAACTATTTTACCACACACTTATCAAAACAAAAGCGACTCAACATCAATTTAATCTGAATTCAAGTCAAAAAATATCGTTTATTTATAATACATATTAATCAAAAAAGTGATGTCAGATATCAAAATAGATCTCAGTGTGATAAAGTCAAAAAAATTACTCAATTAGTCAGTTGATTCCATGTGAGTGGGCTGAATATTTGCCGATTAAATCATTATGATGGTCAGAATTTAAAAGTGTGTGGTGTTTGATACATGTGACTCCTTTCAACAAACATGAATTAGTCGTTCTTATCGCAATGAATCATTACAGATATAATTATTGAACGTAAAAGTAATGGACTTCATTTTGTTGTATCACTGTTTTAGTTCTCCAATATGAATTTTTTCTAGCGAACTGACGATACTAAACGACCAGTACTGGGATCAAAAATTATTGAGGTTAATTGATTTTCGACTGACGTCATCTACTTCAAAGTAAATGAATCATTTATGTTTACTGGATTTGTCATGTTTAACTGTTTCGATTCTACCTTGGTCATTATCTCTATGTCCTGGACCTCAGTCTACTAGCAAAATTCGTTCCATATGATCTGTTTAGTGATATGAAATGTATTCAGTATGTTTATCCAAAAAATTTATCAAAGCCAAAATATTTGTTTACCATGTGTTTTTATTTCTATATTCGAAATGTTCTATTTGTTTTCGCCAGTGGAATTTTTTTGTTCGTCTATAAGTTAAACACGGTTTCGGAGGATTCTTAATATTCTTGTCATGATAATGAAATTGATCCAATACAATTTAACCATAATACATTGTAGCAAATGATCTATTCGAGATTTATTTAATGAATTTCTATATGCTTCTGTAAATACATTGTTTGTTTATTAACATTATCATATTTCCGTACCAAGCTTCGTAGACAGTTAAATACTTTCAAAAATAATATAAACTTTCATTGATTGGTGGTCCTACTTTATCACTAACCAACTGAAATTAGGAAGTTTAAACCAGCATATTCAAAATTATTGTCTGAGTAAAGATGTGTTTGTCGAAAGATCTTGTTGCATGAGGTTCGACTCTCTGATGGCTTTACAACAATTTTCTACTTAGTACCCCCAATCTTGGACAAAAAATACATTCCATCTGACACTAGGTTTTTAAAACTTGACCAAATAGTGTCAGTCGTTAGCAAGAGTTATCTTTGAATGAGATTCACTTTTACATGCATCTAGCTAAACTGTATCGATTATATCACGTTTTTTATTTTCCGATAAATGGAAAATGAATTTCTTATACTTGTTTACATTTCTATTTCGTTAGAGAATTTGTTTGTGAACAAAATGCATAAATTTCTGTATGTTTCTTCTAAACAAGATAGTCAATTTGTGGGTAAAATAAATGAGGTTAACTCTGAATAAAATCATGGATACACCTCCAACTAACAAAAAGATCAGTAAACATTCAATAAAATTTCCTTTCTTTATACTGAGATATTCGGTCAACTAGACACCCGTAGAGGTCATCATAATTCATTCTGGAGTTCTTTAACTTTTATAAATAAGAATTTGACGTAATACCGCCTAATCCAAGTAGTTATTTCTCTATATTTTCCAACTAATCTGTTTAGGGGGGGGAAATTCTGTGGTTAATATCACGGGCTGATTTCAGTTAAACAAACATTGAAAAGGAGGAAGTATTGGACAGTTATTCCATCTTAGTGTTATACTCCGCATCTATACGTAACCACGACCTTGCCACCAAGAGCCGAGCCCAGGACCTTCAATCTCACAGCCAGCAAGTAGCGAGATCAAAGGGCATGGGTTCGGTCCCCCGCGGGGTCGCGGATTCACACTGCTGATTAGCCCAATGCCAGAATGAAACAGTTGTCCAATGCTTCCTGGTTTTCAGTGGTTATCTAATTAAGACCAGTCCGTGACGTTAATCATAGAATTCAAATATCTTCACAAATTCTCTACAGTGTGAAAAAAATCAACAAAACATTCGTGCTCAACTATTCATCTATTTTGTTGCTAAGTGGGGGATGATGGGCATTAATAGGTTATTCATTTGGAGCAGTCATCCCCTCACCTGGTCCATAACATGTCTTAGGAGTACGTGCAGAGTACCATTTTTTAACAATTAGTGTTAGTTACTCCCTTCTTATGGTAGAAATGCGGAGAATATATTGTTACATAAGTATACACGCCATGTGAATGGTTGAAGATGAAACTGAAATCTTCGTGTTTTTGTTTAATATTCATTCTACGTTGTGTTACGTGATAAGGTAATAAACCTCAACTTTCAAGTCCAAATATAAACAAGCTTTATTTAACGATTTTAAAGTTGATTTGTTATATGGTTCCTTAATTCACTACATTTAATCCCCTTGATAAACCAGGATAACCCAATCGGAAGACTAAGTTGATCAGCTTATTTCTAATAAACTTTGTCATCTCACTGCGTTATTAAGATTCCTGAATTCATTTTCTTTATTTATCTAATGATAACATGTTAAAACTTGTTCCTCGTCTAAGCCAATCATTGAGAATTGATTGTGTGCTAGACTAAAAAAACTCAAGTTAATTACATTGGTTATGAATCAAGTACAAGTGGTTTTCACAATATTAACCAGTCTCTGTTTATTGATGTAGTGTATTATGTGCTCTGTATGTTAAATACTAAAACAGAAAACGAAGTGCGTGAATTTAGTAATACTTCACTTACGTTTGAAGTATGCTAAATCTGCAGTCTGAGCGAACTCCTATTGATTAAAAACTAGAATTTCTGACGTTTCACAACTTAATTTAAATCGCTCCTTCAGAGAGTAAATAAATAACTGAAACGAATTAGCACGAGTAAACCTTCCGGAGAAGGAACTTGGACTAAGTTACGAAAAGTCAAAGATCCTAGTTTCTACTCCTTGGGACATTACAGATGCGTTATTATTTTGTTATTAACAATCCGTCCAATGCTCTATTTATAATTATTAAGTAAAACCTTGGTAATGTCGAATTTTTAGTTGTCGTGCCAAATCCCAACAAATAATTTATTTCGAAAACGGTTCCATGATGCTATTCGCCAACAACTTCACATGCATTTTGTGCACTAACAGTCCTTATTAGGCTATTTCACATAATCAAGACCACGTGATATAAATGAATCACCGGTGTAGATGTCCTACTCACATCTAAATTACTATTGGTTTTTCGTGAACATTACTTTTGTTACCATACTAAAGTAGGACACTGAAATTCTTGTGACCAATCACATGTTTTATTGGTTAACCAATTGCATCTAAGTGATCGATTAAAGTAATAATTGTAATCTTATTGGCCTATAAAAGTATCTTAAACCCAGTTTGTTTGGACGGTGGATAATAATTCGTTTTGTTAATGATATGGCTGGTGTCCTTGCAGCGAAGATGTATAGTTGGAAGGACACTAACCTTGCACTTTTTGGGTCCGATATAGAAAGAGCTGTAAAAAGTGAGTGTTGAGAAATAGCGATAATAATGATGTCAATCTACATGACCGTTTTAGTAATTAGTGGTTTGATCTCGCTTTTTATTTTCTGTCATTTAATGCCTAGTCTTTTGCTCCCACTAACGATTTAGCTTAAGATTTTCAAGATAATAGTAGTAATTATTGGTGTGGTAGAACCATATTTTAGCAACGAGCTTGAGCCGCTTATTAGCCATTTCGGAAACAGCGTTCGGTTAATAGACCATTTACGATATGTGACAAAATTCTTATGAATACATGGTCCCGGCATGATAAATGAACGAAGAAAGTTTAGAATTATAAATTCGGAGTTCAGCTAGGATCAGGATTGTTCGGCTTAAAGGTTGGAGAAAACTGTCAGGACTAATCTATGGACGGATCAATCAGGTTTAAGGTTGTGAATCTTATATTTTGGTGCGAAATCCATTCCTTCAAATGGCTAAACAACATTTTGGTAATATGGTTAGTATCGTTTCGTGGTGAAAAACCTGATTCTAATTCCTAACCCTGGTTTCTCACTCTAAATCCTAGTCCTTATTCCTCGAAACAATCCATACGATCATCCATAATTTAGAGACTTGACAATATGCTTTTATTTATTTTAATATCTCGACGTTTTTGTTCATAACGAAACTGTTCAGGATCCCGATCGATAGAAATTATAATGTTTGTTGGTTTGTTTGTTATTATTTCACGAACAAGACATGGTGACTATTTCTTTGATACATAATTATCAGTTAACAGTGAAGTGGGTGGATCTAATAGATCGGTCAGTTTGCGAAATAAGAACCATATGTCCATATCAGACCCGTGTTGTACAGTAGTTGTTGGTGTTAGGAACTTGACAAATTTCACTGTACTTCTATAAGGACTAAACACTGTATGGACAAAGTTATAGCGTCATAAAAAGCGGTTTACATAGTGTTCGCCATCTAAATGCAAATGGCTGATTTGTTTGGTAAACTAGGGTTTCATTTAAGAATGAATAGCCATTGGGAACAATTGGAAAGGACTGCCCAGGACAGAGTTCGATGGAGAACCCATGCTCCTCCACGAGAGGTACCAGGAGTAAGTAAATAAGTGATTTACTAAGCGTGCGGTCTATCCCTGTGTCTGTTCACCCGAAAGTACTCTTAGTTTAGTAGTATTGAAATCTAGCTCATCCTATCTGGCATTACAAATGTTAATGCACCTCAACTGTATAGTGATATTAAATCGAGTGGTTATATAAACTGCTTACTTCACATTAGTTGTTACACTAGACAGACGTGTTCCCAATCTCAAAAATAATCCACAATGTCATATGCGAGGCAGGTATCACCAATGGCAACGAGCAGTTGTTGCACATTATTATGGATTGACTGACGTTAGAACTGTGAACTATTAGTTACCAACTCGGTAGTATCAAGATAGCATTCCCATCAAGGAACATGGAGGTCCCGGGTTCACTCTTTAGCGGAGTGCTGTGAGTGTACCCGGTTTAGCAGTCCTGCACTCAGATAAACAACCATCCAAAGCTCTCCTCTCCAATGGCTCCTTATGCATAACCAGTTTATGTTGTAAACTACAAAACTCACTATGATTATATGTGCTTTAACCGACTGTATTTAAATATCGACGTATTGCTGTGATAATTGTAATCTACTGATATTATTCGATCAAACATATATTTTTGAATAGGATATGAAATAACTTAAATCGACAGTCGTTTCTTGATACGATGTTAATAAGTGGAGTTGAAATCAATATCAAATTTCGATCGCGTATCAAGAATAAATGCTTAAACGACTGGATTAAGTTTGTATTCCCTACTCAATAAAGGAGTCTATGGAACACTTGGCAGTTTAACATGAATGGTGAGCCAATTAGGTTTTATCTTCTGTTAGCATTCTTAACAACCTTGTCTGCAGAGTTATATTTTATCTTTTCCTAAATTATCGGTGGGACATTAAAAACTTACCTTCATTACAGTTATTGGGTTTTCTGGGGAGGATATAAAACAATGTTACAAATTTTTATGGTAGCTATCACCAAGTAGATTATGTTCTGAATTCTGAAAGCTATAATGATTTTTCGGTCATATGTTTAAAGTTTATTGGATAAATGAGAAAATGAAATGTTGATGTATGATTTCTTTGATTTGTTTGCAGAGGAATCTGCTGAGAAAGAACCAGCATGGGGACCAGTACGAAAGATTACTTCCCCTACTCTAATGGTCTGGCGAATAAAAGTAATTTTCGGTGTTTTTACTAGTGATCATCTCTAATAGTTTCTTAATTATTGTATTTATGTTCTTTTCAGTATATTTTAACATTTTTTTCACAACGACTTAAGTAAAATGTTAACATACTAAACTTGATGAACTTTCTACATATATGCCTTGACATGCTTGCATTTCTGTACGTATTAATGTTAGTTACAAGCATTTGTTGTAGCAAGTAGTAGACATCAGAGTTTTGTTCTCTAATTAAGCTAGTCTCATCAACCCTATTAACTTTGATGGTTGTGATAATGGACTATGATCACAGTAAAAAGTGTATCAAGCCATATTTTAGTAATTCACGTATTACTAATTTTAGGACCTTATTCCATCACAAAAATTTTTCGTACATGTTTTTGAGGAAAAACTATTTATTTGAGAGTGGTTGAAATAACTGGAATATATCTCAATAATAAATTACGATTTCTGCAAAATGGACAGGTTTGTATTTGTAATTGTTAGTGATATGACGGATGGTTACTCTTTTTGCCGTATACTACGCTACGCTAGATTGGATACTTGAACGGCACACTATACAGAAACTAGATCACGTTATGTTAGATACGCGACTCATGACCAAGAATAGAAAACCAAAGTAACACTTTACCCAATATAATTCCAAGCAGTCACTCTCAGCGAGTACAGAGTAGAAATCAAATGCAGCAAAGAAAATCACATTTAATAGTCAGTAGGCTTAATGACTGTTTTTCCACGCTCAGTGATAAATCACATTCCACTCTCATCACCACATATCAGTTACCCTACGCCTAGCTGTTAAGCTTCAAAAACTGATTCTAGAAACAAGAAAAAAGTACGATTCCCACGACCCAAGGAAGAAGGCGAGGACTGATAGTAGGAGCAGATTTATTTGACCTAAAAAATCAACACTTGGTTGATTTTACGGGTGTTTGATGATCAATCATCTGACGTGTATTATGAGATAATTAGGAAGAATACCAAACCTGATTTTGGCACCAACTTTTATACCAAGCGCACGATGAATATCATACTAAACGGGATTTACGTCACATTAATACAAAAGAATATTATACTGAATAAATTTAACACTGAATTAAAATGAATGTTATGCCGATTAATTTTCATACGGAATTGAGACAGGAGTAATACTGAATAAGATTAACATCGAGTTAGAATGTGATCTAGTGGTAAAACTCATTGACATGAATTCATCTGTTCGTTTTTGGTGTAATTTCTATGATTTAATATTACTTAGTTGAGAGATTTTCTGGTTTGTAGGTGGGTTTCATCACTGATTAAAATATATTAGGTTGCCATTGAAAACCAGGGAGGACTGTACAAATCCCTACATATGATAATGTAATCAAAATTTGTTTTTGAACCATTAGTTAGTCAAGAACATATCTTGTGAAGCGTGCAGAGTTATTAGATACAAAGACAGAATATTTAAGAAACCTTACCATTCACAAAATTGGTCATTTTATATACTCTATTCATATGTTTGTGTTTATTTGATATAGTCTGTTAAAGGTCATAAGGATAACAAATAAATAGTGTTTAGAATAGTTGGTCTTCGGTAAATTTAATCGATGTAATGAGAAGTAGTTTTTCATAATCCAACAATGTTGGTATAATTAACTTTATCCATTTCACCGATAAGTCAATGTAAGTTTAGAATAAATTCGTGTAATAATCTCCTAGTTTACAACTTCGACTTCAATATGGTGAATGAGACTACTTTATCCTCATCTTCACTACCCACTAACCAGATTAAGCGATCCATTATACCAGAGGGATTAAATAACCTTCAAGTTAATTCAGTTATTTGTCGATTCAACGATTATTAACTACATAATTTGTTCACCTTGTAGTGAACGAAGACAAGTGAGGACAATCGAATGTATTTGAATACTAAATTACAGAACATATTAGTAAAATCTGAGAACCATACAGTAAATACTTCATCTGCAAAATGTCGACCAATCGTCTAAGACTGCATTGTTCTTTTGTTTCTACACCAATCGTTCTCTGTCCTCGTTTTCTTTTCTTTGATCTTCTTAACCTCCTGCCTCCACATATTTCACTTTTGATTGATGATACTTTCTGCTTATATCTGTTGACATCAGTAGTACACAACCGCAACCCTGTAGTATTTTTCACTGTGACACAAAATCACTATAAGATAATTAATACAAAGGAAAATGTATTGAGAATATAATAACTGACTGCAGCTGAAAATATATTGAATGTCATTAAATAGAATCCTCTCTAAATAAGTTAGCACAAGGAAAATGCATTGAAGTCAATTGGATAAAAATCACCTCAAATCGATGTGTGAATTTAAAAATGATTTCCTTCTTCACACGTTATGTTTCAGGACATAGCATTCTCATCAAGTTATCTACCTTAATCTTCATACAATCCCCTATCTTCACTATGGAGAATTGTCCATTTATGATGACATTTAATATTTTATAAAACAAGAACAATAAAAGTTAAGGGATCGGGTAAATTAATTTTATTCCACGTGGCTTAAATCTACCTTACGAACGTTAATTACAAACAGAAAATCTAATTTTTAAAAAAGTCTCATGAAAGAATTTATAATTACTTTTATTAGTAAAGTGAATAACTTTAGTGTATTATTCTCACAATATTTCATGTGTAAAAGTGCATTTTACTAATAACGACTTGTGTGAAGAAGTTGTTCAACAAAAGAAACATAATTAGCATACCAAGTTTTAAAATATTTGTTGTTCTTGCTCCCTACAATTTAACCGGTTGGGACCAATTGTGTGGAATTCGGTAAACCCCTTGTCCCTTCTAAATATTCTATTTTGATATTGATGAAAAAGAAGAGCTTCAGGATACAGATACATTTTTGAACAATCAACTATCCGAAAAAGCTATCAACTAAATAATACTGCATGAACTCTTAGTAAACAAGTCGAGACAAGATGATTTGCTGTAGTCTAGAAAACAATTATAATATCTTATAAATCTTTACACATGATAATAAGTTTAAGAATGGACGTAACTCATTGATGTTCAAAAAAATAGCTCTCGTCAGATAGAGTGAAATTATATGTCTGCAGATACAAAGTTTCATTGAAGTAGTAGCAAGGAAATGACTATATACATAAGAAAACACCTGTTTTGTCTTTTGTTAAACATTCGGACGATATCTTTTTCAGGATATTTCACATACTCATAGGTCTTTTGTCTGTAGAAAAGTTTGAATTACTAACTCAGTAAACGAATAATATCAGACATTTGTACTGGATTCATCTTGCTTTGACTATTTGTTAACAGAATATGGCGAATCGTAAAGAATAAAAGATAAGAAAAGGAAAAAAGCTAATTCTTATTCCATAAAGTTTAAATTCAAAGAGTATGAACAAATACTTTTCTCAGAGTAAATATTGAGCATGAATGCAGTGTTCATTGAAAAAGTCTGTGGATGGGATCAAAGCCGAAATGTAGTCCAGAAAAGCATACTGAACGCCTTACTTGACACCTCACCAAGCAACTAAGTCTTACAGTGTTAGTGCGGTAGTCCTTCTTATACGACCTACTTTCTTGATTTGTGAAGAGGTTATACAGTCGAATTCCAAAATATTCTCACTGGGATAACAAGTATCCAAGTTAAACTTCAAATAGCACATGATATCCAAAGTATCATTTCAAATAGGACCCAGTGTGCACAGTAATTGGCTAAAACTTCCAACTTGAATTATTAATGTCATGTAGTAGTTTGAATTAGAACCTGAACTAACGGGAATTCAACCCCATCACTTAGCATGCTATAACGTTGACATCAAGTGTGTAGCCAGGTGCATTGTCCAGTAAGTTTATCAGTTTATCTAGGAATGAGTGCGTATATATAGTGTGTCTTCCTGACACAGACCTTTATAAATAAGGAAGCTTTTATAATTTTTGAAATCATTTAACTTTGTGAGTAATGTATACTTACACGGATTTTATATGGTAATTTGCAAATCAACTTCAGTCGAAACATAAACGAAAAACCTTGATATAGTTTCTTTTACGTAAAACCTGAGGAACGGTACATTTTATTAAGTGAATGAGAAAGACTTTGAGGTGAATTAAGTTCACCATCTTCACGAAGGTGGGATGCTTTGAATTTATTAAGGTGGATTCTGTATGCTGATCTATAGGGATCAAAACATCGAATCAGCTTGTTACTTCATGACGTCAGTCCTTCCTTTCACGTTTCTAGTGCTTACTTTATACTACTTACTAATAATCAGTAGTTCGTATCATATTTAATCATTCTCATTGCTTTTAACAGTGCAGGATGATAATTTAAAGTAACGAACAACTTACCTCATTCGTCTATATATTGGCGTCCTAGCTCGTTCTTTTAGTAGTGTTATTGTTCCTTCCTTTTCTTTCTTTTGTAAAGTACCTTTTTCAAAGGTTGTTTTTGACCTCTTGTCTACTTTCAACATAGAGACTAACTTATTTCCTTTAATCGCTGATATTCCCCTTTTACATATCCAAGACCTTTCTGATTTTTATCATTTGCAACAAGTTTACTATCATCCAGTTAATTGAAGGGTACACTTTTCTATAAACCGTGCACTTAAAATTATAGTTCACTTTCGGCTATTTCCCGACTTGAGGTTTGTAGACTCCGAACAGTGTCTACTAAGCTTTCCACAACAAGATTGTCCTCTCAGATAAAAATTGTGTCTTTTTCAGGATCTTTGGGCGTGACTTGGCGTTCGGATTTGCATGGATAATTCTGTCCGCTGACAGTTTTTCTAAGCAATTCTTAAACTGTCTTATGCAGAGTCTTGGCAAGGCTACAGTCAAGCAAGTAGACTATATATACGCTTTTGTTCTTTAATTTATTAAAGAAGACATTACAAAGTTCCATCTAGCCGTTTAGGAAAACAGCATAAACTGGATTCATTAAGTAGCGATGGTATCTACCGTGCTTTGGTTCTTATAAGAGATGGGTTACACGCTCTTTAGCCAGTGTTTATCTCTATCACTGTGTGAATCAACTAATAATATTTGAGTTAACCCCCCACTACGTAAGACTCATGTAGTTCCAGACTGGTCATCACTCTAACTCTTTTTATTTGACCAGAAATCATGAGATCTCATCAGCTACAGAAACACAATCGATACTTGTTATCGACTCATTTCTTTGTGTTCCTGCTACTGTTCAGTATGCGTATGTTTATCGTTCTCTCAGTAATTGACTACTATTTTCCTTTTTTGTACTAATTGTAGTGTTTCCAAAATATAAATACGTGAGCTCATATCGTACTATAATTTCAAGTACATGAGTGCTTATATAAAAGCAAATGACAAAATACAGGAGATTTGTTATGATAAATTTAACCTTACTAATATATCAGTGACGAAACATGTTAAATATTTTATACTGTGTACTATATCTTTAGAATTTCCAGTTAGAAGTTGTTCGAGGTGAAGACATTGGCAAATTCTTCCGTGGTGACTCCTATATTGTTTTAAATATTGAAAAAGTTGGTGATGAACTGTTGTATGATGTTCATTTCTGGATTGGACGTGAAAGCACTGCAGTAAGTTTATGTGCTTATATATATTTTGTATATAGACAACCTGACCTCGTTTTAAAAAAATCAGTATATTGTGGATAAAGTTAATCTTCAGTCAGCAATATCTAGCCACAATTTCCTAAGGACCAAACAGAATTTTTTTTGTTTCCTGCTAGGGTGAATCAGCATTTGAAAATTTAGGTTTTTCTGGAACTTTGTGGCATTTTAACAATTGCTCGCTAAATAATTTATCACGGTAGTTATGTTTAAATAAGGGAGAATGATGAAGGCATCCACTGAAACATTGAATATTTTTCAGGGGTTACTTCATAAAGACTATCTTTTTGTTGTTAAATTCCGATCAAGAATTTTAAACTTCATACTTTAATGGTACGGGCAGTCTAGATGGCCATTATTAATGCTTGGAATTCACTGTTCAAGGAAATTTTACCCAGCTTTAAAGATATCAGGAAGTGTTGATAACAAGTGTGTTTTTAATGTTTTACGACGTTAAATAGTGATTTCATCCTAGTTTACAATATCTCATTAGTACCACGCATTATTGTTCTTATTATGATGTTTATTCCATTCTTAGTCAGAGCTAGCAGTTCTAACATGTTCAAAAATTATCAGAATTCATTGATGATTTTTTTCTTGTTGTTGATGATACCAAATTATGTCTTAGCATAAGGAACTCTTAATATACAGGTAATTATGTAATCGGAAATGTTAGTGGCATAGTTTGGAGGGTGTCAAATAAATCCATATTATAGTAAATAATATATCAGAATATAGTAGATTAAAGTATTGATTTAAAGCAATTAGTCCCTTTGATAAATTTCGATATTGTAATAGTAATAAGATTATCAGAACTATTTGGTGATACATCAGCGCAATACACTTCGAACAATCTGATCACACATATACTTGTTAAGAACATTTATATATAAAAATAAAAGGTCAAGTAGACTGGAAATGGGGGGTAAGAGGTGACTAGGATGATAATAACCCCTCCTCCTCCCCTGGCCAACCATAAGGTCAATTAATCAATAGTAATCTTAGCTATTGGATGACCTAATTTGACTATTGTACTTACGACCTTTCGTAGTCAAATGTGATTTTCTCTGTTTTCTTTATTCACAAATCTTTGTATTATTATTATTATTATTATTATTATTATTGTTATTGTTATTATCAATGGTTAGACATCATTGTTAATCTCTCCTATACATGATCCATTCACTTCGCATTCATCCCTCCTTATTACGTCTTACTAATTTTTTCACACAATTTAGTCTTCCATTAAACATTTCATCGAATTGTAATTGCGCTATCATATCTCTCTCACCCTATCTGACCCATATTTATTCTGATCACAGATCTTAAATTTTCACTTAACAGATTCAAGTTAAGACATTAAATAGGAATAATATATATTTGTAAAATCTCAGCGAATGAATTTTAATTAAATCCAACATTTCGCCTGGCAATCTGGTCCAGGCTTTTTCAAGGAATTATAATCAAACATCAAAATTATCGAATATAAATAGGTACATGGTTCTCCGGGTTCATTGTACACTGAATAGGTCATCCAATCAACGTTAACAAAGTTTAAACTAGGTATGTGTATTAGTGTGTAAGAGATGTGTGATGTGAAGTGATGAGTGTTCATATAACATATTGTATAGAAAACGTAAGAGGTGAGAGGAGAAATTACATTCACACAATATATTGTCCCTTATCAGTGAATTTATAAGGAAACATACAATTTGTAATATATATGATATGAATCATATCTGTCACAGCATGTATAAAATGAAGATAAATAAACAAAATAAAATAAAAATATAAAAGGTGTAATTTGAAGAGCGTAATTTTGACTGTATGTATGTGTCATTTTTAATGTTCCTGTGAATTGTTTAACAATTTCCGATAAGACATGATTAGAATCATTGAGTGTAATTGTTGTCATTTTAGATAATATGAATTAGATATAAACATTAAGGATATTACTTATTAATGATTAGCTGCCATGGCACAGCTAATTGTATTCCATCTCTCCTATTAATATTGTCTGGATTAGCCCATATGTATAAGGCTTCAGCTGTTTGTCTTTCCTTGTAAGAATTAAAAGCTTTTTGAAGGATTCTTGTGCCATCGAAATCAATTGTATGACCCAATTCTATCGAATGTAATGCTATCGTTGATTTGTTCTCCAGTTTCCTTACATCATCTGAGGATTTAGGAATGTGTTTCAAGCATTGTTTGTGTTCCTTCACCCTCACATTCAGTTGTCTTGATGTTTCACCTACATACGTTGCATTACAGTCACTACATTTGATTTCATAGACACAATTTTGTTGTTCTTCATTATGTATTGGATCTTTAATTCTTACTAATTTTAATCTTAGAGTATTGTTTGTTCGAAAAAATACTCTTATATTTTGATTATTTAAGATTCTTCGAATATCTTCCGAAACTCCTTTCCGATATGGGATCACCACTGTGTTAACCCATTTCTTTTTCTGTAATCTTTTTGTATTAACAATGTCGTCTTTTCTTTCATTCTCAATTATTCTTTTAATAAAATCTTTTGGATAATTGTTCATCATTAGGGTAGATGTAATTAAATTTATTTCCGTTTTCATATCATTTGGTTCAGTGACAAGTTTTTGAGCTCTTGTAATCATATTTTTGACTACTGTCACTTTGGTTGAGTGTGGATGTGCCGATTTAAAATCTAGAAATTTTCCTGAATTTGTCGGCTTTCGAAATATACTAATTTTTAAGCTATTATTAACTTTCCTTTCCACTAAACAGTCTAGGAAAGGTAATTTGTTTCCAGGAGATTCCAACTCTTTGGTGAACTTGATTTTTCTATCAAAGTTGTTGATGAGTTTAAACAGTTCATCCAAATGGTTTCGTTTTATAATGACAAAGGTGTCATCTACATATCTTAACCATACTTTTGGTGCCTGAGAACATAATGAGATGGCACTAGTTTCCAATGAATGCATAAAGAGGTTAGCAACAATTGGGGAAACTGGTGATCCCATAGCTACACCTTCTGTCTGTCTGTATAAATCCCCTTGAAAACTGAATATAGTTGAATGTAAACATAGATCTAACGCTTTAATAATATCCGTGGTAACTAGAGGACAGCGCTGTTTATGATCAATGTCAGAATCTAATAGATTATATATAATATCTAATGTTTTCTTAATTGGAACATTAGTGAATAATGAGCAAACATCAAAACTTGCCATTATTTCATCTTCTTCTATATGAATATTAGAGATAACATCTTTAAAATCATTAGAATTTTTTATTCCGTGTTTGATTAGGCTTTCATATGGTTTTAGAATCTTAGCTAGGTATCTAGAAAGATTGTAGGTTGGTGAATTGGTATAATCAACAACAGGTCTTATTGGGACATCTGTTTTATGTATTTTTGGTAATCCATAAAATCTGCATGGTTTGTTGCTTTTTTCCACCGAGGCTACTGTAGGTCTCACTGTGCCATGAACCTTCCATCTATTTATGAGTTTAAGTGGATAACCATTCCCCATTGATGTATTGCTTAACAAGTTATTGAAGCCTTAGCTATACGAAAATTCAAACCCCATTTGTGTATTCAAAAACAGTTTGTTCACACCTTAAACCTACCCTGGCAAAATTAGCTTATTATCCAGAGTGATTAGGTTTCAAATTATTTTCAAATTATATCATTGTTATTATCCTTGTCTCCTCTTACCCCCCATTTCCAGTCTAGTTGACCTTTTATTTTTATACACAAATGTTCTTAACAAGTATGTGTGATCAGATTGTTCGAAATGTATTGCGCTGATGTATCACCACATAGTTCTGATAATCTTCGTCTTATAATTTATTGTGTGTTTTGTCTAAAGTACTGTTAAAGCAACCAGTTGACTGGAAATAAATCGGTAGACTGCAGAAGTACCTTGGGATATGTGTTATAACTGTCTGTGTGCTCTGTTAATGTATGACGTGATAATACCGCCAATTAGAGAGCAGTGATTTATAGATCAGATGAATGACGCATAAAACCCGTGCGAGCAGTCTAGAGTACTTATCGGTCACTCTTTCTGCCTAGCCCAGATAGTTAAGTCCAGAACACCAATCTCAGCCTCTGCGGTAAGAATTATATATTTCAAACATACTGGGTTTATATACCAAACAGACAGACCATATCTTACCATAAAATAAGAAACAATGTTTGTACGATATTTAGCCAAATATGGCCATGAATAAGGGAGGTAGTAATTGATAGACAGGGCATAATTCAAGAGTGGTAAGTCGTATAACAATAGTTCATAGGTCAAAATAAAGCTCATAATAAGAGGGATATGAATATGAATAGTTTAGTTATTCAACATTTTTACGATAAAAAGTATATGCGTAGTTAGTGGTCCATAAATTGATCTCAAAATTACCATTCACTATTCTTATCGGGACATAACAATATGTTATAACTTAGCTTTGAACACAGTTTATTATATTTCCAAGAGAAATTTTCTTAGATTAACTTGGTCATTTACAACTGATACAATTCAGTAACTTTCCCTAAGTTGGCATTTTGATCACATTTGAAACAGTATGACAGTTGCTAAAGGAACATCAAGAGCGTTTGGAAAACTAACTAATGAAGAAATAGGCAATTATTATCAATTCATACATCATCGATACTTACAAAACTGTACTGAAAAATACATTCATTGGTTATAGCTTAGTTTCTGATTTTTCGGCTATAAAAAACACAATGTTAACCCTTTTTAGGATGAATACGGAACAGCAGCCTATAAAACGGTTGAATTGGATACTTTTCTTGACGATAAAGCGGTTCAACATCGAGAAGTTGACGGATTTGAGTCTGATTTGTTTAAAACTTACTTTAATCGCTTTGAGTAAGTTCAGTGTAAATTTAATTTTGTTGGCTAAACATCATTATAAATTTCTGCTCCAATTAGCTTGATAAATTTCCCAAAAATATGTTTTCAGCAAACCATTTAACTCTGTTTTATACGTAGTAGGTGATGAATATCTTTAATCTGGACATAAAGATTTGTAACATTGAAGAAGGAAAAGCTTACTTATCAGTTGGACAATTTCGTCAAGTAGACCAACGTTGGAATTTTGTCTAGTTTTATATTTTATGTACACCCGTCTGTTTAGTTGCAGACTAAAGTTTGATGCTATGCTTCATGTTATTTAGGACTTATTAGTTTGCTATCCCATTCACTGATCCCAGTGAGACTAGGGTGCACGAAATTTTAAGCCATAGGCTAAACCTGATAAAGGATCAAGTGTTGTTGTTATGACTAAGTCCGATCACGAAAACAAAATAGAATTCATGTTAAGTGGCGAAAGCAAATTTATGGCTGATGTTAACTCTGATGGATTACGTAAATTGGAGAGGAAAGACAACTCGAATCTTACGAAATTACTTAACATGAATACTAATAACAAAGAGGAATTTAATTTATTCAAATCTACGGGTTCTCTGAATTCTAATTTGTATGGACTACCAAAAATTCATGACCCCAACACCCCCTACGTCCAATTCTATCAATGTGTCGATCACTTAAATATAATCTTGCAAAATGGTTGACAAAGTATTAAACCCTATTTGAAACCAATTTTGCAAATATTCTTTGAAATGTTCATTTGAACTAATTAATTACTTAATGGATAATAATATAAAAACTAAGATAATGTGCTCGCTTGATGTAAACACTTTACAAATGTACCTTTTGGGAAGATTGTTGATATTCTTTGTGATTATATCTTAATAAATGACCTTCCGTTCCTATTTCATAGAGGAACTTTCAAAGATTTATTATGATCATTTACTGAAAATATGAAATCCCTTATTTAGAGGTAGCATTCTCAACAGATTGATGACGTGACTGCGGGTAGTCCTTTAGCACTATTTCTGCCTGATGTGTTTGTGGGGTCTATGGGAAATCTAGTTCAAGATTTAATTCATAAGCGGTACGTGGATGACGTCATAGTCACAAGTGATAAACATTGAAGATGTGAACCGCTTGTTAAGCGAACTCAACACAAGGGCATATTTCTCTTACACGCGAAGATTTGAACAACCAGCTCCCTTTTCTAAACATACTGATTAGTATAAGAGATGGTCCCATCAAACTTTCTGTTTATGGAAAGCCGATATGGACAGAACAGTATCTCAGTTTCCATAGTCACTGTCCAATCCAGTACGAACTTGGATTAATAAAAAGCTTATTCAATGGAATCAATCGTATTTGTACTACAGATACTGTTGAGGAAAACGTCAAGCTCTTAAATGAAACATTAATAAATAACAGTTATTTATTGAAGTTTATAAACCACTGGAAAGGTAGCAATATGATGAAACCTACGATGTTTTCTGCACCCAAAAGCGTGTCTGTATTGCTCCACCATTCAGAGGTGACCAAAATACTTCTTATGTTGAAACGAATACTTAAATTAGCTATCAGTAGAACATTTTACTCAGCCCAATTTGTCATTACCGAAAGGTCAAAGTTTGTGTTTCGCCGAAATGCGAACAGCATGTAAGCGATTTTATCACGTCCCATTGCGTCTATCAATTTACATGTATATGCAGAAACACGTACACAGGGAGCAGCAATGGCGATCTGCCAGTAAGGGATGGCTGCACATACCTAAATGGCTACAAAAACGAATGAATTCCAATGGTCAGAAACGTCACGAGATAGATGAAATCTTCCTCCATTGCGAAACATTTGGTTGAGACCGGACATAAGGTTGATATTAGGTCAGCTTATGTAGTTTTGTACGAAAGTTTCCAAGAAAATAGGTTGGAGTTTATTGAGGCCACGGCTATGCGGAAACTGAAACCTTCTTTATGTGCTCAGAAACAATTTGTTCTTACTCTTAACCTACCCTGATGATACTGATTTATTATTCAGCGCGGTTTTCTTCATTATTATCTATGTTCCCTTTACCTTTTAATTTGTCTAAGTGACCTTTGTTTAATTGCATACATAATGTCTTAGCAAGTACTTGTGTGATTAGATTGTTCCGAATCTATTGCTCAAGTGTATTACCTAATTCTGATAACTTTCATCTTCTCATCGCATTATAAAAATATTCTCTTTTCCGTGAACTAAAGATATCTATTTTACTTCGACCAGTTCTCAGATATCTCTTATTTCTCATTGTCATTCTAGAAATCAGTGGTTAAACACTGATTACTTTATTGATTTAAATCATGTGATTGTTCCAAAAATTCACGTTGATGTATAGACCTCCATCATGAAGATATTAATTTGTTTTTGTTAAACAACAATATCAATTAGTGATGTTCCTCCCCCTTCTGGAAATAATCTTACAAATGTAAACAGAAAAACACGTATTCTATTCTACGTGTAATTAAAATGATAATATGTCAGTTAGTTGTTGTGCATTGCATTTCTGTACTCAAGGGGGTGTTATTACTAATACTAAACATAGTAAGACTATCTCATTTAATCAATAATAAACGACAGACTCTGTTATTATTAGGTTGGAACAATGTTGTACATAGACAAATTGTAAAGCTTTCTATACTTCTGTTCAAGACATAATAATCCTCCAATCAAAGTCAATGTTAGTCTATTTGATGAAATTGTATGAAACTTCATTGGTTTTCTGTTTATGTAATATATCATAATATTAGTAAATTGAATTATTTTATTCCTCATTAGAAAAAAAATTTTTTTTCGTTGAAAGTTTTACTAATGTCTCAATGTATGAATGAAATTGATAAAATACCCAATGAATTATTATTAAAAATTTTTCAATATCTTAATGGTAATGATTTAATTAATTGTACATTATGTAATCAACAATGGAATCATTTAATAAGTAATGATAAATATATATGGTTATCTATTTTTAAAACTGAAATGAATACTGGTTGGTTATGGTTAAATAAAGATATAATTCATATATTAAATTCATTTAATATAATAAATAATAATGATTTATTTAATAAAAATCAATTAATTAATAAAAATAATGAAAAAAATTTAAAAAATTATCAAAATATTACTGAATTCATTATACAATTATTAAATAATCCTGCTTGTTCTATGAAAAAATTATATTCATATTATATTAATATATATAAAATAGAAAAAGAAACATTACAAACACAAATTATTCCTTATTTGAATTCAATGACAAATGATGAAATTTGTTTTAATTGTATAATATTAGGACCAGCTATTGATACAGTTCATTTAATTGGAAAATTTATGCATACACTTTTAAGTTGGATTGATTTAGCTTTAACAATGAATAGACAACCGATGAAATTAAAAAAAATGCATACAACTACTACTTCATGGTTTGGACAAGGATTTATATTACGTTTACCAAAATGTTTATCATTAAATGATAAAGAGAACACTAAGGGTATACTTTTTAATACAACAATTTTACATTCACGTAAACATATGATACGTTCTAGGTATTGTTATGGAGGTAGTCGATTATTTGGTAATTGTTTAGTTGAAACACCAACAACAGATCAACAACCAGTTGGTCGTGTGAATTTGACTCAATGCACTATTAATGCAATTAGTTCAACTCAAATTGTTTTCTATGTTATTGATATACGAAAAGAAGATAGTGATTTGTTTAACAATGAAAATGGTGATACTATACGTCTTATAAATCCATATAATTCTGATAATGAAAGATGGAGTGAAATACGTGTTGAATTAGATGCTTTAACAAATTGTATGAATTCAGAACAAATATTAATTGTTTTAGGAGTTGGTAGTCAAAACGATAATATAAATAATTACAATCTTATAGAACTTGCTTCAAATCTTGGTTGTAATAATGGTACTTGCTCGAACAAAGTCGTTTTTGATGAGTGTGATAACAATCATGAAGATATTGACGCTAATGTTGTTAAACCATTATTGAATAAACCACACATAAAGTGGAGATTATGGTGTACTTCAATAAATGAATTTACTTATACTAATTTGGAAGAGATTTTTTTGTGGACAGCTATAACTTATTTGAATAAATCATGTATTGTTAAAAGGACGTCAAATGAATCGTTAACAAAACGAATTAAAGCTATACAAAGTCGTATAACTAATTATTATCGGGTACTTTCCACGGATAAATAACAATGGGATTTTCCATAATTCCTTGTTATCTATGTTTATTATCTTGTATCGACATTCTTTTGAAAAGTTTCTTTTGTGTATAAATCTGTCAAAAAAGTGTTTGTACTTCATGGCTTGTTTTTTTAACTGCATTGTAAACTCTTTCTGAAACTAATGTGTACACCAATCTAGTTCTTATTTTCTTACAAAATAAAACCGAATTACTGATGTTGATCAATGATCCGTCAGGATGTATTCCACAACCTCAGTTCTACACAATATAATCATATTCACATGCAACTGGCTGAAACAGCTGTAAAACAAATAGGTCATTACCGTGACCTATGAATATACATTTGAAAATCGATATAAATTTACACAAAAATACTTAGTTTTCTGTTATGTTCACTTTTCATAGTGATTGAATTATTTGAATCACATGAATAAAATAAAAATCATGATATGTCGACTTTTGTTTTTAGAAAAATTGTAACCATCCATTTTTGAGATGTGAGAGAACAAAACTGCAACCATCCATTTTGTATACACATTAGTGTGTGTGTGTAGTGGTTAAAGTATTTGTTGTCTTATTGTTTAAGTAAATATTTATGGAATGGTTACAATTATGACAGTGGTGTGCAAGATAATGGTTTTGAGCAAAATGATAATATTGGTTTAGGATTGTAACATCTTTAGTTAGTCATCATCTTAAAGTTTAGAATTATGTTTAGTTAAACATTTTGTTTGATGTCTGTCTTTATCACATCTATGGATATATCATGTTTAATTTACTTATCTCATTTAATTTTTTTAATCACCAATCACAGTATTGATATTCTGACGAATATAGAGATTTTCACTAGACTTTTACAGTTTGGTATAACTATACAACTTTGAAAGAAGAGATTGACAAACAACAATTTTATTTTTTTTGAGTGATTCAATTAATTCATAATTTATTTAATAGAAACATTAATTTTAATTGATTTATATGTCCACATCGTGTTACAAAAACCTGGACGTTAAATTCACCGAATGTTTGCTCAACTAGTAACTAATTTATTATTAAGCCAAACGTTTGTATTCTTTTAGCTACATTTTATTTTGATGTCAAGTAAATTATCCGATATTTGGTTGCTTATAGAAACTCAACGGGGCATTACATTGTGGGAAAATTTAATCTTTTGAAAATTTTAGTGTTTTTTTCTTGAACTTTCTACTTTCATTACATTTTAGTTGTAAGTGGAAGGATCATTCGATGAAATAAGTTTATAAATAATTACGTAGCGAATGATTGAAAACACGATATTCTTATTTATCGAATCTCATAGTCTGTTAATAAATTATTAGCAACAGAATGCAAAATTTCAAAGATAATTGAGGTTGGGCAATATGTGTTTGTGCTCACTGATAATAATTCAACTAATATCACTATCTTGAAACAGCAGTCTCGGTGGGTTTTTTTATGTGTAGCCAATGTGATCCCAATGACTTCCGCATCAGACATCATTAGCCAACTCTTGGAGCAAAGAAGTGGTCAGTTTATGATTATAGCTCTGTAATGTTCTAGAGATGGTACAATTCAGTGACTTGAGACTCTATCATACATGGTTCAAGACAGAAGGCATTGGCGATCTTGTTATAGTTTCTGTTATGTCCCGATAAGAATAGTGAATGGTAATTTTGAGATCAATTTATGGACCACTAACTACGCATATACTTTTTATCGTAAAAATGTTGAATAACTAAACTATTCATATTCATATCCCTCTTATTATGAGCTTTATTTTGACCTATGAACTATTGTTATACGACTTACCACTCTTGAATTATGCCCTGTCTATCAATTACTACCTCCCTTATTCATGGCCATATTTGGCTAAATATCGTACAAACATTGTTTCTTATTTTATGGTAAGATATGGTCTGTCTGTTTGGTATATAAACCCAGTATGTTTGAAATATATAATTCTTACCGCAGAGGCTGAGATTGGTGCTCTGGACTTAACTATCTGGGCTAGGCAGAAAGCGTGACCGATAAGTTCTCTAGACTGCTCGCACGGGTTTCGTGTATCATTGGTTTGATCTATAAATCACTGCTCTCTAATTGACGGTATTATCACATCATACATTAACAGGGCACATAAATTATAACACCTTTTATTGTTTATAAAAATATAAGAAACTGAACGAATTCTTCTTGGTCGTGTTTTTATTGAACTGTTTCTCCTATCACACTATCTTGATTCATTTATTTTCATGTATTCGTTTGTTTTCAACTATACGCCTCCCTCTTTCTCTTCACGATTTCCCCTATATTTGTTGGTCTCCAGTTGTGCCCTTATTTGTGCATGTTAAATAAACCTATGATTCAATGATATATAGAGAAGTAGGTTTCTAACCTGTTGTAAGACGATAAACACGTTGTGAATTTGTTTGAATTGCTAACGATAATTTAATGAAATAGGTTCACCATGAAAACCTTTTTAAATTCACTGCTTTCTTTTTTTTTTCGAAATGAACTAAATATAGAACTCTTGCAGGTGGATATGCAAGCGGATTTAATCATGTAAAACCGAATGAATATAGACCTCGTCTTTTAATGTTTCATTCAGTTGATCGTAAAACCATGGAATTAATTGAAGTGCCTTTTTCCAGACGTTCTTTGGATTCCACAGATGTCTTTATTTTGGATATGGGTAATCAAGCATACCAGTGGAATGGACGTGGGTGCAGTAAAGAAGAAAAATTCAAGGTAAGGCTTTAGTGTTTTCGTATATAAAAGCTATCATCAATCTGTCAAGATCCACTTATGGAAAATGTAATATGTCACTACCCAATCTTTGATGTCCTCAAGTCGTGTACACAGTTAATGTTCATATGAACCTATATGGTTGATTTATAGCACGTGTAGTCTGTTATTTCTCCTTCATGTATCAATTTTCATGGTTTTAATTCTTTTTATTCTTGTTTAACAGTTATTTTCTCGTGTATACAATGTGTTTCATGTATTAATGCATTTCATAATTGCAGAATTGGATTTACTCCTTTTTGGTGTTGACTGAGACTAATTTCTGTTTCAAATGTACTATTTGAGTAAATTTA
Source organism: Schistosoma mansoni (assembly GCF_000237925.1). Lineage (NCBI taxonomy): Eukaryota > Metazoa > Platyhelminthes > Trematoda > Strigeidida > Schistosomatidae > Schistosoma > Schistosoma mansoni. The sequence goes on from NC_031498.1 coordinate 9,096,455, forward strand.
CGTACGCGAAAATGAAGAACGTTAAACGCAAAACTCATTAATGCATACATATTCAGCAAGAATACTGTTTGTTATAAGAATGATTTCATCTTGTCATTAGTTTATGCAAAAGATAGTTACCAAAGATTATCATAATCTTATTTTGTATTATTTACTGATAACAGAATATATTACAGATTGTATTTAACACCTTTCTACATTCAATATGTCCATGTAAAAAAAATATTGAAACAAGAGTATAATTATCTTTCGTCATTCACTCGTCTGTATATAAGCTCTAATTGTTTTCTAACTGAAATGATTGAACTTTTGTCAAGTACACTATGCTACCATATTTTTATGAAACCATAAATCATAAGGTAAATAACTACATATTTATGAACACCTGAATCACTAATATACTGAGAGAAATACATTAAGTTAGTGTGATGTTTTTGTATTTCATATGGGCTAACTGATTGATTATGTTGTAAGCAATTATCAAGAATGTTCTGTTTATTGGTCGGTTTCGATTCCAAAGGGTCAAATAGTAATAATATTAAAGATACTTTTACTTGACAAGTGATATTATTAAGTGGATAGTTCAGTACAGAGATCTATTCATTTGATCATAACGAAATGATTTATGAACTATCGATATTTCTACTAGTCATTAGTAGTCGTAAAGCCTTTACTTCCAGAAACGTAAATTACACTTTTTACATTTGATGTTGAACAGTTATGAAGATCGGTTCTGAACTAAACTCAAAATGTAATTTTTCAAATGTGCATTTGGTATCATAATGAGGATAAATGAGGTCTATTATACGATTTAAATTTATGTTACTAATCAATGATATCAGTTATTTATATCTCCAAAATACTCTTTATATATTTTTAGTGGGCTTGAAGTTAAATTGTTAATGTTTGTTATTCTTCATGTTATTCAGGCAAGTCAGTTTTTACAACAACTCGAGTGTGATCGTAATGGAAGGTGTAAAACTGAGGTGACAGATGAAGATGGTTCTGAGGAACATGTAAGTTGCTTATTTCTAAAACTCCTAATTATCTTGTCAGTAGACATAAAAGTCACTTCAAAGTCTGTTTTCTGTTTTGTTGTATAGATGTTTACGAGAATTCATTGACTTAGCATAGTTTAGGCATACTAATGAAGTAAACTATTCATTCATCACTCATGTTTTTAGAGATATTAATTTAGGTGAGTGTCATATCTTGGGACCTACTAATCAATATCACGTGCCTAGTAACCATTCAGAATCCTACTTCTAATTTGGTCTGTTATTTACTCTGTGGTTTTGTGTTTCTAACTTGGCCAAATACACACTGGATCAGCATTATTAACATTAAGTCAACAGCTAAGTTCCTAATGCCTCACCATTTACTAGCTCCTCTCCATATCCTGTCTTTGAGTCCATGAGTTAACAGCCAGCCTCTACCATATCTGTATTTCAAACAAACGTGATTTATATACAGGCACATATGACCGCACCACACCATAAATACAAAAAAATAATGATTGTGCACAAACAAGTTAAAGGTGGCTGTGAGTAGGGGAAACTAGGAATATTCAGTCGTATGACATTAGTTAACCTAAAACTTATGATAAACAGAACACATAGATAAAGTAATCCAGTCTCTCGATAGTTATAAAGGATGTGTGTAATAATATTGATTCATAAATTATTTTTGGGAGCTACCATTCCTTCAATTATCGTTCAGACATAGCACAATTCATGTGTAATACGTGAATAAGCCAAAAGCGGCTGCAAATAGGGGAAACTGTATGTAATAGATCGGCAACAATTTAGGAACAGTAGGTCGAATGACAGATCCGTTGGCCAGGCACTATCAGCAACAATATACTGTGGGAGAGAACAAACCAGATTTCAGTGGAGGAAGAAATCAGAAAGAAGCGTTGGAACTGGATAAGACATACAATGAGGAAGTAACCCAACTGCGTCACAAGACAAGCCCTCACATGGAATCCTGAAGGCCAAAGGAGAAGAGGAAGACCCAAGAACACATTACGCCGAGAAATGGAGACAGAGATGAGAAAAATGAACAAAAGTTGGATAGAACTAGAAAGGAAGGCCCAGGATAGAGTGGGTTTGAGAATGCTGGTCGATGGCCTTTGCTCCATTGGGAGTAACAGGCGTAAGTAAGTAAGTAAGTAAAGTCGAATGGCAGTAGTTTATGGGTTAACCAGAAGTTTATAATTAAAGAAGAACATATACATAGTAATCTAGTTATTCAGTAATTATTGAGCAAAAAGTAAACTCAATGATAATTCAAAAAACCAGTTTCAACTTCTAAAATATTCGTTCCATTATAACAATAAGACAATAAAATACCATATCGAAATGAATCATGTAGATAGTAACTGTAGATGCCATAAGAGCCATGATAGCATTATCACTACAAATCACCCGATATCTGCATTGTATTACTACAGAGATTTTTTTGAATTCTTATTCATCAGAAATGAAAACATTACTATAGCTTTAGAGATTTCATGCTTTTTAGTTAACGTAGTTATCATAATGATATTAGATATTAACAAAGCGTATTTATGATTCTCCAGTATAGCATATTGGATGCACGTCCATTGGTCTAAAGGTTAAGGGTTCGTATACAAAACCGAAGGTCTATCCCTGGTATTGGGGTAGCGGATGCTCACTCCCGGGTTGTCCCACACTTTAATAAGACGACTGTCCAGCGGGTTCAAGTTTTCAATGGTGGTTCTAACTAAGATCGGTTCTTGATTTTAAGTATGGAAAGTCTGCAATCTTCACAAACCCTTCATACTAAAAAAGAATTAATAAATTTCAGCTACAATATCGAGACACTATTAGAATTTAAATTAACTAAACAAATTTCAAGTTTTTCATTACCCCGTTTTTACAAACTTATGACTAAGACTTGAAACAATTCGAATTTTATCTTTAGCGTAAGAATAAACTAGGAAACTAATATCCGTTCAAATAAAGCAACAAATCACTTAAATAAAACAATTGACGTTTAGCTATTAAAATTGAATCCTGTCCAATCGACTATAGGTTAAGATAACAATCGTCTCTTATTGTAATCAATGATTTACATAAAGTTTATGGTACACAAGATTCTGTCTATTTTTTATCTAGATCAATTTCGTTTCTGTTTAGAATCTATTATTATTATTATTATTATTATTATTATTATTAAAATCTATTTATTATAAAATGGAACAATTGCATACAATAACTAATGATATGCATGTGTTTCTGTTGCATTCATTTTTTTTCTTTGTTTTAAACAGAAAAAGTTCATTAGTTTATTGCCAGATGTTGAAATAGGAGAAAAAGTTCAACAAAAAATAGGCAAGAAAGTAATTTACAGGTAATTCTTTCTTTAAATATTTATCCATGTAAAAGTTGATTATATTATTTATTGATCATTAGATGACCACTTTTAGGCCTATATTTAATATTAAAGTGAAATGTAGTTGGTAATATATCCGCGGTCCTACTTTTAGATCTTCGTCGCCGCAGCTGTATTTGGAGGGGGGGGTCTTTGTTAATGTCCGTGGTTGTCGTCGCCATTACGTACGTATAAACTCTATTGAGTCCTCAGTCTTACTGCTTATACTTTGAGATGCGAACCATTGCAATTCCTACGATGCAAACTAAGAACGCACATAACTGGTGCAATGAAAATTTATTGACTTTTCAGAAACACGTCACCAAACAAGTCCCAAAAATCACGTAGTTATTTGACTAAAATACAATTATTTATTTATCGTATTACACACTTAAAACAACCACATAGAGGGAAATACATGGAGTTATTGTAAAAGTACGCACTAAATGTAGTTTCCTCGAAATAATATAGTGAATATACTTGTCGAACCAACCGAAAGTTCACTCTAGTCATATTGAACAAAGTTGATACTGTATTGATACAATAAATTTTGATCTAAAGAAGTTCTTTCTAGCTCGTTATATCAATTTCAGTTCAAACAATTTCCTTAATGAATAATTACCGTCTGATAATTTGTGACTGAATAAATCTCTACTACTTACAATTCTTCGGCAAAAATAAATAAACATCTTTTCCACCTCACTTGAAGTAACGAATTTCTGCTGATAAATCTAAGGCGAGTTTATATATTAAGTTTAAGTGGTCTATGGATTGGTTATTAATAACTTGATGTTGTTACGTAATTAAACTTAACTGACTATTCATTACTACTACTAATAGCACGGTGTCATTATGCCTAATTCTAACTTCTACTCAGTTTATGAATTTGTTAAATCTTGATTAAGGATTCGGCTGACCTACTTCCGTTTTCTAATTACGAATGACCGAGATCCTCCTAATGCACATTGGAATAAATATTAACTCTGTAGTACGGCAATTAACACACATACACAATGCTGCAACCTAGGGAGAAGGCAGAAGTACAGAAAAACCTTGATATTCAAAACGGACAAAACTGAAACAGAGCGACTCTGTATAAATAGTAAATGATATTTGATAGTAACGAGACATAACCTTAAGACACAGGAAACTTAATAAACTAGTGGCGAAAACCGATCAGAAACACAACAGAGGTTATATATGGATGTGAGTGGAAAAAAAAATTTACTCAGAGTTACCGTTACAGAAAAAAAAGTTAACATTTGTTAGCTAAAACTAGATAACTTGAAGTCTTTTTACAAGAATTTTCTTAAATTATTTTGCTGTAGAACTTATGGTAAAACCACTTGTATTCAGTGACTATTTACACTAGAAACTAGGAGCTTGTAGTTCTGACAAGAATATATTACGCAGAATATGTTAGTCTGGTTTTGATTAAGGGATAGTAAGACAGTTAAATGACTGAAAATTAAGGTTCATTTTCATTGACATCACTATGTTCAATCAGTTTATTGAATAAATATGCATTTTAAGACTGCCAACTTTCTGCTATGTATGTATTAGAACACTGGTCCTGTTGCGACTTTAAGCCCGACTTTTTATCACGTGATTTATTCACCAATCGAAATACAACTTATCCAATCTTAGCACTGTGCCAAACCAATGACGTTCGACCGCTTTGATCAGCCTAGCGTTCTTATTGATCTCTTGTCCGCCTAGCCCTTTCAGTTGAGTCCAGAAAACCAATGACAGCTTCTGCTATGCGAATCATTTATTTCAAACATACTTGGTTTATATACCAGCCAAACAGACAGCATCACACCATAAAATAGGAAGTAACATTCACACAAGATCAAGCCAAATGTGGCTGTGAACGTGGGAGACGGTAACTAGTAAACTGAACATAATTTAAGAACAGTAAATCGTATAATAATAATAATCTATGGGTCAAAATGAAGCTTATAATAAGAGGAATATAGATATACATAATCTAGTTACTGAACAATTGTACAATAGGAATATACATATAATATTAATCCATTAATAGTTGTCAGAAGTTACCTGTAGTTTGATCTCACTAGGATATAACAGGTCCTTTCTAGAATGTTTATTGACAATGGTCAAGAATTAGCCAACTTTCGTAATAAATTTCTAGGAAGTTAAAGTTTATTCGAAGAAAAAGTTTTATTTGTCACAAAAGAGCCTGTTATATGCAAAATACAATAATCTAAACCGTATCCCTTTTAGTGATAGATCAAAACTGGGTTTATTCTGTTTTCTAAAAATATATGGAAATCCACATTGACATATGATTGCTTAGTTTCCTGAAATGAAACAGTCTAAACTGTACTTGATTAATTTACTTTATGTGGAACTCCTCAGAAATGTGCATTTACTAACTTTATGCAGCATCAAATCTATAACTCTAAACTCACAGCGTGAGCTCTGATCGTAAAATTTTATGTAAACTATCTGCAAACTCAAAAAAGAAGTTTTAACGCATCGTCCTATTGATTAGTAATTTTGTTCAATTCATGTAACATTACTTGTTGATATCAGTATCGGCTAACAATAAGACATCTGTTAAGAAGATTCCGCCATTTTATGAATCGATCTGCTATCCATATAGTAATGAGAGTCTACGTTCACATTCACACTTGCTACATTATTTTCACATGAGTTCAGTTCACTAATATTTCAAACCTATTTGACACATTCTTCACCATACGCTCAATTTTTTCTTTTATTGTTCTAATTTTTTTATAGAGTTTCAGATGAAAGTGGTAAAATGGAAATTTCACTTGTATGTGAAAATGCATTACCAAAATCGTCTCTAACAGAAGACGATGTGTATCTCATTGACAGTGGACAATCTCTATTTGTTTACATTGGAGTGAAATGTAGTAGGCGAGAAAAATTGGATGCGTTGTCCCATGCCCATGTAAATCATTTGAAATTTTCAGTTAAAGATTTGTTTTATTCGTTTAATATTTTTTGTAATGATATTGTACATCATTTGTACTTCACTTAATTGGAGATAATGAATTCCGTACGAGTTTAGTTCTCTGAGCATGTTGATTTAATTATGAAGCGTTCATTATCACTCTGGACAAAATTATTAGCACAAACTTTCATATAAGAGTGATCTAGTCGAATTTCTCCGTATTATGACTAACAGCTTTTCCTGTCAACTTTGATGTTGGTTAGTTGCTTTTAACCCTTGTTTTATTGTTGCTCACATATTTATTTTCATTATCTTCACGTTATTGATCTGATTCTTAACGTCATGGTATTACAAGATCTTTCCAATTGTTCTATAAGTTGGATGGATTTCGATATGTTTGTTGATTGTTGATTGAGCTCAGTGCGAAGCTTCTACAAATTCTCTGATCTTCTAAGTACTCTCTCTGTCCGAGATCTCAACATTTTCCCAGTCGAACGCATACTTACAACTTTCCGAATTTTCTGATATGAGCGAAGATAGCTAATTGATGTTTATGCATAAAAATTTGAAGAGGGCGGCCAACTTGCTCGCTACAATGTTCCTCATATCTGGAACGGTTTATTTTGTAAATGATGTTTAACTTTTCTTTTGTCATCTCATCCTTTTGTTTACATAAGATTGAGAGGAGTGATTTAGCCGGTTTTTAGGTTACCCCTATTCCAAGCTGTTTTAATAGCGTTGTTGTAATCTCCGATATATCCTTCATATGTGATAAGAAAATCCGTTTGTTTGTTTCCATGTTTATTTAGATGCCAGTTGTCTGACTCCAGTATGATCGAATCGTTGATTATCCCATTTAGCTTCGTAAATGTTCTGTCGAATTAACAAGGGTATATCAAAAGTTAAATACAAATCGTACTTAGGATACATTGAATGGCAGAAAAGCAAATAAACTTTGCAACAATTGTATGTAGCATTTGAATTCTGTAATACACTGGATCCAAGACTAATAGAGTGACTGCCTTTTTACACGTCATGTACGAAATAGAGGAAGTTAACAGACACATACATACTTTTTTACACATCCATGAAAAACGATTAAGATAACACGTGACTAATTGAAATGAGATTTGTGGATGACAGAATAGGTGGAAATATTAGAATGATTCGTCTGTCCAAAGGTTAGAATAGGTCGAGTTATAACGATACTGATTGCTACAATGAATATGGTTCTGTAGTTATAGAATGCATAAAACTGACACAAATTAATATTGTTTTTTTAAATAATGGTTGGTATCTGTGAGAGAGAAGTACCACTCTATTGTATAGACGAAGAGTATAGATGTAAAGCTATAACATTCTCAATGTTTACTATGACAGTAACTTAAATATTCTCGGTCAAATTTTTTTGAATGAACAAATATTTTAAAATCTGCCTAATGATAATCTTCAATATACTTAGTGGTACGGTCGAGGGTGGAGAGAGTCCACTCTCCCTCTCGAAACGCTCTCACATGGCCACGCGTATATAGCCACTGCCAGAGAAGTCCTACTCACTACCTTCTCGAACCACTGGTGCTGTTTACGAAATTGAGCGGAGAGAAAGCGAATGTCTGGCGCTTTAACCGGGATGTTGGATACGAAGGGTCCACCTAGGGGAGTTGGCAAACCCTGACTCTAAACCAATGATGAACATAGGCTCTAGTATCCTCAGAGAAAAGATGGAAGATGAACCAATTATTGGTCACCAGCTACCATAGGACTGCATCTCCTTACGTTGCTCCACTGCCTTGTGGATCAAAGGCTCCAGGAGTGACCCCCTACGAAAACCACCTGCTTCGGTCCGGGCACCCGGGTGGTATCACAGCCCATACACAAATCAAGTGAGTTGTGCGGCGCATGTGCATTCGGTGCCCCTTCGTATTAATATTTATGTGTTCAAATAAAATGAAATAAAAAACTTAGTGATAAATATTTTTATAAGTTGTGCCTATTTGTCATTGTTAACTAAATATCAGTAGTATAAATATGCTACGAAACCCTTTAATTCTGGCCTCGTTCTTATTTGATCATTGTAAGTAATACTCACTTATGGATAGCCTCAATTTAATACAAAGCAAGTAAACCATTACTCTATTTAAATTCACTTAGTATTGTTTGTTTGAATCTTCCCATCGATGCGTTAGGACTGCAACTGGTCAGTCTCTAATTGACATATGTGCATACTGTGCGTATTGCCTCGATATAGCCTTGATTCACAAGCATGATGAGCAAAGATGGACAGCTGGTAATGGACTGCCTCGTGCAGCACCGAGGTGGAGGAAGTAGTCTAGGGCTCTGAGTATATAAAAGAGAGCCCAGAAACTGAGAGTGTGGCGTGCGGTGTTGGCATGCTTCAGAAAGGTCAGAAATGGTAGGTTTGGGATCATGTCTAAGCAGGTCAGAAGGGTATGCGCATCATGGGCAGGTCAGACACTACCTCAGCTGTGCCAGCACTCCTCCCTCCGATCAACCCTGTGGCCTCCTGAGGTAGTTCTCTGCAACCAACTGATGGGAGCAAAATATGCAGCCCTGACTCCCAGATGTATTCGCTTACTATGTATTCGCTTACTAGCCAGAAGTCACTGTCACACATCTCAGGGGTGAGCTTAAGGAATGGTGGCGGCATAAGCCAGACCCATTTCCGATTCATTTTTGGGCAGAGGAAAATGAGATGCTTTACATACCCTTGTCAGCAACTGGCAAACTGCTGAGGTGACTGATACCTGCTTAGCGCGCACACACACACACACACACACACACACAGCCTAGAAGTGGGGGGGGGGGGAGTGGCTCAGTGGAGGCAGAACTAAGGAT